>NC_086446.1:582615769-582952019 GCF_028390025.1 Pseudophryne corroboree
TTGATCGCTCGTTGCCGATTTTCGCAGCGCAGCGATCAAGTGAAAAAACACCAATTCTGTGCATGCGCATGGTACGCAGCGCGCATGCGCTAAGTATTTTCACACAAAAGTTTGTCGTTTTACCCAAGCTCGAGCGACGTTTTTTCATCGCTCGAGTGATCGTAGTGTGATTGACAGGAAGTGGGTGTTTCTGGGCGGCAACTCTGCGTTTTCAGGGAATGTGCTAAAAAAACGCAGGCTTGCCAGGTAAAAACGCAGGTGTGGATGGAGAAATGGAGGAGTGGCTGTCCGAACGCAGGGCGTGTTTGTGACTTCAAACCAGGAACTAAACGGAGTGAGGTGATCGCAGACTAGGAGTAGGTCTGGAGCTACTCAGAAACTGCAGGGAATTATTTAGTAGCAGTTCTGCTAACCTTTCGTTCACTATTCTAAGCTAAGATACACTCCCAGAGGGTGGCGGCCTAGCGTTCGCAATGTTGCTAAAAGCAGCTAACGAGCGAACAACTCGGAATGAGGGCCAATGGCTTACCCCAATTAGACTCTCCTGGGGATTTGTGATATCGGACAATGTAACCAATATTGTACGTGCATTACATCTGGGCAAATTCCAGCATATCCCATGTTTTGCACATACAATTAATTTGGTGGTGCAGAATTTTTTGATAAATTAAAGGGGTGTGCATGAGATACTGTCGGTGGCCCAAAAAATTGCGGGTAACTTCCGACATTCAGCCACCTCGTGCCGAAGACTGGAACACCAGCAAACACTCCTGAACCTGCCCTGCCATCACCTGAAGCAAGAGGTGGTAACGAGGTGGAATTCAACCCTATATATGCTTCAGAGGATGGAGGAGCAGCAAAAGGCCATTCAAGCCTATACATCCACCTACGATATAGGCAAAGGAGGGGGAATGCACCTGACTCAAGCAGTGGAGAATGATTTCTGTCTCATGCAAGTTTTTCCAACCCTTCAAACTTGCCTCACGTGAAGTTAGTTCAGACACTGCCAGCTTGAGTCAGGTCATTCCCCTCATCAGGCTTTTGCAGAGGCAGCTGGAGAAATTGAAGGAGTAACTAAGATGGAGCGATTCCGCAAAATATGTGGGACTTGTGGATGGAGCCCTTCATTTGCTTTGCCAGGATTCAAGGGTAGTCAATCTGTTGAAATCAGAGCACTACATTTTGGCCACCGTGCTTGATACTAGGTTTAAAGCCTATATTGTATCTCTCTTTCCGGCAGACACAAGTCAGCAGAGGTTCAAAGACCTGCTGGTGAGAAAATTGACAACTCAAGCGGAATGTGGCCAGTCAACAGCTCCTTCTTTATTTTCTCCCGCAACTGGGGCTGCAGAGAAAGGGATACGATTTCCTAGCCCACCCCGCGAGTGGTGATGCAGGGCCGTCAGGAGCGAGTGCTGACATCTGGTCCAGACTGAAGGACCTGCCAACGATTACTGAGATGTCTACTGTCACTGCATATGATTCTGTCACCATTGAAAGAATGGTGGAGGATTATATGAGTGACAGCATCCAAGTAGGCATGTCAGACAGTACGTATGTATACTGGCAGGAAAAAGAGGCAATTTGGATGCCCTTGCACAAACTGGCTTTATTTTACCTAAGTTGCCCCCCCTCCAGTGTGTACTCTGAAAGAGTTTTTAGTACAGCCGGTCACCTTGTCAGCGATCGGCGTAGGAGGTTACTTCCACAAAATGTGGAGAAGATGATGTTCATCAAAATGAATTATAAATTCCTCTGGGAAGACCTTTACCAGCAATTGCCTCCAGAAAGTATACAGGGACCTGTGATGGTGGATTCCAGTGAGGACGAATTAATACTCTGTGAGGAGGAGGATGTACACACTGAAAGGGGTGAGGAATCGGAGGCTGACAATGAGGTCAACATCTTGCCTCTGTAGAGTCAGTTTGTGCAGTTTGCTTCTTTTTTGGTGGAGGCCCAAACAAACCAGTCATTTCAGCCACAGTTGTGTGGCAGACCCTGTCGCTGAAATGATTGGTTTGTTAAAGTGTGCATGTCCTGTTTATACAACATAAGGGTGGGTGGGAGGCCCAAGGACAATTCCATCTTGCACCTCTTTTTCTTCTTTGCATCATGTGCTGTTTGGAGACTAGTTTTTTAAAATGCCATCCTGTCTGACACTGCCGTACAACTCCAGGGGTACTGCCTTATAAGTCCAGGGGTACTTCCGTATAAGTCCAGTCCACTGGTGCTGTCTTGTGCTGCATCAATCCAGTGGTGGTGTCTTGTGCTGCCATAAGTCCAGTGGTGGTGTCCTGTGCTGTATATTATTTACACCAAATAAAAGGGTTATATACATTACTAATATTATTATCCAAATAATTTTTACAGGGTTTTCCCTGCGTGGTGTAGGGGTACGCTCGCCTGTGCTGCATATTATTATAATAGCTAAAAAAAAAGGGTTATTATTATTCAAATTAATTTTACAGGCTTTGCCATGTGTGTGTGGTTTAGGGGTACGCTCTCCTGTGCCGCCAATATTGTGCGTGTATTACATCTCCGCAAATTCCAGCACATCCCATGTTGTTTGTGTCGCACACTTGTGTCGCTTAGCTTAGTCATACAGCTACCTCATTGCACCTCTTTTTCTTCTTTGCATGATGTGCTGTTTGGTGCCTAGTTTTTTTAAAGTTCCATCCTGTCTGCAACTGCAGTGCCACTCCTAGATAGGCCAGGTGTTTGTGCCGCACACTTGTGTCGCTTAGCTTAGCCATCCAGCTACCTAATTGCACCTCTTTTTCTTCTTTGCATCATGTACTGTTTGGGGCCTATTTTTTTAATCTGCCCTCCTGTCTTCCACTGCAGTGCCACTCCTAGATGGGCCAGGTGTTTGTGCCGCACACTTGTGTTGCTTAGCTTAGTCATCCAGCCACCTCGGTGCAACCTTTTGGCCTAAAAACAATATTGTGAGATGTGAGGTTTTCAGAATAGACTAGAAATTAGTGGAAATGAATGTTATTGAGGTTAATAATACCGTAGGATCAAAATTACCCCCAAATTCTGTGATTTTAGCTGTTTTTATGTTTTTTTTCAAAAGTCATAGATCCAAAACCAAAACCAAAACACGAAAGGGTGGTTTTGGCAAAACCAATCCAGATCCAAAACACAAGCATGGAACCAGAATCAAAACCAAAACACAAGACACAAAAAGTGCCAGCCGCACATCTCTAATTCATTCATTGCTTGAAATTGCGCAGGTGCAATGTCTGTGATCATCGGAAAAAAAGAAATCTGTAACAGGATAGCTTTCGTCCTGTACAGTATCATATATATATATATATATATATATATATATATATCTCACCGGTTTCTCTCAGATCATTCATTGTTGACCACTTTGTCAAAGTAGACTCAAAAATGCTTGAATCTCCATACAGAATAGCACATAAATAAAATGTGTATTGTTTGTTTTGACTAAATTCTTTAGTCATTAAACAACACAAAACAAAAATCAGTTAGCATAAACAAAATATGAATATAGAGGGTAGGCATCCTGTTTTGTAGAAAGAGGCAATAAGCAGAGAGGAATAAACCTTTAAGCTGATTATCACTGCAGCCACACAATGAGATTTTCCCCATTATTTTAGGATCATTCAGTTACCTGGCTGTATTTCAATGGATCATACAAGCTCAGTGATATGAGACTGGAAAGATTCGCTCCCTTCACTCTTGTCTTGTGCTGCCTTCAGGCCCAGCTGAGTTGAATCCATCTCAGGCTCCCCAGCCACAGCGTCTCGTTAGAAAGAAATTAAAAGCCACTCAATTTTGGCTAATATCCCTCTGTAGGCCTTTAACTCCACCTGTGACTAACCCTTTCATAATAGATCTGGCTTACTGGCTTAGGCTCAGTCAATTCATTTGCTATGAAAGATATATTCCCAAATTCGGCCTATCCACTCGGTCTCCACTCCATCAATCTCAAACATATTCTCTTAGTGCATTATTTAAAAGTACATGTCATTGACTTGCCAATGTCTTCTTAATTTCATGTGATTTTTTATTTCAAACTAAAACAGTATTCTTTAATTTGAGCCAATGCCTTGTTTATAAATATATATAATTTAGATACCTTTCTAAATATATCTACAGGCAAAATATATATAATCAATCAATCAATCAATCAATCAAACAATCAATCAATCAATCAATCAATCAATCAATCAATCAGATATTACAGTACATAGTATTATTATCATTATTATTATAATTCATTTATGTGGCAGCTCCCAATTACAGAGTAAACAAATAAGCAAAACATTGAGAAAGTGACTTACTGTACAGTTCAATACAATATAGGACAAGTACAGGGTATATAAACATAGCTGCGTCAGTAAACAGCACTGCACTATGTATCAGGGTGGCAGAAAACCGAAGGATTTGGTGCCATCAAAGGGAGTATTGAAAAGAAGATAGTATAAGTAAGAGACGTAAAAGCACATGAGGGAGGAGAACTCTGCTCGTGAGAGCTTAGTTACAATAGTAGAAAAACATGTGCTTAAACCCATTAACCACACATAAAACAGCAACAACATAAGATTATATAACATATATGCAGGCACAAAACTACACAAAAAATACTAGTTTTAACCTACAGCTAGGAATTGTGGGTAAACAAGTAGAAATAGGAAACGCATTGGATTCATTCACACAACTGCACAGTCTTACACAGCATTTGCAAATAGGACTTGTTAAGACGGTATTGGTAGTTGTGGCCGGTAAACAGGATGCCGGCAGTCACAATACCAACACCAGCATCCCGATGGACAGTTGAGGTAGGTATTCTAACTCCCCCCACTCCCCTTAGCCTCTCTTACCATAGCCTAACCCTGACCTCTGGATGTTTACCTGTTCTGGATTCCAGCGTCTGTGTTCTGATGGGTTTCAGGCTTCCAGTGTAGTTATTCCGACTGCCGGTATCTTACACATATCCTGCTTTACCCTAGCTAAGGCTTTATGTGGCTGTCCACAAGTAAACACTTAAAAGTCAAATATAGCCATATGGATTATTGATCTCTGTGACCACTATACGTTATCTGCACTCACTGTCTGATGCTGAATAATTAACAGGAAATTGCTGGATGTGCCCATTTATTAATAATTGTATTTGCAATGTGATCTATTAGCATCCAGAATAGCATTGCAATATGTGATTATATCAGGGGAATGTATTAATGAGCAAGAGCCGGGACAGGGCCCCGAAAGGAGCTTGTCCGTGCTATGTGCTCAGAGTGGTAGAGGGATTAATGCGCATTCACGCGGCCCGCTTACCACACAGAAGTGGTGGCCATTGTTGGGGAGGGTTTCAGGAAACCCACTACTGGCTAGTTATGCAGTCTGTAGCCGATAAGCCATAGAGGGCTAACCCCGTCTCCAGATGGCATTAGCTGTGGGGGCCAGTCTAGAAACTTGGCATACTGGAGCTTGGCAAATCTGAAAGCATCGCATCCCTCATAGAAACTTATGGGGGCTGTAGCTGCTGTTGGGAATGGTGGGTTTGCAGCAGGTATCGGAGATATGTGATAGTGAGTGTGATACATTCAGGTGATACTAAATATTTGTGATTACCCTCTGAAAATTGGTGTTTTTGGGGAAAAAACTATAAATAAATGGGTCCCTTAGTGTACATGTACAAAATGAAGCAGGTAATAAGGTATTACAATGGGGGCTCACAGTGCATATACCATTTTCTGAAGTCATGTGCCTATTTTTGTGCTATTGTGTCTACAGAACCTGGCTTCATGGTGGCCAGAATTTAGGTCCCTACGATGGAAGAAACCGTGTCAGTACTTATTAAATGCAGGATAGCCACAGAAAATGACCTCTTACTGCACATTAAAACAAAAAAGGCATTTTATACTATGGGACAAGATATTTATTTTAAAATATTTTTCATAAGACATACCAATAATTTGTGTTTGTGTGTGATTTGGTTTGAAGAAATATGTACAGCACTGTGCAATATTTTTTAGCAGGTGTGGAAAAAATGCTGTAAAGTATGAATGTTTTAAAAAATAGAAGTGTTAATAGTTCAGTTTTATCAATTAACAAAATGCAAAAGTGAATGAACAGAGGAGAAATCTAAATCAAATCAATGGGGGTCATTCCGAGTTGTTCGCTCGCAAGCTGCTTTTAGCAGCTTTGCACACGCTAAGCCGCCGCCTACTGGGAGTGAATCTTAGCTTATCAAAATTGCGAACGAAAGATTAGCAAAATTGCGAATAGACACTTCTTAGCAGTTTCTGAGTAGCTCCACACTTACTCGGCATCTGCGATCAGTTCAGTGCTTGTCGTTCCTGGTTTGACGTCACAAACACACCCAGCGTTCGCCCAGACACTCCTCCGTTTCTCCAGCCACTCCCGCGTTTTTCCCAGAAACGGTAGCGTTTTTTCGCACACACCCATAAAACGGCCAGTTTCCGCCCAGAAACACCCACTTCCTGTCAATCACATTACGATCACCAGAACGAAGAAAAAACCTCGTAAAGCCGTGAGTAAAAAACCTAACTGCATAGCAAATTTACTTGGCGCAGTCGCACTGCGGACATTGCGCATGCGCATTAGCGACTAATCGCTCCGTTGCGATAAAAAAATAACGAGCGAACAACTCGGAATGACAACCAATATGTGGTGTGACCACCCTTTGCCTTCAAAACAGCATCAATTCTTCTAGGTACAATTGGACACAGATTTTGAAGGAACTCAGCAGGGAGGTTGTTCCAAACATCTTGGAGAACTAACCACAGATCTTCTGTGGATGTAAGCTTGCTCAAAACGTTCTCTCTCTTCATGTAATCCCAGACAGACTTGATGATGTTGAGATCAGGGCTCTGTGTGGCCATATATTCACTTCCATGACTCCTTGTTCTTCTTTATGCTGAAGATTGTTCTTAATGACATTGGCTGTAAATGTGGAGCCAATCAGATGCCTCCCTAATGGTGTTGCATGATGGATTAGTACCTGCCTGTATTTCTCTGCATGATGTAGACGATTTGTCCCGACATCTGATGTGTACCCGCCTTTAGTAATATAAAAAATTAACAATAAAACATTTGAAGGCTGGATCATGTATATTGAGCAATTCTCATTCTGTGACATAGGGGTATATTTACTAAAGTGCGGGTTTATAGAAGTGGAGATGTTGCCCATAGCAACCTATCAGATTCTAGATATTATGTTCTAGAAGGTGCTAGATAAATAAGTAGAATCTGAAAAGCTAAATTTAAACAATAATAACGCTAACAACTAATCACAAGGTAGAAATATCAGGGTGAGGTAGGACCCATATTGTAGAACAAAACAATGTAGAACGATTATATTTTAGAACCTTTAAGAATATATTTATGCAGGCACTGGGGGGGGGGGAGGATCCTGCCGTGCTGACCGATCAGCAATGATCGTCAGCACAGCAACACTGTGGGAAGGGTGCCTCTGACAGCAGCCGCAGAGGGAATTTCCCCTTCCCTGCCGCTCCTAGCACTGTTTATCTGACTGGTCACATCCCGTGCAATCAGGTCAGATAAAGCACTTGCAGGCATGGTCGCATCCGATGCGATCATGCCACGCAAGTGGTTAAAGGTAATGATGGCATATACCATTTCCAGAAAAACATCACCAGCGTGGACAAAAGTGTAAACTGAGTGCCATACACAGAAGGGCATTGAGAATGATTGTGGCCAAGAATGAGAAGTTAACCACTGCAAAAGTGACTGCTGAGCTGAATTTCCATGTTTCACATTCCACGTCTACAAGAAATGTGAGGAGGGAACTCCACAAGTACAGTATTCATGGGCGAGCTGAATTTGCCAAACCACTGGTAATCCCAGCAAATGCCAGGAAGTGGAGAAAGTGGTGTAACACTCATAAATACTGGACTTCCAAGCAAAGGAAGACAGCCATACAGTTGGATGAATCGTCCAGAGCCAAGCATACGAACAGAACTTTCTGGTGCCAAGAGTGAAGCATGGTGTAGGATCGGTGATGATTTGGGCAGACATATCATGGTATTCTGCTGGCCCTATTATCATCATGCATGGTTCAGTCACTGCCAAGGACTATATAGACATTTTGGCCGACCAGGTCCATGCCATGGTGCAGACATTGTTGTTCTGGCAGGTGACACCTGGTACTAAGATGATCAGGCACTGATTCATGAAGCTCAAGTTGACCAGTCTTGGTTTTCTGAGCATGCCGGAATAAGCATGGGGGAAGGGGGGGGGGGGGGGCAGGGCACTTGAGACAAGGGGTCCCCTGGGAAGGCTTTTTTTTATTAGACTGTGCATACCTTCCAATATGACCTATTCCAGGGGGGACACAATGCTCTGCTCCTGGACTTCCCTTATAATATATGGTTGATGTCGCTTGTGTTGAACTATTTAATTGATAAGAAAAGTATTTCAACACAGAATAGGAGGAGATGCTGGGATCCCTGGGTCAATTACAGCTCTCTTCACCCTTCTACCTCTCCTCTGGTCAGGAAGCTCCATTGGTAGGTCATGAAACTTGATACACCTGTGCCTGATCCCGACAGCCGGCATACCGACAACTATTCTTCCTATTGGGGTGTCCACGACACCCCTGGAGGTAGAATAAATAGCGTGGTGTGTGTAATGCGACACCGCACCCGCTGCGTGGTGAGCACAGTGAGCCTGCAAGGGGCTCTTTTGCGCTCACCCCGCTGACGGCATACTGGCAGTTGGGATCCTGGCGCCGTTATTCTGGGCTCCGGGATCCCGACCATCGGTATAACGTAGTACACCCGTCTCTGCCTGCACTGCATACTGTCATTCTTGCATTTTGGGTGTCTGGTTCTGCTGCAGCACAAAAGGGATAGCTAGTGATGTCAGTGTGCTCCAATTGGGGGACCCCTGACAGAGGGGGACCCAGGGTACAGTATCATCTGTGTCGTCTCCCCCCCCCCCTTCCTTGATCTGGTTATGTCTGCCTGCAACATTACTCTGGGAACTTGAACAAGTTTAGCATGAAGAATGGTTTAAGATTCCGTTGTCACCTGTCCAGTCCATAAATTTGTCCATTGCAATGAGAATTCAAGCCATCTTGCATGCCAATGGTGGTCCTACACCTTATTAGGTAGTAAAATCATTATTTTACTAGGTGTTTCCATATTTTTGTCCAACCCCTGTATTATCTTTATGTTGTTTATTTAGGTGAAATTAGACCCAACATATGCAGGGTCACCTGCTCGTGTTGCTCCTTCCTTGCTCCGTTCCACCCTGCTGCTATCCCGCTCGCTCCCTGTCGCATTCCTTCCCACTATATTAATAACCGTATCCTGTTCCTGACATAGTGGTCCTGTAGTTCAGGTGCCTGTTCAAGTGGTCTGTCAGGATAGTCCCATCAGAGCAGGGCGGGCCTCCCACTGCAAATTACACATATGGGACAGCTATGGGCATTTCCTATCTGTCTATCTATCTATCTATCTATCTATCTATCTATCTATCTACCTATCTTTCTGTGTGTATACAAACACTATGTATATTATTTACATAGTACAGACATTATACTTTTCATAGCATATACTTTTCTTTTGTGTAGAGAACTTTGCCAGGATAATATCTCATGTAGTATATTGAACTAAGCTGCTATTGATATTTATGTGTGATCACATAAATGGTTATTTGTATATCGGTCTCTTTGCCCCATTATCATGTGTTCTACTCTATTTCCTCTCTAATGGTTCTTCTATTCTTCCTGTCACCTTAACACCTTTCCTCTGTATCTGCTCATTTTACTCTCTTTCTGCCTCATTCACCTCTGCTTCTACTCTGTATCCATCCATTCCATTACATCCCCTCTGTCTTCTCTCTTAAAAGCAATGTATCTACCCTACTAAAATGTTATACATAATATGATTATTTTACTGCCTACAATAAATGCAACACTGAATATTAATCAAAAAAGAATTAAAAATAAACAGAGTATATAGTAAATATAAAGGTTCTTAACACCCAAGCAGCATACATTGACCATTTAAATGTAAAAAAAATTAACAACTGTATATAATAAAAATAAATGTGTGTATGTGTATATGTATATATATATATATATATATATATATATATATATATATACAGACACAGTATATACTACAGTTCCCGCCAAGGCATGCACATTAGCATATACAATGTGCGTAAACAGAATAAATGTGTATTTTCAAGTATCTATGAATGCAATGCAGACAAAGAATGCATTACAGGTATGTCAGTGTAGCAAAAATGAGATAAAATAATTTTAATTGGATTTTTACATTTGCCACAATTTAATTTCAAGCATTGTTTCAATTTTGGGTTAAACACTACATAATTATATATTTTTTCATTTTATGGTATTTTTCATTTTCCAACGTTTTTTTAACCTTCTTTCCTTTTATCTCAATTATTAATGCTAAAAGCTAAAACATCACATCAGTAATTTCTGAGTGAGTTTTGCATTGAAATCAGGCCTTATCAACCTCTCCCGGGTAACACAAATTTTACTTTTGCAATTTCACGCCTTTGGTTATTATCAGACTGCTCCATCCCTGCTCCATCTCTCTCTTTCCCTCTCCCTCCTTCCCACCCTCTGGAGAGAGTACTTAAACTTGTTTTCATTCCCTTATTCTTTATTTTTTTTTAATGTCCACTCTCTCTGGAACCGATAATGTTCTTCCTCTCTTTTTTTTTCCTTCTCCCATTTTGTGTTAATTCTCCACCATCTGCCTTAGCATCTGTTAAAAATAAAATTTCCCTCACAATGAAAAGGCCTCATAGCTTCTTCATTCTAGCCACTGCCCCTCCTCTCCCTCACTGTCCCAGGCCAAGCCTAGCAATTGTAAGTTCTTACACAATCATTAGTCCGCCTTTAGCACTAATCGTTTCTGCATAATTCTGTAGTTAAAAGTACATCTAACATTGGACAATGGGGAAACATTCCCGTGGATTTGGCATTACAAAAATGATATATTATTTTATTTATGAAACTAAACTTATTACATTGTTATTTTATGTAGTATTATACTACCTAATATTGCGTTACACTAATGTTTTATTTTCTAATTGGACAACAATAAGTGTTACTAGTAAATATAGAGTAGATACATAAAGATCAGTAATAAAAAATACAGCATATGTGACTGAAATGTACTTTTAATTAATTGTCAATTCTCCTTTAAGGTTTTATTATTTGACTTTTAATTTACAACTACAATTGCAGATCAATGGTTCAAATCAACACATTTCTATATATAAACAATTAAAATTCCAATAAAGATAACTTGCCATCTATGAGAAAATACTTCAGTATTGAGCACACTGCAAGTTGTACAATATAATGGCCTTTTCAGTCACAATATAATTGTAACTCTACTATGGATATAAAAACACAATCTAGCCATAACAAGGCAATAGCTTCAACAGTACCAGGACCCTTATGTAGTTATCAATTAAATATTCTGAATAAAACATCATCATTAGTCTGGTGCATAAACTAATCAGTGCATAGGGATGTAATGTCAGACTGAAGAAAATTCTTGGGTAAAGTGTTATCTTTCTATTGTTTTACTACTGTGATCACAGATCTAAGAACCATTGTTATGCCATTATATAACATTGGCCACCCTATACACCTTTGTTTCTAGGTATATTTTCTCTGGGCAAGTGTAATGAAGTGTGGTACTTTATGTACCCTGCTATAGGAACTGTTAGTATAGGAACCCATCTGAATTAGAGCTCCATCCAGCAGTAAATGGACATTCACAATGTGATCAAAATGTGCACTACAAACCTCATATTTATTTTAGACATTATATAATATATTGTGTTGTCCTGCATTCATGTTCTTTATTATGTAAAATCAATCACAGCAGTTTCTATATATTAAATATGTTACGCTTTGTACCAACATACAACGTGACATGGCTGCTGGACACAATCATGTTCAAGATCAAGATCTATACAGAATATAGAAATCATGCCATTATATAACATGTGGCAGCAGATTATTACACTGTACAGGAACATAGACACTAGACATGACCATTGTTCAATCCTGTTACATATTACTGTGGATATAACACCCACCAACCATGAACTTCCCTGAACCTAACCAAAATACTATTCCAATGTAAGACAAATCTACTGTATCATAAATACACCTTTTCTAGTAACATTTATGTAAATTTGGCATACTGGCTTAGCATTTGTAATAGGAATTTCATCCACAGATACAATATATGTGATATAGTACTCTTGGGTAATACTATAAATGAAGGACATTTTAAGATAAAGTAATCATGGGGCAAAAAGTCAAGACATGTGTCTACCCCATGCCAATTTGGTACATAAAATATATTTGTTATTTACTTGTTAGATAAGAAATAAATATTGTTTTAATAAAGAGCATATACTGTATTTAGTATAATAATGTCATCTTCTGAGAACAATTGTACTATAGAAACATAGCCATATTCTCAACATCCAAAATTAGATAACAATGGGGGTCATTCCGAGTTGTTCGCTATATTGCGATTAGTCGCTTACTGTGCATGCGCAAGGTTCGCAGAGCGCATGCGCTTAGTTATTTTACACAAAAGTTAGGTATTTTACTCACGGCATAATGAGGATTTTTCATCGTTCTGGTGATTGTACTGTGATTGACAGGAAGTGGGTGTTTCTGGGCGGAAACTGGCCATTTTCTGGGAGTGTGCAAAAAAACGCTGGCGTTTCTGGGAAAAACGCGGGAGTGTCTGAAGAAATGGGGGAGTGTCTGGGCGAACGCTGGGTGTGTTTGTGACGTCAAACCAGGAACGAAACTGACTGAACTGATCGCAATGTAGAAGTAAGTCTCAAGCTACTCAGAAACTGCTAAGAAATTTCTATTCGCAATTGTGCTAATCTTTCGTTCGCAATTCTGCTAAGCTAAGATACACTCCCAGAGGGCAGCGGCTTAGCGTTTGCAATGCTGCTAAAAGCAGCTAGCGAGCGACCAACTAGGAATGAGGGCCATTGTTCTGTTTAGAGCACAGAAACACTTTACTGAGGTCAATTAAAGTAAATCTCTAGTGCAGGTTTATCATAATATATATGTATCAGCTTAGTGCAGGTTTGAAATACTGCTACATGATCAACTGCGGCATCCCAACAGTGAACATCCAGACATCGGAGGTGGTATTTTTACCCTCTCCAACCTTAACTCTCTTGGGGTGGCGGCTCGGGCTAACCCTCGGGGAAGGGGTAGCGGTGACTAGGGCTAACCACCCCCCCTAGTGCCTAACCCTAACCCCCTACTGCCTAACACCCCCCCCCTTTCTGCCCAGGCCCTATCCCGAACTGCTATACGTTCCACCTGGATGCTGAACACATTCCATAAGTCTAGTGTAGGATTAAAAGTTCTAAAACTAATAGTACAGTCTGAATAAAATCCTCATTGCAATAACTGCATTTAACATAACATTTTAACAAAATCAAATATAAGATTGTGACCCTTATTCTTTCTGCTATAATGTCTTAGGGAGGGAATTTAGGGGGACATTTACTAAGCAGTGATAAGAGTGGAGAAGTGAGCCAGTGGAGAAGTTGCCCATGGCAACCAATCAGCGCTGAAGTAACATCTATAATTTGCATACTCTAAAATGATACAGAGCTGCTGATTGGTTGATGGGGCAATTTCTCCACTGGCTCACTTCTCCGCTCTTATCACTGCTTAGTAAATGTCCCCCTTAATTAGTTGCTGTAACATCTTTGTTCACCGCGGCTTGAGTTAACATGGCTTATTGCACTGTAATGTCACTTATCGCATCTATGCGCTTTCACTTAATGCACAGTTCAATTGAGAAAGGCTTATCTCCTTGGTAGCTCTGTAATTTTGTATGATGTCAACCAAGTTAAATGTGGGGAAAACTTAGGAAATCAGAGTGGACCCTCGAAAAGTGAAAACTTTTATTAGATAATAGTGTAGAAGTCTATTAGTGGCCAAATGCCAAGTAGTTTGGACTCTTTAAATATAAAAGTGTCTGATTTTTGCTTCTTTTAGTAATATTAAAAAATAATAGAGAGCAAGTAAATAAAGTAAATACATTTTTTAAACATTTGTTAAAAAACAGTAACTTCCACCTCCTAGCCTAAAAACACCCATCCCATCAATACTACACTCCCATATAACATCCTATATCATTTAACCCATTATTCTGCATTTTGTAGAATATTACCCCAAAAATTATATGTAATTATTGGGCAAATTAAGCTTATAAAAAAAGTATTAAGTGTCTCATTAATCATTGGGGGGGTGGGGGGTGGGTGGGAGGGGGATTAATTCCTAGGGGTTCTGAACCAATTCATTACATTGTTACCTTAAAAGGATCTTCCCAAACTTTTTACCTGCTCAGGGGTGTGAGGATAGAAATCTGTGTTAAATCCTATGGGATGTTATCACAGTTTAACGGGAAGGCAAATTGAATAGCAAAAAAATTGCGTCCACCCGCATTAAGTTGCATTTAGCTACGTTAACCCTTGTAAATGTGTTGAACATGGTTTCAGTTCTTATAACTAACATGTAAAAAGTGAATATAAAATAACAGTAGATGCAGCAAACAATAAATGCAACATAAGATTATTGATGTATTTTGTGTTCAGATAATATATCTTTAAATGTTACTAGAGGTGTAATCACTGTTATAAGTGGTTGATTCAGAGTTGGGATCAAAGCACAAAAAGTAATAAATTTCCCCCTGGACAAGTTATCTTACATTGCAAGTGGTTAAAATACATTTATTATGTTCGCATGCAGGGTAAATACTGGCTGCTTTTACATGCAGGCCACAAATGCTGGACAGCTTTATTTTTATACTGCAATTTAGATATGAGCAAGGACACGCCCCTCCCAAATCTAAAACTCTCTGCACATTATAAATCTCCCCCACCTGCAGAGGGTTTTTGCCAATGTGCAAATTTGCTCTGTTTTATTTTGCTTCGATAAGCCATTAATGTACTGAAAACATATTATTTTGTTTTTAGTAAAGTATGTTATATGGAAGTATCTTTATTGTCCCAACTTTGTGCTTCTTTTTAATATGCTATTCTGTAATAGTGTTTCATTAGGGATCCCATGATTTTGAAACACAGGACTAAGACCCAAGTTTTGATCAGATGATAAAATGCATCCCATACTTACTTTTGGTTGCTGAATATGCTACACAACTATATGTAACTATTACCCAGCATTTGGGCATAGGCTATGTAATTTGTATACTTGTTACAACGCTATTCTTGTACTTAGTCTTGTTTGTTATCCTACTCGTCCTTCTAATAAAAGAACATAAAAAAAATAATAATATATGTTACAGGAACCTATGTTCATTTATCCTGTTTAGTTGCACCAGTCATCTTAATATGGGAAATGTAGCATTCTGAGTTATAGACCTCTAATGGAAAAATGGGAAGTGTCCTGGGGAAAGTGTTACATATGGTCCTTCATATCTTAGCCGCACTGTATACATGTTACTAATGAACGATTTCAGTGGGAGCTTTGGTACGGAAGACACATTTCCCTTCGTTAGGGAATACACCCCATGCTGTGTAATACTCCACAATCTGAATGTACTTTTTCTATCTTAAATCTTAAGGTCCATACACATTAGACGATGTTGCTCTATGAGCGACGTCTTCTAATGTTTCCCCTCCCGGGCCGGCCGATCGGCGGCCGCCTGTACACACTGAGCGATATGACCGCTCATATCGCTCAGTGACGTCACGCCTCTGCCCAGCCGTGCATGCAGGTCCTAGACAACAGTCCAGATCCTGCATGCATGCACTGCCGACAGCGACGATCGTTGCCGACCCACGGGGCTGCCCATCAGTCGTCGCTGGTGGCATACACACTTGCCGATAAAATGAGCGACGTCACTCAGGGAGGGGGAAAATGAGCGACATTGCTATTTTATCGGCAAGTGTATATGGGCCTTTAGCTAAACTCACTCTGCTAAGGGATTTGATTTACAGTACACAACCATAGCAGTAGAATATATGGGACAATGACTTCAAAAACATATGCAGCTTATATTTCGGTGGGACTGAAATGACTTATCTGACTTGTTCAATGCTTTTGCATTGAACCTAAATATTCAGTATATATGTAAATGGCTTGTTTGTTACTATACTGACTCAGCATGCTTTGTATGGGCTGACAGGGTCTTCCTTTGCTGACCTTTATCTTTCAGGGAATGTATTTATGCTAAATGCATGTCTTTTCCTATTATGTAATAAGTACATAGCAGCGTAATGAGCAGTGTATCATCCAGTCATTTGTATTATATGAAGGATGGCTAATTGGCATGAATTGATGGTGACGACCAACGACGCAGCACACTTTAGGCTGTAAACTTTATTGACAGGTGTTTGTGTTGCTGTTTGCATGTGTGTACTGAGATGAACATATGTGCCGGGATTAGGACAGAGCTAGTGATGTAAGGTGAAGGGTGACGTGTCCAAAGAAGGATAAAAAAAGGAAGTTATTCCTTCCTGTTCTTGTTTTCTGTCCTGCTGCTCTGTTAATATCCACATTCAAGAAGATCAGAAAGACTAAGAATCTCTACAGACAAAATGACAAAGCCTCAATATGACTTTGATATGAAGAGAAAAAAGGCCTCTCCAGCCTCTCTCTCTGTCCTTGGTTGCTCAGTATTCTCTCCATTTGCCCTTCTCTTTGAGGCTTGCCGACAAAAGTCAGGCTTGCTGCAGTGCCCATCACAGGCCGGCCAGCTGAACAAAGCCTCACAGAGCTTACAGGAATTCTTCTGCAGACTTGTGGTTGCTGAGGAGAGGGCTGCGACTCTTGTCACTACAAACGCCATCTCACTACCCCGGGCTATTTTCTCCTGCCTCATGTTTGACAGACACTGAGCTACAATAATCTCTCCCTCTTCCCTGAGGGGGTCAACAGCATTTGTGAAACAGATTTTTACAAACTGATTTGACCCTTTCAAGCCCTTTCTACCCCCCTTTCATCCCAGATCGCAGGCTGTATCAGTGTCACATAATTAAATCAGCCTTCTTATTTTCTTCTGCTTCCTGCTAATTGTTTGCTCACAGACAGGATTAGAGAAACAGAGAGGCAACAAATCTATGATGGACATGTATAAATTTGCATAGTAAAATTCTAGGTACCAATTGTAAAATCATTTACAAAATTAAAGTTTGCGTAACAAAAGTTAAGCATAAATAAAAAATTCAAAAAAATAGTTGTAATATATCCAACAATGTACAAATGTTTGCATACACTTTAAAATTGTTAATTTAAGTTTACATATCACCACATAATTTCTAAATGCCACAATATAGTTTATGATGGACTTCAAAAATAATTGACTACAAATTCTACAAATGCAGAATTCTAAGAATACTTATTATTCTTTTTAAATTATAGCAAAATAGATTACTTTATAGAAGCATTGCAGATGTTATATAGAAATTAAAATGATTCCTCTACATTCTATTAGGCAGTTCTGTAATTGACTTTTCTATGACTATCTCTGTATGTTAGAAGAGGATATAATATCCTTAACTAGAACTGAAGTATAAAAAATAATCAGAATAATAATCAGTTTGATGAGTACATTTTTTATTATTGACAAACACTGAGCAATATCAGACAATCAAATTTTACCCAAATTTGAAAAGTCAAACCTTATTGCAAGACTAGCAACACATGATATAATGTTAATCACAAGTCCTTTCAATCATTTATATAAAGTGGGGACATGATAGTATTTTATTTTCTATACAGTATATACAGTACTTGCCAATGGTCCCTGTTTACAATTAGTTTTCTGCACTTTATATCAGTCTATAAAATGCATTTTCTGACTTGTATAGACTAGTAACATTTTGATTTATGCTGAAATTCAGTTCAAACTACATGTTGATTACAGTATAGACTGACTATATCAGGGATAATACTTGTTGAATGCATTCAAAATAATGAGAAAGCGATATGACATGTTAAAATACAGGCTATTGAGTATTATAACTCCTAGTGTACAGTTCATAGGACATAGAGAATGTAGTACATTAGACATGAGTAGTTGCAGTACAAATTAGACAGAATACAGTTATGATTGCAATATAGATGCACATCCAAATATGTTATAATAATATGTACTTTACATGAGTATTTATATCATTTCACAGATGTGCTTCTAATAGCTATGTTAAAAATCTCACTGAATCCCATCTTTAGGAGTGTTTGTTTATTTGTTCCACCACACAGTATTTAACTTGCAGCTATTGATTGCCTTAAATAATTCTTCTACCAGTGTTTGCTATGCTCTGGATTTATCCCCTCACCTCCTGACGTTTATAGCTGAGAATGTCCGATCTGTGCACATTTTCCTCTTCCAGCAGCTCCAAGTGCCTTTAGTTGTACATATTTTAACGCAAAATCAATATTACAATTCCTCCAATTTATAACACTATACAAATGAGTAAACAGATTAGTATTTCTAAAGCAATAACACAAGGATGTTTTTGGAGCAGTTTTTATGACTGTTTAATGATATAGATCTTTTCAATCCATTGTGTAAATTAATAGGTCATTGACTGACATTAACATACATTTATATATAATGGTAATATTGCTCAAGTGTTGTTAAATTTAACTTACTGCTCCATTCAGTTTAGTTTAGGGATAAATATTTTCATGGATCTGTCCAGGGTGCTGAAATTTTATGTAAGGCTAATTTTCTCACATTCCTCTTTCCAAAAACAAAAAACATAAAAACAACTGAAACGGGAATGTTCATAATCTTAAAAATATATAGGAGTACAATAAATACAAACAAACTTAAATTGATTTCATTATAGAAATACATTATTTAAATTATGTATGCATCATGTTGTTATTATGTATCACAATTTCTATATAGGAAAAAAAATTGTGTCTACAATCTGCAGAAAAACATGAAAGTATGTAACTAAAGGTACTAACAAGATTTGTCCATAACTTTTGAAGTCAATTATGTATCCTATTCTACTGATAAAACATAAAGGGGAAATCCTATAATATAAATGCTTTTTTGACAACTTTTAGCAAGCAAGAACAATTTGTGGGTTTTTGTAATTCGTACAGGTTGAGTATCCCATATCCAAATATTCCAAAATATTGAATATTCCGAAATACGTAATTTTTTGCGTGAGACTGAGATAGTGAAATCTTTGTTTTCTGATGGCTCAATGTACACAAACTTTGTTTAATACACAGTGATTAAAAAATATTGTATTAAATGATCTACAGGCTGTGTGTATAAGGTGTATATGAAACATAAATGAATTGTGTGAATGTACACACACTTTGTTTAATGCACAAAGTTATTAAAAATATTGGCTAAAATGACCTTCATGCTGTGTGTATAAGGTGTATACGAAACATAACTGCATTCTATGCTTAGACCTGGGTCCCATCACCATGATATCTCATTATGGTATGCAATTATTCCAAAATACGGAAAAATCCGATATCCAAAATACTTATGGTCCCAAGCATTTTGGATAAGGGATACTCAACCTGTATTAATTTATACGTTGACTTTCTACTAGTAGCTTATTAAATTATTAATACATGTATGCATTAAAAAGTTTTCTATGTTAAGATGACTTTCATTTATTAGCTCACAGATGATCATCTAAAATGTTTAAGAAATACATTGCTTTCACTTCCTAAATTGTGACTGTGCATTACCAAAGTTATTCTTGCTGTCACTTCCTAAATTGTGTCTGTGCATTACCAAAGTTATTCTGGGACATATCCCGGCTTTGTCAAGCTCTAGACAGTGGATACAATTAATGCACAGCTTTGTGCTGAAGAAGAACTGCCTTTATTTCAATCGGCCTGATAAAATAAAAATGGGCATTATAAACCACAAAGGGAAGGCAGGAAAAAGTGTGGCTAACGTGGTTGCAAAATTGGCTGAAACAAAAAAAACAAGCAAAAATATATTTTTTTCCATGCATTCTATATTGTAGGTATCTTGAGACTTGTATGGGTTGACATTGTCAACAATGGCACCCAGCTTTGGTCACATACACTCACCTATTATTTAGACATTTGTTTTGCTTATGAAATACACATTCACTGTTCTACAATATGTGAAAAACCTCCCAGATACAGAACTTTATTCTTTATGTATGGAAAAACATCATTTGCTAACATGAGCCATAAAAAAACATCTGTCAAGTAGCTTTCTCAGGCTTTATGTTTCTGGTTGTTGGGATGCATGGGTTCCCAGATATGCAAGCACACCTTTACTGTACTCCACCTATGTTAGATTGCAGCTTCCCACTCCAGGTGTTGGCCTTAACAGAATCCCACAAGTCGGCATAGGCATACAGAACACACATCCATTTTCTGCACATGCACAGACCAATTTCATGAAAAATATCCTAAGCAGACTGGCATCATCACTCACTGCATATTGTAAACTTTGCAACAAGACATATACAAGCCAATAAGTTACAGTTGAACGAAGGTGGAAATGCTGTTTAAGCCTAATGACCAAAAAAAAAACGTCAAAATGTTTGGGTGATAAATGCTAAAATGACCAATTCACTAGAACCAGTTGCATCATGGTGCGTATATGTACACAGAAAGACTGCTATGTAATGAAGTTGTTCTACTCCAAGCCTTAGCTGTGCAAACATCCTTTACAGTAATTATTTGAAAAAAGGTTCTATAAATAGGGACCATGTTGCATGGGCACTTCTGCAACATAATATGTTGATTTAAAACTGAGCAAAGAGCTCTTGCTAAAGTCAAGAAATACTTCTTCTGAGCATTTGCCCTTCATGATAGAAAATGGAAGGTGCTTTAATTGAAAGAACTGAGGCTTCTGAACTCAGTTACTGGCTAATGGGAAAGGCAGGATTGATGACAGTTCACTATTAATATATTAGTGTAGGTCTAATTCTAGCAGTATGGGATAACTAACCCTTACAATGGCCTTTCCTGCTTTATTAGCAAATGTTCTGTCCTCATGAAAAGAAATCAATCCCTTCACTTGAGGTGCAAGTATGCTGCAATTACAATGTTAAAATGCTGATCCTAAGACATAGAGTGAACAAGACTGGGTTCCTTCAGTGTTAAAGGAATATAATGTACAGACATATGGTCCACACTATGGATCAACTGCAATCACAGGGACTTACCGGAAGGTACATAGCTATGAAATATACATTTTTAGTAAACTGTATTGTCGTCAACCCGAAAATTCCCAGTCCCTAAAACACTTAGGGGTTTTATTTATTAAAGATGATTTTTAGAATTTAAAATCAGTCAACTTCAATTTCAGAGTCTAAGTTACATATTTACTAACATTTTATAATTGATTTTAAACATCTATTGTCAATTTTTAGTAATATATAGTCTGTTGATTTTTGTCAGTTACATTCAAAATCGACTGTAACTAGACCAATAAAATTGACAAAAAATTAACCAAAAACCGCCAACTGATTTTCTATTGTACAAAACATATCACATGCAAGAAGCTGCTGTGGTTTCTCTAATTTTGTCTCCTGGGTCTCTTCATTCAGGTGGTGATTTGCACACCACAGGAAAGTGCCCAGAATTGCATAGCCTTGAATTGCCATAGAGTCCCATTCAGAGACATAAGTAAACCCATTGGTTTGCGTACATATCCCATTGTGGGGTGCCTGCGCATGCACAGGACAGAATGGGTTTTGCATGGTTTCATGCAGAGCCCCCTGAGCCTCAGCCTGATTGACAAGCTTCAGCAGTTTGGGAATGGGGAGTGGGCAAAACTGTGCAGTGTTCCCAAATGCGAGAGCGTGCCACCCTTACTTTCTGGGAGTGCCAAGGCAGGGACCTGCGGAGAAGCGAGGGCCAATCTGAGTAACCCCAGGGTTACTCAGATGGCCAATAGTCTCACAGATGATCCAATGGCAGCACTTGGATCCACAATGCCATCAGAAGGTGTCTTTTCCCCTCAGACACCTTCTGCTGCATTAGCATATTTTTACTTCACTGCAGCATCTGAAGATGAAGCACCGATGTGACCTGCAGATGTGTCCACATACATCTTTGCTATATCTCGCCATGTATGGCATGGTTTTGAATGCCATAGACTCAGAGATTTAGCCATGCCCTGTGATTTTTCTTAATTTGCTTCTTTAATATGTTACTTTATACATATGCTATTATGGCAAACAAAATTTTTAAAATTCATCCACTCGCTACTCGTGAAAAACAGCTTAGCCGTGTTTTGCATGTTGTGCCAAATTTGTAAAAAAGCAAAGATGTAAGTGGACACATCGGGTGCATCCATCTCTGAATGAGGCCCATTATTTCTAGAGATGAGCGGGTTCGGTTTCTCTGAATCCGAACCCGCCAGAACTTCATGTTTTTTTTCACGGGTCCGAGCGACTCGGATCTTCCCGCCTTGCTCGGTTAACCCGAGCGCGCCCGAACGTCATCATGACGCTGTCGGATTCTCGCGAGGCTCGGATTCTATCGCGAGACTCGGATTCTATATAAGGAGCCGCGCGTCGCCGCCATTTTCACACGTGCATTGAGATTGATAGGGAGAGGACGTGGCTGGCGTCCTCTCCGTTTAGAATTAGAATAGATTAGAGAGACACTTGATTTACTAATTTTGGGGAGCATTAGGAGTACTCAGTAGTGTACAGTGCAGAGTTTTGCTGATAGTGACCAGTGACCAGTGACCACCACTTTTATTTATAATCCGTTCTCTGCCTGAAAAAAGTGATACACAGCACACAGTGACTCAGTCACATACCATATCTGTGTGCACTGCTCAGGCTCAGGCCAGTGTGCTGCATCATCTATTATCTATTTATAATATTATATATATCTGTCTGACTGCTCAGCTCACACAGCTTATAATTGTGGGGGAGACTGGGGAGCACTACTGCAGTGCCAGTTATAGGTTATAGCAGGAGCCAGGAGTACATAATATAATCCGTTCTCTGCCTGAAAAAAGCGATACACAGCACACAGTGACTCAGTCACATACCATATCTGTGTGCACTGCTCAGGCTCAGGCCAGTGTGCTGCATCATCTATTATCTATATATAATATTATATATATCTGTCTGACTGCTCAGCTCACACAGCTTATAATTGTGGGGGAGACTGGGGAGCACTACTGCAGTGCCAGTTATAGGTTATAGCAGGAGCCAGGAGTACATAATATATTATATAGTGAGTGACCACCAGACACACAGTGCAGTTTATTTAATATATCCGTTCTCTGCCTGAAAAAAGCGATACACACAGTGACTCAGTCAGTCACATACCATATCTGTGTGCACTGCTCAGGCTCAGGCCAGTGTGCTGCATCATCTATATATATTATATATCTGTCTGACTGCTCAGCTCACACAGCTTATAATTGTGGGGGAGACTGGGGAGCACTACTGCAGTGCCAGTTATAGGTTATAGCAGGAGCCAGGAGTACATAATATTATATTAAAATTAAACAGTGCACACTTTTGCTGCAGGAGTGCCACTGCCAGTGTGACTAGTGACCAGTGACCTGACCACCAGTATATAATATTAGTAGTATACTATCTCTTTATCAACCAGTCTATATTAGCAGCAGACACAGTACAGTGCGGTAGTTCACGGCTGTGGCTACCTCTGTGTCGGCACTCGGCAGCCCGTCCATAATTGTATATACCACCTAACCGTGGTTTTTTTTTCTTTCTTTATACATACATACTAGTTACGAGTATACTATCTCTTTATCAACCAGTCTATATATTAGCAGCAGACACAGTACAGTGCGGTAGTTCACGGCTGTGGCTACCTCTGTGTCGGCACTCGGCAGCCCGTCCATAATTGTATATACCACCTAACCGTGGTTTTTTTTTCTTTCTTTATACATACATACTAGTTACGAGTATACTATCTCTTTATCAACCAGTCTATATATTAGCAGCAGACACAGTACAGTGCGGTAGTTCACGGCTGTGGCTACCTCTGTGTCGGCACTCGGCAGCCCGTCCATAATTGTATATACCACCTAACCGTGGTTTTTTTTTCATTCTTTATACATACATACTAGTTACGAGTATACTATCTCTTTATCAACCAGTCTATATTAGCAGCAGACACAGTACAGTGCGGTAGTTCACGGCTGTGGCTACCTCTGTGTCGGCACTCGGCAGCCCGTCCATAATTGTATATACCACCTAACCGTGGTTTTTTTTTCTTTCTTTATACATACATACTAGTTACGAGTATACTATCTCTTTATCAACCAGTCTATATATTAGCAGCAGACACAGTACAGTGCGGTAGTTCACGGCTGTGGCTACCTCTGTGTCGGCACTCGGCAGCCCGTCCATAATTGTATATACCACCTAACCGTGGTTTTTTTTTCTTTCTTTATACATACATACTAGTTACGAGTATACTATCTCTTTATCAACCAGTCTATATATTAGCAGCAGACACAGTACAGTGCGGTAGTTCACGGCTGTGGCTACCTCTGTGTCGGCACTCGGCAGCCCGTCCATAATTGTATATACCACCTAACCGTGGTTTTTTTTTCTTTCTTTATACATACATACTAGTTACGAGTATACTATCTCTTTATCAACCAGTCTATATTAGCAGCAGACACAGTACAGTGCGGTAGTTCACGGCTGTGGCTACCTCTGTGTCGGCACTCGGCAGCCCGTCCATAATTGTATACTAGTATCCAATCCATCCATCTCCATTGTTTACCTGAGGTGCCTTTTAGTTGTGCCTATTAAAATATGGAGAACAAAAATGTTGAGGTTCCAAAATTAGGGAAAGATCAAGATCCACTTCCACCTCGTGCTGAAGCTGCTGCCACTAGTCATGGCCGAGACGATGAAATGCCAGCAACGTCGTCTGCCAAGGCCGATGCCCAATGGCATAGTACAGAGCATGTCAAAACCAAAACACCAAATATCAGTAAAAAAAGGACTCCAAAACCTAAAATAAAATTGTCGGAGGAGAAGCGTAAACTTGCCAATATGCCATTTACCACACGGAGTGGCAAGGAACGGCTGAGGCCCTGGCCTATGTTCATGGCTAGTGGTTCAGCTTCACATGAGGATGGAAGCACTCAGCCTCTCGCTAGAAAACTGAAAAGACTCAAGCTGGCAAAAGCACCGCAAAGAACTGTGCGTTCTTTGAAATCCCAAATCCACAAGGAGAGTCCAATTGTGTCGGTTGCGATGCCTGACCTTCCCAACACTGGACGTGAAGAGCATGCGCCTTCCACCATTTGCACGCCCCCTGCAAGTGCTGGAAGGAGCACCCGCAGTCCAGTTCCTGATAGTCAGATTGAAGATGTCAGTGTTGAAGTACACCAGGATGAGGAGGATATGGGTGTTGCTGGCGCTGGGGAGGAAATTGACCAGGAGGATTCTGATGGTGAGGTGGTTTGTTTAAGTCAGGCACCCGGGGAGACACCTGTTGTCCGTGGGAGGAATATGGCCGTTGACATGCCAGGTGAAAATACCAAAAAAATCAGCTCTTCGGTGTGGAGGTATTTCACCAGAAATGCGGACAACAGGTGTCAAGCCGTGTGTTCCCTTTGTCAAGCTGTAATAAGTAGGGGTAAGGACGTTAACCACCTCGGAACATCCTCCCTTATACGTCACCTGCAGCGCATTCATAATAAGTCAGTGACAAGTTCAAAAACTTTGGGTGACAGCGGAAGCAGTCCACTGACCAGTAAATCCCTTCCTCTTGTAACCAAGCTCACGCAAACCACCCCACCAACTCCCTCAGTGTCAATTTCCTCCTTCCCCAGGAATGCCAATAGTCCTGCAGGCCATGTCACTGGCAATTCTGACGAGTCCTCTCCTGCCTGGGATTCCTCCGATGCATCCTTGCGTGTAACGCCTACTGCTGCTGGCGCTGCTGTTGTTGCCGCTGGGAGTCGATGGTCATCCCAGAGGGGAAGTCGTAAGCCCACTTGTACTACTTCCAGTAAGCAATTGACTGTTCAACAGTCCTTTGCGAGGAAGATGAAATATCACAGCAGTCATCCTACTGCAAAGCGGATAACTGAGGCCTTGGCATCCTGGGTGGTGAGAAACGTGGTTCCGGTATCCATCATTACTGCAGAGCCAACTAGAGACTTGTTGGAGGTACTGTGTCCCCGGTACCAAATACCATCTAGGTTCCATTTCTCTAGGCAGGCGATACCGAAAATGTACACAGACCTCAGAAAAAGAGTCACCAGTGTCCTAAAAAATGCAGCTGTACCCAATGTCCACTTAACCACGGACATGTGGACAAGTGGAGCAGGGCAGGGTCAGGACTATATGACTGTGACAGCCCACTGGGTAGATGTATGGACTCCCGCCGCAAGAACAGCAGCGGCGGCACCAGTAGCAGCATCTCGCAAACGCCAACTCTTTCCTAGGCAGGCTACGCTTTGTATCACCGCTTTCCAGAATACGCACACAGCTGAAAACCTCTTACGGCAACTGAGGAAGATCATCGCGGAATGGCTTACCCCAATTGGACTCTCCTGTGGATTTGTGGCATCGGACAACGCCAGCAATATTGTGTGTGCATTAAATCTGGGCCAATTCCAGCACGTCCCATGTTTTGCACATACCTTGAATTTGGTGGTGCAGAATTTTTTAAAAAACGACAGGGGCGTGCAATAGATGCTGTCGGTGGCCAGAAGAATTGCGGGACACTTTCGGCGTACAGGCACCACGTACAGAAAACTGGAGCACCACCAAAAACTACTGAACCTGCCCTGCCATCATCTGAAGCAAGAAGTGGTAACGAGGTGGAATTCAACCCTCTATATGCTTCAGAGGTTGGAGGAGCAGCAAAAGGCCATTCAAGCCTATACAATTGAGCACGATATAGTAGGTGGAATGCACCTGTCTCAAGTGCAGTGGAGAATGATTTCAACGTTGTGCAAGGTTCTGATGCCCTTTGAACTTGCCACACGTGAAGTCAGTTCAGACACTGCCAGCCTGAGTCAGGTCATTCCCCTCATCAGGCTTTTGCAGAAGAAGCTGGAGGCATTGAAGAAGGAGCTAAAAGGGAGCGATTCCGCTAGGCATGTGGGACTTGTGGATGCAGCCCTTAATTCGCTTAACAAGGATTCACGGGTGGTCAATCTGTTGAAATCAGAGCACTACATTTTGGCCACCGTGCTCGATCCTAGATTTAAAGCCTACCTTGGATCTCTCTTTCCGGCAGACACAGGTCTGCTGGGGTTGAAAGACCTGCTGGTGACAAAATTGTCAAGTCAAGCGGAACGCGACCTGTCAACATCTCCTCCTTCACATTCTCCCGCAACTGGGGGTGCGAGGAAAAGGCTCAGAATTCCGAGCCCACCCGCTGGCGGTGATGCAGGGCAGTCTGGAGCGACTGCTGATGCTGACATCTGGTCCGGACTGAAGGACCTGACAACGATTACGGACATGTCGTCTACTGTCACTGCATATGATTCTCTCAACATTGATAGAATGGTGGAGGATTATATGAGTGACCGCATCCAAGTAGGCACGTCACACAGTCCGTACTTATACTGGCAGGAAAAAGAGGCAATTTGGAGGCCCTTGCACAAACTGGCTTTATTCTACCTAAGTTGCCCTC
The DNA here is from genome assembly GCF_028390025.1 of Pseudophryne corroboree. NCBI lineage: Eukaryota > Metazoa > Chordata > Amphibia > Anura > Myobatrachidae > Pseudophryne > Pseudophryne corroboree. Next base: position 582,643,434 of record NC_086446.1, read on the forward strand.
CCACAAGTGTGTACTCCGAAAGAGTGTTTAGTGCCGCCGCTCACCTTGTCAGCAATCGGCGTACGAGGTTACATCCAGAAAATGTGGAGAAGATGATGTTCATTAAAATGAATTATAATCAATTCCTCCGCGGAGACATTGACCAGCAGCAATTACCTCCACAAAGTACACAGGGAGCTGAGATGGTGGATTCCAGTGGGGACGAATTGATAATCTGTGAGGAGGGGGATGTACACGGTGATATATCGGAGGGTGAAGATGAGGTGGACATCTTGCCTCTGTAGAGCCAGTTTGTGCAAGGAGAGATTAATTGCTTCTTTTTTGGGGGGGGTCCAAACCAACCCGTCATATCAGTCACAGTCGTGTGGCAGACCCTGTCACTGAAATGATGGGTTGGTTAAAGTGTGCATGTCCTGTTTTGTTTATACAACATAAGGGTGGGTGGGAGGGCCCAAGGACAATTCCATCTTGCACCTCTTTTTTCTTTTCTTTTTCTTTGCATCATGTGCTGATTGGGGAGGGTTTTTTGGAAGGGACATCCTGCGTGACACTGCAGTGCCACTCCTAGATGGGCCCGGTGTTTGTGTCGGCCACTAGGGTCGCTAATCTTACTCACACAGTCAGCTACCTCATTGCGCCTCTTTTTTTCTTTGCGTCATGTGCTGTTTGGGGAGGGTTTTTTGGAAGGGACATCCTGCGTGACACTGCAGTGCCACTCCTAGATGGGCCCGGTGTTTGTGTCGGCCACTAGGGTCGCTAATCTTACTCACACAGCTACCTCATTGCGCCTCTTTTTTTCTTTGCGTCATGTGCTGTTTGGGGAGGGTTTTTTGGAAGGGACATCCTGCGTGACACTGCAGTGCCACTCCTAGATGGGCCCGGTGTTTGTGTCGGCCACTAGGGTCGCTAATCTTACTCACACAGCTACCTCATTGCGCCTCTTTTTTTCTTTGCATCATGTGCTGTTTGGGGAGGGTTTTTTGGAAGGGACATCCTGCGTGACACTGCAGTGCCACTCCTAGATGGGCCCGGTGTTTGTGTCGGCCACTAGGGTCGCTTATCTTACTCACACAGCGACCTCGGTGCAAATTTTAGGACTAAAAATAATATTGTGAGGTGTGAGGTATTCAGAATAGACTGAAAATGAGTGTAAATTATGGTTTTTGAGGTTAATAATACTTTGGGATCAAAATGACCCCCAAATTCTATGATTTAAGCTGTTTTTTAGTGTTTTTGGAAAAAAACACCCGAATCCAAAACACACCCGAATCCGACAAAAAAAATTCGGTGAGGTTTTGCCAAAACGCGTTCGAACCCAAAACACGGCCGCGGAACCGAACCCAAAACCAAAACACAAAACCCGAAAAATTTCAGGCGCTCATCTCTAATTATTTCTACAGCCACAGTGAACCACATGGTTGGATCCTTTTTTATTAGAGATATGCACAAACCCTCAAGGGTTTTGTATTTGGAGTTGTGTAAAATGTATAAAAACTGCTAAAATCTTGAAATATGGACCTATTTTTGTTCCTACAGTATTATTAACATCGATAGCAATCAATTTGAGTCATTTCCAATGTGAAATGTCACCTGCAATCACTAGGGAGGGACTTACATGCAATCCAATACATGTGAGATTCGGTCTTTAGATACAAGGTCCCAACGTGGCAAGATGAACCGAGTCGGTACTCAGTTCAAAGCGGAACCCAATGTCCTACTATTTATAGGCATCATAATGCAGGTTTAGGCAATATAATGTGTTTTAGAAGTGAAAAACACCTGTCACTTATTAATCTATTGTTTGATCAGTTTGTGTGTCGATTTTTTTGCCAATTTGTGGTCGTTCTTTTCAAACCGCCTGTTAGACAACCTTAGATTTTTAGTGCTTCTATGAGAAAACATTGATATTTTCCCAATGTTTAGTTTTGAATGGGGATTGGTTTTTCTGCCAATTTTTAGGTTCCTAAACTGGGTGCCGTGGCAATCTGGGTACCTCAGGGCACTTGCAGTGGTGCCTCGGGTTGGTGGTCCAGGACCAATTAAAATTAATTATGGTCAATATAAAAGGCAAAACCAATGCTTGTGGCTTCCAAGCATTAGATATGTGGACAAACAGGAGCAAATCCTGTCCCTCACCAGATACTTGAACCAAAGGACGTTCACTTAATTTAAATATTTTTTTCTAAATTTCTCTGCAAGAAATGTTTGGCCTAGGGGTTCCATGAAACAAATCTGATACTCTAGGGCACAGTGATTCAAAAATGTTTGGGAACCACTGCTTTAGTAAATCTCTGATTTGCAAAATTATCAAAAAAAACCACAAAATCTAAAATTGATCTTTAGTAAATATACCTCATAAAATCTATTATACTATAGTGGATATGGCAAATGTCTTTAGACTTAGCTGTAAATGTCTGTAAATTATATTACCAACTAATCAAAGAGTTGCTATCATTGTTCGGCTTGCACTAGAGCACAGGTTCTCAAACTCGGTCCTCAGGACCCCACACGGTGCATGTTTTGCAGGTCTCCTCACAGAATCACAAGTGACATAATTAGCTCCACCTGTGAACCTTTTAGAATGTGTCAGTGAGTAATTAATACACCTGTGCACCTGCTGGGTTACCTGCAAAACATGCACTGTGTGGGGTAATGAGGACCGAGTTTGAGAACCACTGCACTAGAGAGATCAAGGTAATATACTGAGGCAAGTACAATGGACAGCAATTATTACCACAGGATTTAAAAGGGCATTTTGTTTAAAAAGTAAAGCAGGCTGGATTTGCATTATAAAAGTTACTGTTTTAAATGCCTGCTGCAAAAATTCTGAATTTTTACAAGTTGTTCATTATAGTTTCCCCTGTAGTTTGCTTTGGATTAGTGACCACTTTCACATTTCAACAACTTTAAATAACTTGATAATTCTAAATGAACATAAATCTGTATACATTTACATAGGCATTGTAAGTTGCTTAAACTACATGTAACAAGACAACTAAACAAGGCCATATATACTTTTTCAGTAAATGTGATATTATATTTATAAAATAGTGAAATACGTATAAGACTATATAGCACAAGCTACTGTACACCATTTATAGTCAACCTGATACACTGCAAAGGCCACACTATCACTCTCTTCATTCTGTGCTTCCTCCAGCCTTCACAAGGGCTGCATATTATTCTGCATTTCAGTAGTATATTAAATCAATACATTTAATCAATACAAAAAAGGCACCTAATATATCGGCAGAACGTTAAAACAAGTATTACAAACAAATATAACAGTGAGGTAGGGAGCTGGTAGGCTGTGAGTGAAGGCATGTGGCGCCAGGGCTGTATGTTGTATTTTAAAGGGGGGTACTCACAGAGCGATAATCTAAGCAATCTGACTAGATTGCTTAGATTTTAAGCATGATCTGTCTGTGTGTACCCCCCACAGCGATAGTGATGTGCGGCCCCGCGCGTCGCTAATGCTGGTGCTAGATTGGCCTGCCGTGCAGGCTCAATCTAGCAGGTCGCTCATTTCACCCGCTGGGTGAAATGAGCGCCCCGTACCGGTCCCCCCCGCACGCTCAGTACACATCGCGCTGTGCTGAGCGGGGGGAGAGATGTGTGCTGAGCGGTTCGCTCAGCACACATCTCTCCCACATCTGCCCGTGGATACGGCCCTTTACTGAGTTACGCAGTTATCCCCTTTCCTTTATTGTCACATGAACTCTCGTATAAGATCATTTTTTCATCCATTCACCTTGCTGTTGTTACAGTCACTGATTTAGCACTCTCTACAGCTCCATGGTTTACATTCCTCAACTGTTTTACGGATGGCAAAATGTTATCTAGCTATCGCTCATTGCTTATGCTAAGCAGGGCAACATTTATTATATAGGCCTACTTAGGAACACGCCTAGGAAGTACTGGGGTTCCAGTGTATCGACAGACAATGTCTAGGTCGACAGTCATTATGCCGACCCCATATGGTCGACAGCATTAGGTTGACACAGACAAAATATCGACAATAGAAAAAGTCAACAGGTAGGAAAGGTTGACAGGTTTAAATGGTCGACATGGCAATTGTCGACACACATATGGTCGACACATGTCATACACCTTTTTAAACGTTTTTTGCATTTTTTACACCTTTTCACACTTCACCATCCATGTGGACTAGGACTGGGAATATTAACCTGTGCTGATCGCAGTGGGAATCCTGTGCTCTGATGGTGAAATCGACACAAACAAAAATAAATGTATAAAGTTATAAAGAGAGAATGCTTCACCTATATCTTATACAGTATAACTTGATGTTGTAATCTGATGCATGAACAGCAAAGGAACCACCACAGAACATCCAGACTGCTTCCTATTAAAGTATCCGAAAGTTTAGCATTTACTGTATACAGATGTTCAAAGATCTTTAGATGCCAGCTCTTCCCAATAAAACACAACCTTGTTTTTTCAGGAGAAACATTCATAATTACTCTTACCAACCTGTTTCATCAATACAAGCACAATGAATAAAAGGCATGTACGTACCTATGGTTTTATGTCAGCAGTTAAGAATATCCTGCATCTGCTTTTTATCATGCATTTCTAATACGTTATTCTTACCCAGGGCAGCACCTAGCATCATAGATGTACTGTACAGCTGAGCTGTATGTATGTATGTTTATCCATCCAGTATTAATCATATATTAACATAGTAAATTGGACTTAAATGAGTCTTTAGAAAAAAATAAATAAATCAACCATCTTTTTTTTATCTCATTTGTTCCCATACAATTAGGAGTTTTACTGCTCTGTTGTGACAGGTGACTGTGTTTGACCTTTGCCGCTTGGTTGGCTGACTGGTGCTGAAACTAATGAAGACCCTATAATGGATTGGATTCTCTGTGTCTCTCAGTACTAGGTGGAGACTGAGCCGTGCTGCAGACAGAGTCCAGAGAAGATCCTTCAATTAAACCTGAAGTCTATTAGCCAAGAAATATTGGGTAGGTTGAGAGAAATGATTTAGCCATAAAGCCTTCCAGGTGATTCTTTAGAATTAAAATCCTCCTGTTACATATTAGGCTGGGTGGGCAGACAATGATTTTTGGCCACATAAAATGATCTGGCAGAAGTTTATCGACTGTCTCATTTAATATTTGAGAACAAAAACAGAAAAAATTACACAGAATTCAGAGGCCTGCCCACCTTCAGGTTATTTTAATTTATTAGCATGCAGATACCAACTTGCTACTTACATATTGTTTTTTTTTATTTTTCTTTCTAGCATCCTAATCATGATCTATTTGTATATAAGACAGCATTGCTTTTTTGGCACATCTCTGCTCAACTCACCACATTGCAGTATAAAGAGAGCCCTATGTCCTTCCCAAAGCTCAACCAAATACAATAAAACATGGATAAAAAACAAAGACTATAGCAATAAATAAAAATCATGGTATTTCGAAAAAGTTTTTGTAACATATGTAAAAGACAATGCATAAAAGTGAACTAAAAGGTAATAATACCCTATAACTTGGTATGGTTGGTAAAATACGTATGTGGGGGAGTCAAATTCCTGTTTTTGAGATAAAAATGGGTCTTTTATTATTATTATGAATCGCGAAAAGCTGCTATCCAATTGTCCGTGAAAAATATCTGCGTTAATTCTCCATAGGTTTAACGCAAATATCTATTCACCACCTCCTGTGCAGGTGAAAAGTTAAGGAAAATCCCTATTATAAGGTAAAAATGATGGGATTTGGTTCCGAACACCCCCCCACCACACACACACACACACACACACACACACACACACACACACACACACACACACACACACACACACACACACACACACACACACCTAAATGACTAATTATATACTTTGAAGATTTTAACTATTTAAAATTGGCCAATAATGACATGTCATTTTGAGGGTGAAAAAATACATAATTATGGAAATTGGGGACCAAGGTATGGGACAGGTATATTTGGATGATTTATGAGTGGGACAAGTGCTTTTAGGCTTGCAGGTGGTAATAATCATTTTCTAGGGAAATTTTTTCAAAGTAGTTTAATTACCGAAATGTATACTCATAGCCATTTTTATGTAATTTGACCACTTATTTTGCTGAAAAAACACTTGCTTTCTATAATTTTTTCACTTTTTATTAAAAAAGTAAATAACAGCCATTTCACCTAATTTAAGTACCTCAAATACTTTTATTATGACCACTAATTTATACTATTATCCTATATGATTTTGGCTTTTTGGGGGGGATTACAGGTAGATTTTCCAATTTTCACCTACACTTTTAACTGGTTTTGGTGGCAAGAATTATTGTGCAAATCCTGTTTTCGCACAATTGCAACTAAGTAAGTAAAAAATGGGAAAGTGCATACTGGGGAAAACCATTTTTGCTGCACTTTTTGAGCAATGCGCACAAACAGTTAATTTGCGTTTTTGCGAACAATTGAATTGCCCCCTTAGTGCTATAGTATATTGCTTAGGGAAATTCAGTGCCATAAGTTTCACTTCCTTGCAGAGTTTATTATGTAGCCGAAGCAACATTATAAGCTATAGTTCTTTTACCAACAGGTCGGGCTAATTTTCCAGCAATCCTGGAATTTTTCACAGGGTTACTAGCTCTTAAGTATTTATGAGCAGGACTCAGCTCCCAAACATTTGTTTAAGGGCTCATCCTCAATAAGCCTCTCAGCCTTGCTTTAAATAAAATAGGTTCACAGTGACTGTGCTTTGCATATTACCCTTACCTACTAATTTATTGGTTTAACAGTGGTGCTATCAGATGCTCACAATCATGAGCTGCCCTTAAAGCAATGCATCTCTTGGTGACTTAATTAGGATACACTGACTTTTCACACCAAAATTGGACAGTACAAGTCCCCAAAAAGCAGAAAACATTACGCATCAAGGCCTCTTAAACAGTGTATCTATATTAAATAAAGAACTGCAAACAAATGCATTGAATATTAGACTCAGTTAGTCAAAAGAAGAAACATTAGGGAATGTGTCCTGCTGAGAAATGGGAAAGAAAGAAAGAAAGAAAGAAAGAAAGAAAGAAAGAAAGAAAGAAAGAAAGAAAGAAAGAAAGAAAGAAAGAAAGAAAGAAAGAAAGAAAGAAAGAAAGAAAGAAATAAATGAGGGGGCAATCAAAGTAAGGTAAGGGGTGCTGCTGTGTACATGGGTTCAAAATTAAAGAAGTTTTAAATAGTTTGTAAAGGTGGCTCTGCCTAAAAGGGTGCAGTCCATGGAGACTAACTTTTAACAAAGTGACCAGGAGTGTCATGAAAAGTGGCTATTATGCACTCCATTCTGTAAACAGGCCAAATAATGTTAATGGTGGCTAAAAAAGAGGGAGAAGCAGTGTTTTCCACTGTGAAGCAATTTGAAATTTAGTGTATTTTAGTATTTGTTTGATACAGATGTGTACTTATACATCTTTGCTGCAGTCGCGCCAAACAGTTGGCGCGCCCCTATTGGCACGCTGGGTCCCGTGAGACTCTGCTGGAGTAGGCATCTTTTTTGCATCTGAGATGCAACCCAATGCAGTTATGAGACACCAGGGGACTGTGCTAATTAATTTGATATTCAACACTTGTATCTTTGTTTGTGACAATCTCAGCATTTTTCCAGGCCAAATTCCATTGTGCTCCGTATAGAGACTCAGTTGCACACATATATATATATACAAGTGTCGCATCTCAAAATTAATCAGCACAACCTCCTGGTGCATCACATTTTTGTCAAACAAAGACAAAGACGATAGCAGAGTTTTTTAACCACTCCTCGATGTCCAGTGTCTGCCCTGTGTCTCTTTCCCAAACCAGTTTTTGGGTCTGCTTAAGTGAGGTATTATGTGTAAGGAGTACGCAACACAGAAACATGATTAAACTCCCTCAAAGTCCAGTCCCCACAGCAAAATAAAGGTGAAATCAGAGCTAAGCCGGTCTATCAAGCTGTAGGATGAGAAGATTAAGAACATCAGAGAAGGACATGCCATAGGACAAATTGGGCTAAAGGCATGATAGGATAATAATTTATTAAATTGGGGACACCCAGACTACCATCCAAATGGTTGCGCTAGAGCACCTTTATTTTAAGCTAAGGGGCCGGATATAATGAAGTCCAAGTTGGCTGGAGATGTGGGTTCCCAGTCGAACTTGGATTTTTTTTAAAGTGGCAATCATTTACAAGGCATGGTTTTGCCTTGTACATGATTGCCATTTTAAAAAAAGGCAGAGTTTGGTCAGGAACCCGCACCTCCGATTTCATTACATCCGGCCCAAGGTCTCTTCCCTGAGCAGATGAAGTCCAAGATAGCCTTTTGAAGGTGCCTAAGTTTTCCAGGGGGAATACGAATCAAAAGCTTATGCCAGAGATACAGTACAGTAGCCGTGAAAGCACATTTCTTTTGACAACCTCATTATAGCCAAACCATGAGATTATCTCCAAGGTGGAGATTTCTGAACTAAGTGACGTGAGGTTGGCATAATATAACTGTGAATAGTGTTTTAGTTAAAAATATCCGAAAATATTTAAGTTTGTGTAGTTGCCACCAATAATTATAGCTAACTTTTGGTGAACAAATAGTGCTATTGGGAATATACAGATCCCAAATTTCTGACTTGTCTGCATTAATCATATATTTTAGATAAGAAGCGAAACAGATTTGAGAGGGATAAATGTGGTTTGGTAATAGGATAACATTGTTGGCATAAAGTGACTTTTTATGGTCCCAAGATCAGACAGAAATATCAGCGAAATCTGGATTCAAACTAATGTGAGATGACAGGGGCCCATTATCAAGGTGAACAACAATGTAGATACCGAGCACCCTAGTCAGTTATTTATCGCCAGTTATTTATATAGTGCAAACATATTCTGCAGCGCTTTACGGAGAATATTTGGCCATTCACATCAGTCTCTGTCCCTCCCAGTAGAGCTTACAGTCTATATTCCCTACCACATGGACATATATTATACACACATTCACACTAGGGTTAATTTTTGTTTGGAGCCAATTAATCTACCAGTATACTGTATTTTTGGATTGTGAGAGGACACTGGAGTAACCTATGCAAGCATTGGGAGAATATACAAACTCCACACTGTTAGGGCCATAGTGGGAATTGAATCCATAACCACAGTGCTGTGAGGCAGTAATGCTAACCATTACATTTGTGTTTCCATACTTAATGGAGAAAGAATCTGAAGAAAAGCTGTTCGCTAGAATGGTGTCACCCCAGATTGGTGGTCTCCATTACTTTACCTGGCACTGCCGCTATATAGCATTCCCCCTTTCTCTCAAGCGGTATCCCATGCATTTTGCGGTCAAAGACTGTTAGATTTCCCACATCGAGCTGCTGTGACACATGGGCGCCACCATCTTGCGTGCAATCAGCTGACCGCTGCTCAACCAATCTCTGACCTTATTGTCTGCACATGACTCCTGTGACTTATCAGCAGCAAATGCACCATGTATAAGTCTCTCCCTGGCCATGGTCCTTTGCCAAAACAACTTTTGCTGTAGTCTGCTTACTAGTTTCCTGTGTACAGTTGCTCCAGAGTTTTGCTCCACAGTCCAGTGTATTCTTTCTGTTGCTGTTACTGCTAGCGCCAGTTGTTACTAACTGGGCACGGTCCACATCTTCCAGTGTGTTCCTGTGATACTCCCAGTTCCAGTCCCTACTACTGGTTGTTTTTCACAGTGTCAGCTCCTATGCTGGTTAAGCTTAGAGTGGGATTCCACACGTTTTCATTTAAATATTTTAACCATATTTAATCATATGCAGCCCATAACAGGCCCCTAGGCAGTCTATTCAGCTACATATTCTGGTGCAATTCAAACTAGTTTACAATATACACATCACACACACACACACACACACACACATATACACACACACACACACACACACACACACACACACACACACACGCTATAACAACATTAGAAACATCTGGAGAATGAATTGTGTTCAACTGAAAATGGTGATGTGAAGATGTCTGTACTCATGTTCTATTACATTACAACTACAATCTCAACCAGAACTTGAGAATTTCACAAACTTGTACCCTATTAGAGCCCCCACTCCCCCAAGGATTAGAATAATAACAGATGTTCTGTTTGTCATTTGGAGTCAGTTATGTGTGGAGTTTGTATGTTCTTGTGCTTGCATGGGTTTCCTCTGGGTACTCAAGTTTCCACCCACAATCCAGAAATATACTGATAGGTTAATTGGTTCCCAACACAAATTAACCAAATGTGTATGTGTGTGCATGTATATGTGGTAGGGGATATAGGTTGTAAGCTCCACTGATGGGCAATTCTCTGTGATGCACGGGACTGCTACACAAATTCAAACAACATACTTCTCCAAAACACAAAGATTGTAGTGGGTCTTAAGTTATAGTGTAAGGCATTGCTACTAAGCAATTACGTTTTCATATAACAACAATTTCTTAACAGACCAGTTTAAAAGGAAATAAAAATGAAATGAGTGTGATGCACGGAACTTTATGTTCACTTTCTGGAGAATCACCCTGATGTGAATGGCCAAATATTCTCTGTAAAGCACTGCGGAATATGTGTGTGCTAATGCTATATAAATAACTGGTAGTAATAATAATAGTTTTTGTAATGTGGCAGGGTGCATTATCCTGCTGAAAGAGGCCACTACCATTGGGGAATACCCTTGCCATAGAGGGGTGTGCTTGGCCTACAACAATGTTGAGTACAGTGGTGGAACTAGCGAGCGGTGGGCCCAGGTGCGAGAAAATGCTTTGGGCCCCCCCCTTCCCCCCATCCCATCCAAGTCCACCCCCTCACCCCTGGAGAGGATCTGGTGAGGGGGACCTGCTCAGGGCCAGAGAAATTGATACCTAGCAACAGTGCCGTAACTAGACATTTTAGCACTGTGTGCAAGAAACGGCATCGGTGCCCCACCCCTGCATGCAAAACAGGGGCAGTGCGCGCCGTAGGCGCGCGCAAGTATACATAGTGGCGTGGCTTCGTGGGGAAGGGGTGTGGCCACAAAATAATACCAATTCATAAAACGGTGCACAGTAGTCTCCATTATTCAAATTACGCCGCACAGTAGCGTCACTACACCAGGTAGAGACCCTTTTACACCTTACGGCGGACAGATTCAACTTTTTACACATTACGGCAGACAGCGTCCCCTTTTTACACATTACGGCAGACAGCGTGCACTTTTTACACATAACGGCAGACAGCGTCCCCTTTTTACACATAACGGCAGACAGTGTGCCCTTGTTACACATAGCGGCAGACAGCGTACACTTTTTACACATAACGGCAGACAGCGTCCCCTTTTTACACATAACGGCAGACAGCGTGCCCTTGTTACACATTACGGCAGACAGCGTGCCCCTTTTTACACATTACAGCAGGCAGATTCCCCCTTTTTACACATTGCGGCAGGCAGATTCCCCATTTTTACACATAGCGGCAGGCAGATTCCCCATTTTTACACATTGCAGCAGGCAGATTCCCCCTTTTTACACATTGCGGCAGGCAAATTCCCCATTTTTACACATTGCGGCAGGCAGATTCCCCCTTTTTACACATTGCGGCAGATTCCCCATTTTTACACATTGCGGCAGGCAGATTCCCAATTTTTACACATTGCGGCAGGCAGTAGAAAGAAAGAAAGAAAGAAAGAAAGAAAGAAAGAAAGAAAGAAAGAAGAATAATACTTACCCTCTCCGCTGGCTCAGGCTCCTCGGTGCAGCTTCTGACGATTCCCGGGCAGTAGAGAAGGAGAAGGAGGGAGGTGGAGGAGGGAGCCGCAGCAGCGCTGTGTTATTGGTGGAGGCGTTGCTGCTGCTGCCCCTCTGCTTCACTATAGGCTGTTCTCGGAAGACAGCCTATAGTGAAGCAGAGGGGCAGCCGCAGCAGCGCCTCCACCAGTAGTAAAGCGCTGCTGCGGCTCCCTCCTCCACCTCCCTCCTCTTCCTTACCCCCGTGCCGCTGCGCTCCTCTCCTCTCCGGGTGGCTGTGTGCTGTGGGCAGCGGTTGCCCGCAGCACACAGCGGCATGTAATGAGTCAATTTGACTCATTACATGCTTTGGGCCCCAGGACAGAGGCGGGCCCCAGTGCAACGCACTGGTTGCACTGGCGGTAGTTCCGCCTCTGGTTGAGTAGGTGGTATGTGTAAAAGTAATATCCACATGAATGCTAGGACCCAAGGTTTCCCATCAGAACATCACCCTGCCTCCACAGGCTTGCCTTCTTCCCATAATGCATCCTGGTGCCATCTCTTCCCCAGGTTGATGATGCACACACACCCAGTGTCCACATGATATAAAGAAAACATGATTAATCAAACTAGGCCACTTTTTCCATTGCTCCATGTTCCAGTTCTTATGCTCTCGTGCCCATTGTAGGTGCTTTCAGCAGTGAACAGGGGTCATCATGGGTTCTGTGACCAGTCTGCAGCTACACACCTCTGCAAGCTGCAGCACACTGTGTGTTCTGACACCTTTACATCATAGCCAGCATTAGCAATCTGTGCTACAGTAGCTCTTTTGTGAGATCGGATCAGGCAGGCTAGTCTTTCCTCCCCACAGGCATTAGGGCCAGTTAACTGGTTGTTCTTCCTTGGACAACTTTTGGTATGTACCACTGTATACCAAGAGCACCCCACAAGACCAGTCATTTTGTAGATGCTCTCTGACCCAGTACTTACAGGTGCCTATATTTACTGCTTCCAACACATCAACTTAAAGAACTGACTGTTCACTTGCTACCTAATATATATACCACTGCAATGACAGGTGCCAATGTAACAATATTATCAATGTTATTCATTCACCTGTCAGTGGTTTTAATGTGGTGTATTGTTCTACTTATTACCTTTTTTTTTAAACAAATCTGCTCCTGGAAGTCTGAGACTTGGACCCAGGTGCAATCTTTATGTTAGACCTGGCAATGTTATCTTAGACATGCTCTGAAGGTACACCTACTGGCCAGTATTGGTAAGTCTGTGCTTACTTCTGCCGACCAGTATCACTTAGCTACCCTGGTGATTTCATTTGTCAATTCACCATGAAATATATTTTTTTATTGCTGTGATAGGTGGCAATGAAAAATCTGCTTTACGGGGCTATATGGTAAATAAACTTCAGAGTGGTAAGAGGGCCATGCTCATAAGCTTATACAGTGAATTGTATTTTATTGCATTAGTTTTGATCATAGCCAAATTCTATATTAAAGAATGTAAACTAATTTTAATTACAGATATGCTGGTTCAGATTTACCTGGATTTACTCGAATCTCAAAATGGCATCTTATTGGCTTTCTGGTCGTCACATGTTTTGGATAGCCATTAAGTAAATCCAGATAAATCCGAAGTTGCAATAAATTTGGAGAACAGAACTGAGTCAATCCAAAATCGCACATCTCCAATATTATTGTATACAGGTTTTTCTTATCCATAGTCCCACAACTACTTATTTGTGCCAATTGGGAATGTACTTTCTGGACTGTTAATTATGGTACACTTGCCGAAACACAGTCTCGGAGAAACAGCAGCTTTCAGAGGTTGTGTCTTGATTTGTTTGGTGCTAATTATTACACCCCTATTTTGGTAGGGATTTTATAGCAAGCATGCACACACTGAGACTTCCAGCTGTGCATATTGAACAAGCATTAAGTTAGCAATTTAATACAGTATTCTGACAGCTGAATTCAATATTTGACCTCAATCACCTTCACTGTAACATTTACAGTGTCTGTAAGAATGAAATGAGCACTACTATCCATACTAATAGGGTCATGATGTAAGGTGTGCTTTGCTGGTGATGGTGATTCAGATAGACATTGCCTAGACCTGGCTTTGCATGGAATATTCCAATTTGAAAAGGGCTCAGAATATGCTCTTTTATATATTTCCTTACTGTGCCTACTTTCTCATTACACCTAGTCTAGTATATAGAATTTAAAGAAGTGTCACTAGGCAATGAACTTTGTTTTGGGATTACAGTCAAATCTTAAACACAGATCCTCTTCAGTATGTATTACCTAAGTAGCAATTTGGCTGGAACCGCCCCTGGTACCCACATTAATGTGCCACCATCAGAGAGTACAGGGCATACAATATAAGAATCCCAGAGGCGCTGATGATCCTAAACATGAACTGTGTCAGATTCTTGGCCAGATTGAGGTAGGTACATGCCTCAGTTAGGCTGACTCCCCAATCAGCATTTCTTTCTTCTTTTCTGCCTCTGTAGCTGATCCCAGCTCTCCGCCACTTTTCTTCTCTCTTATGCTTACAGTGGATGTGCCTATTACTGCACACAATGCAGAAGAAGGCAATGTGAGTAACTGTAGTGCACAGAGGTGCTAAAAGGTTCCTTGTGAGTGCCTCTGCCTCCTTCCCCTATACAGGTTGTGCCTCTATCCCTTCCTTGTATGTACTTCTGCTCCTGCACTCTCTGCTTACCATGTCACCTCTCTATATACATCTGTGCCTCTCCCAACCATATAATCTATGCCTCTTCATCCCTTTGCCATATCTGATGTTGTCACCTTTACCATCTCTTCCCCTTTACCACCTTTCTTTGCCCCCTTTCCATTTGTGCCTTTGCCTCTTCCCTTTTACCATATATGCCTCTGCCCTCTCCTCATATGTGCCTCTGCTTCTTCTCTCTCTGGGGGTCATTCCGAGTTGTTCGCTCGCTAGCAGATTTTAGCAGCATTGCACACGCTAGGCCACCGCCCTCTGGGAGTGTATTTTAGCTTAGCAGAATTGCAAACAAAAGATTAGCAGAATTGCGAATGGAAAATTCTTAGCAGTTTCTGAGTAGCTCGAGACTTACTTCTACACTGCGATCAGCTCAGGCCGTTTCGTTCCTGGTTTGACGCAACAAACACGCCCTGCGTTCGGCCAGCCACTCCCCCGTTTCTCCAGACACTTCCGCGTTTTATCCTGGCATGCCTGCGTTTTTCCGCACACTCCCAGAAAACGGCCAGTTTCCGTCCAGAAACACCCACTTCCTGTCAATCACACTCCGATCACTTCAACGATGGAAATTCTTCGGTCGGACTTGAGTAAATCTACTAAGTTTTGTGCTAAAATACTTAGTGCATGCGCACTGCGTACCATGCGCATGCGCATTTTCACCTTAATTGCTCCGTTGCGAAAATCGGCAACGAGCGAACAACTCGGAATGACCCCCTCTGTGGGGTAAATGTATGAAGCAGTGATAAGAGTGGAGAAGTGAGCCGGTGGAGAAGTTGCTTATGGAAACCAATCAGCATTGAAGTAACATTTATAATTTGCATACTATAAAATTATACAGGGCAGCTAATTGGTTGCCATGGGAAACTTCTCCATTGGCTCACTTCTCTACTCTTATCACTGCTTCATACATTTACCCCTGTATCTCTTTAATTTAATGCCTATGCCAATTTACCATTTGTGGCTCTGCACCCTGCCCCACATTCTCTTCTCCCAGTGAGTATCTCTGCCCTCTCTCCCCATCTGTTTTTCTACCCCATTCCCATATGTGCTATTATCCTTTTTTCCATACTGTATTTGCCTCTGACCCCTACCCCGTGTGTGCTCCCGCCCCCTTCTTCATGGGTGGAAGGCAGCTAAGTACAATTTTCCTTTAACAAGTCATCAGGGCATTTTATGAAACGATGGGTTATGTATGGCCTGTGATAACATTACTATCGCAATTTCACTCTTATTGCTGGCAGGGGTTACTGTAAGCATATTAAACTAATATAATGTCAGTACTCTACCATTCCAATATCAAAAATTATTTAAAAAACAATAATTTATTCTTCTTTAGTCTTTAAAGATTTTAAAATATCTTTTCTTCAACTATTTTTTTTATATTTTGTTTGTGTATATCATGGGCCACATGTAACGGGATGCGATTTTGTAAAAAAATGCGAGTTAAGCGCTAAATTTGCACATTTTGACCATCTCACAAATGCAATGGGGTGTGGGAAAATGCATACGTTTCCTGGTTCCTGCACTCCCAAAACTCGCAATGGCAAAACTTGCATCCAGATGTTTTGCCATTGCAAATATACAACTCGAGCAATGTAATAGGATGCAAGTTTATAACTTGAACCTAAAATATTACCAAAATCTGTCCTAAAAATAAACCAGCTTCTGGCTGGCAGGTTTGGCTGCAGCATGCACAGATTAGTTGAATCCGTACATGCTGCTGTCTGTAAAGTGTTTAAACAGTTAAAAAAAAGTAATTAAAAAAGATGCGCAGTTCCCCCCCAAAAGCATAACCAGTCCCAGGCTCTTTGAACCGGTCCTGGTTGCTAAAATACAGGGACAAAAATTAATTGGGGTCCCCCATATTTTAACAACCAGCACCGGGCTCTAAGACCAGTCCTGGTTCCAAAAATACAGAGGAAAAAGATATAGGGGTTCCCCGTATTTTTGGAACCAGCACCAGGATTCACTAGTAGTCAAGGAGATAATGCCACAGCCAGGGGATTATACAGGTCCTTGCAGCCGTGGCATTACCCCTCAACTAGTCAGCCCTGGCCAGGGTTCCCATGGGGTGTGGGGAACCCCCCTCAAAAAATCCCTCCCCCTCCAGGCACCCAAGGACTAGGGCTGAAGCCCAGCATTCCTGGGCTGTGGATGCCTCAATTAATCTTGCGGTCTGTGGCATACCACAGGTATCCACCCATAGACTTCAATGGGGATTTTTCCCCCCATTAAAGTCTATGGGCTCCTCTTGAATGACAGGCCAGGAGCACATAGCCAATCAGGAAAGTGCTAAAATGTGGCACTCCCTGATTGGTTGGCAGGTCTCCAAGTGACACAAGTCACGTGGAGAACCGGCATTCGAGAAAAGGGTATCCATGTGTACACATGGATGCCCTTATGTTTGCTGGTTTGAGTTAATGCGGTATGTTTGTTTTTTAACCCCTGTATGCCTATATGGGCCCAGAGGACCAATTTACACAGGATATTAGGTGAGCAGTTTTTTCTTACACAGGTACCCTATGGATTTCTACTGGACAAGGAGACCAAATCGCCTTGTGGGATGATTGGTAAGTATATGTGAGTGTGAGTGTGCAAGTATGTTTCATTAAAGTTATACTGTGTAAGGTATGCATGTCTTATCTTTATTGTAATATTACAGGCAGAACTACAGGTTCCAGTGGGCATCTTTAATGCCCTATATGCTGGTACTTGTGATTCCCCAAGTACCAGCATGTGGGGGAGGCTTGCTGGGACCTGTAGTTCAACAGGTAAAAGGCAATATTTATTCTTAACTTTACACAATGGTAATCAGCCTGGCATTCACAGCCCAGGAATGCCAGGAACAGCCGCAGGCTTCAGCCCTGGCTCTTGGGTGCTAAGAGGGGGAACCTTTTTATTGGGAGGGTCCCCAATCCCCCAGGGAATTTCGGACAGGGCTGACTAGTTGGGGTGGGGGGTGGTGAAGGGGGGTAATGCCATACCCGCAGGGACCTGTATAAATATGTGGGTAAAAAATGTGGGGATCCACTACATCTTCCCCCCCCCCCCAGGACTGGCCCAAGAGTCCGGTGCTGGTTGTTAAATTACGTGGAACCCTGTATTTTAGCACCCAGCCCGGGGCTGGTTATGCTTTGGGAGGGGAATTGCACATCTTTTTTTATGCTTTTTTAACTGTTTAAACACTCTTACAGACAGAAGCATGTACGGATCTCACTGATGCTTCTGTCAAAACTCGCACCTTGTAATGCAATTCAAATTAGAAGGTGCGAGTTTAACCACTAGGTTAGTGGTCTGTTTTTTTTGCCAGATCTCGCATGCAGGTAAGAGTTTTTTTAATAAAAAATTTGACTAATAACTTGCACCGCATTACATCCGACCCCATGTGTGTAAATGGCACATGCAGAGGCCTGATGGCAACTACAGGGGGCAAAGCTACAGGTCACACAACTACAGGGGGCACAGCTACTCCGGACACAACTACAAGGGGCACAAACCAGGGGGCACAGCTACAGAGGGCACAACTACTGGGGGCAAATCTACAGGAGGCACAACTGCAGGGGGCACAAACCAGTTGGTACAACTACTCTGGGCACAACTACAGTGGGCAAAGCTACAGGTCGCACAGCTAAAGTGTGCACAACTACACGGGGCACAGCTACAGGGGGCACAGCTACAGGGGGCACAACTACTCTGGGCACAACTACAGGGGGCAAAGCTACAGGGGGCACAGCTACTCCGGGCACAGCTACAGGGGGCACAAACCAGGGGGCACAACTACAGTGGGCACAACTACAGGGGGCAAAGCTACAAGGAGCACACCGAAGGAAACGTTCACCCTGGGTGCCACAAGGTCTAGAACCAGCCCTACTAGGAAAGATGTATTAAGCCTGGAAAAGTGATAAAGAAGTGATAAGTGGAAAGTGATAACGCACCAGCCAATCATTAAGGGTTTGAAAAAATGACAGGAGCTTATTGGCTGGTGCATTATCACCTTCCACTTATCACTTCTTTATCACTTCTCCAAGCTTAATACATCTGACCCCCTCTGAGAGCAAGGAGAGTCTTCCTATATAAATATTTTTCCTTGTTGCTCAGTGGCAAGCTGCAGACTTCGGGAAACTGCAATAGCATCAGCCATCCTTGTATGGTAAATACAACTGGGCCACTAGTGGAGCCTTTGAAACTAAAAAAATTAGGCTTCTCCGCAGCAATTTACTAAATGTATGCACAATTCACATTGTGCACCAAATTATATAAAACTATCACCCTATTATGCTATATCTTATTTCTACAATACATTATAACATATACAGTAGAGCTATATTTACTGAACTAGTAAAAAGAGAAAGATGGAGGTATTAAATTCAAAGATGATATTTTGAGGATAGGAAATGTTAAGGTACACTAAAGTTCCATTAATATATGTGCTGCAGATTTTCTACAAACTATAAAACTCAAATTTATCTGCAGCCTCCAACTCTAATTAAGGGTTCCCTAATAACATTCTTTATAGATGCCACATAAAGTTTTGGATGCCATAAGACTCCTGTCCCTAAAACATTGAATTAATTACTGTTTCAAATCACTTAAATAGCTTAATTAAAAAAAAGTGTCTGGTAGAATTCCCATTTGTGCAAAAAGTCAGCCATATTCTTTTAAAGTATACCAATATTATTATCCTATTGGCAGCGGGTGTTTTAGAAATATTCTGCCAGATAAACTTCATAGTTCTACATAGTTCTATGGATCCTACCTCGGTGGAGGAGAGGGGCTGCTGCTGGCTGTAATGCAGAAAAATCTGACATTGTTAGGGATGATGGATATTTGAAAGTGGGGCACATGCCCTGGGTGTAGGAGACAGGGGCATCTGCTGGGAAGCTACAGCACTGTGCCAGATGAAAAGAAGGGTGATGATCAATCATTACTGTTCAAATAAGTGTTGCTGCACATATGTGCAGGGATTAGGGAGGCGGGCCAGAGGAAAGGGAGGCAGAATCATGAAGAAGACACAGGTGGGCCAGAAGGTGAAGGAAGCAGAGAAGAGGAAGTAGTTGGACCAGGGGGGTAGGGGGGTAGAGCATGTAGGAGTACACAGGTGGATTAGAGAAGGGAGAGGCAGGTATGGAAGAGAAGGGATGTGGCCAGAGGAAGAGGGATGCGGGGCACAGGGGGGGCTGAATAGAGGAGGGATGCATGAAGGGAATAGGAAGTAGGCAGGTCAGAGGAGGGGATTGATATAAATAATATACAGCACTGCAGAATATATGCACGCTATAGAAATACCTGGTAATAAATAATAAATGTAGTTGTCACAGGGATGTAAATAAAAATAGTTTCAGTTATATATAATCCTCTATCTAGCAAGAATAGTAAAGAGTGGACTGAGCGAAAAAAATAAATCCTAAATTGTGTTGTCTAGAGTAGACCTATATTTTCCATAGTAGCCTTGTACGTTATGTTAATGCACAAAAAAACTGTAAAACATTGCTGATCTGTACGCAATGCAAAAATAATTAAAGACCACTAAACAAAAAGTCATGTGGAAACATAATCCATGACAATATTACAGAACATCGTGGCTTATTGTATTGCCCCCATAGTTTCTAAAAGATTACTTTTAGAAAACTGAGTTTTAGAGGCCAAATTTTGGAAAGAATCACATTTCACATTCAAAGCCCATATTTTGTGTCCATTTTCCCGACTCCAGCAGTTTATTGCCTTTATGTGTATTTAGCTATCAGTATATGTTAACATAAAAAGCACATACTGAAGTTACATTGTCATAATGAATTGCTTTTCTGTGGCATGTTGTACTATTATCCTGTATATTGTGTCATCTTTATTCCCTGCATTCTCATTTATTTTCTTGCATCAACCTGCCCTTTTTATCGTCTTCCTTGGACATTATTTTCCATGTTATAAACTAACTTTTCAGTAATCTCTCCATGGCCTTTTTAAATTCCGCTTGCCTATTTTATGGCTAGGATTGTAATGGTTATCTCCCAGCCCTGCCTCTGGCTATCACGTAGGGAATAAACAGAAGCTGACACAGTAATTTACTTAAATCTTCTTTGCACTTTTGCAGCATTTTACTCCAGAGGATACCCCTGAAACAACAATTATTTTAAATGTCACGCGTTCCTGGCCTTAGGCTACTGACAAATGAACATTAAATCTATTAACAATGGTGCAAAAAAAAATTAAGTGTTTACTTTTCAGCGTAGGTGAGTAGAGAAAAAAAGGGATCTTTCATCTATAAATTGTCCCTCAATAATAAAGAGAGGTACTTAGTGCTAAAGACATCCGCTCTGAGATTAAAGCATGTTTATGCTGCGCTGTACATTTTTTTTATTTATCTGAATAACTGAGCATCCTTAGACATTTTCTTCTCTTTAAAGATCTAATCCTCAGCGGGTTTGTTTAATTTATCTTGAGTTTTTTCTGAGTCGTACAGAATGTTTTACTTTGTGTCCCCTGTTGTCTGTAGTTTGATTCTTTATTTCAGCAGAACTGTAATCTGGTCAGATAATCAAATCTAACTTCAGGTCTTGTCCCCTGAGGGATTGTAAAACAGGCATAGACTGTGTGTGCCAGCTGCAGTTCCTGGCACTAGCCACAGTAACTTTGGCACCAGTCCTTTCACTTTGCAACAAATAGCCTCAGAAATTATTGTGACAAATTATATTTTATTTTTCAATTGTGTTTCAATATGTGGCCTCTTTCTTTCGAGTCTCACGATTTTAATGTATTGTCTATTGTTCAAAACAAAGAGAAACAGTTAAAATTTACAAATAAATTACCCGGAAAAAAAAATCCCTGCAGTATTTATTTTTAATCATTTCAGTCTGGTAGCATTTTTTTTTAACAAAGAAACAAGAAATATTGGGGCCAAGGATGCAGAGTTTTGTACAGGGGAATCCGATAACAGAACCTCCTTCAATAACAATTTCCAAAATTAGGCCATTCCAAAATATGGAAAACTTTGTGTCCTCTAAAGATGAAGTAAGTGAGACAAAAGCATCTCATTAGGATACAAAAATAAACAGGCATGACGTATGGGATAAAAATATAGGGAAAAGGGTGCAGGTGCACCATACACCATTAAAATTCTAACAAACATAATTCGATATTCGAGGTTCTTGGCATATATTGGCCAGTATATGAGCCTGCCCATCTACTTCACGGTGACCTCGTTGGACAGGTCCCTAACACTATAGGGGTTTGCCTCTGGGGTGCAGAGCACCCCCAAACTACCCCAGCCATACCACCCCAGGGTATCACACAGAAAAGGGATAGAAGTGAGAGATCAGTGTCTCCACAATATGATTTATGGGATGCGGTTAGCATCCCACCAGTCGGGATGCTGGCGGTCATGTGACCGACACCGGAAACCCGACACCACTTGCAATCCCCACGCCAGAACACAGAC
Source organism: Pseudophryne corroboree (assembly GCF_028390025.1). Taxonomy (NCBI): domain Eukaryota; kingdom Metazoa; phylum Chordata; class Amphibia; order Anura; family Myobatrachidae; genus Pseudophryne; species Pseudophryne corroboree. The sequence continues at coordinate 582,665,366 of NC_086446.1, forward strand.
CGCCGGTATCCCGAAGGTAAGTATTGGGGTCACTGTGGGGGTTAGGGCCATGGGTAAGGGGAGGGGGGGCTAGGGTTAGGCACTAGAGTGAGAAGTTAGACATAACTGCGGCCCTGACTCTTAGCCATAGCCACCATCCCTGGTGTGTCAGTCCTAGCCGCCACCCCCTGTGTCTTAGCCATAGTCGCCACCCAAAACGGGTTAGGGTAGGGGACAGGGGAGGGGTAAAATAATGACCCCATCCCCTGTTGCCATTTTCATGGTCGGGATGCTGGCATCAGCCATGTGACCGCCAGCATCTCGACCGCCGGTAACCTGTATCACACCATGATTTATGTGCTTGGAGCAAGCTTTGGGTCAATAGAAAGCTGTGATCTATATGACATGCTATCTGAGTAATCTCTAATCCCTTCCTGTCTCCCACATGTCACACTCAATCCTTTATTTGTCAGTGCATCAAAAACTCCTAGAGCATTTCCATGCTTTATATACAGTAAATAGCTGTAGTCACATATAGAGTCATACATGTATCATACATGCACTGATATAGGTGTACCATATACAGTATATAATTCATATAACTGATACGGTTTTAGTTTATGATTTAAATCTGCTATATGAAATAACCCTCAGAGGTGACATTTGTGCTTTAAAAATAATTTTATATACCCCTTGGATCCTGACTTCCCTTCAAACCCTATTCAGTAAATTAATTTGGAATGATAAAAAAGCCTGTTTACGTAGATCAGTCTTACATAAGAACACCTCTCATGGAGCTCTGGGCTTTCCCTAGCATGCCTTCAGACTCAGGGGCCTATTTATCACCAACCACATTGCAGGGATGTATCAATTATCGCATGCAGGAACAGAGCTTGCGGTCAAGCTCTTTCCCTGCGATGACACTCCGCAGCATCATTAGGGTATTTTTCATAAAAAATACCCCAATGGCCTGTTGCGCATGCGCCACCCCTGCCGCTACCGCCGCCGCCCGGTCGACCCCCCCATCGCGGCTACGCCCCGCGCGCCACAGACACCCCCAGCAGATCAATATACTTACCAGTCCAGGGAGCTGGTAAGAGCTGCTTCTGCTGGGCTGCCGGGCGCCGGATCCTGTGTGCTGCGGTGACCCCCGGTGCTGTAAAGTGCGCTTTGCAGCGTCACTTTACTGCACCGGGGTCACATTGCAGCACATGGGGGACCCGGCGCCTGGCAGCACTCAGTGGCGCAGATGACACCGGCTCCCTGGACAGGTGAATATTTATTTATTTCTTTTTTTCTTTTTTTTTTTCTTTTTACAATTTGATCAGCTTGTGTGTCCATCGGACACACATAGCTGATCTCTGGAGCCGGGTCCCAATCAGCTTTCTCTGCGAGGGGTAGAGAAAGCTGGGCAAATGCCTGCCTGTTGCAGTGCTGCCCTGTGATCTCGCCAGCCTGAGCTGGCGAGATTATCACAGGGCACACTGTGGTATTTTTGTCACATTTTATTTCAGTAAATTTGGCCACATCACATTTCCCATTATAAATATGGGGAATGCGATGTGAGTTACTAAAAAAAAGTGAATTAAAGGGTTTGGAGCAGTTTTTCATGAAAACTGCTCCAAATGCCCTTTAATACATTCATGTGATACTAAAATAATGTGAAAAGGGTGTGAAAACTAGAGATGAGCGCCTGAAATTTTTCGGGTTTTGTGTTTTGGTTTTGGGTTCGGTTCCGCGGCCGTGTTTTGGGTTCGAACGCGTTTTGGCAAAACCTCACCGAATTATTTTTGTCGGATTCGGGTGTGTTTTGGATTCGGGTGTTTTTTTCAAAAAACCCTAAAAAACAGCTTAAATCATAGAATTTGGGGGTAATTTTGATCCCAAAGTATTATTAACCTCAAAAAACATAATTTACACTCATTTTCAGCCTATTCTGAACACATCACACCTCACAATATTATTTTTAGTCCTAAAATTTGCACCGAGGTCGCTGTGTGAGTAAGATAAGCGACCCTAGTGGCCGACACAAACACCGGGCCCATCTAGGAGTGGCACTGCAGTGTCACGCAGGATGTCCCTTCCAAAAAACCCTCCCCAAACAGCACATGACGCAAAGAAAAAAAGAGGCGCAATGAGGTAGCTGTGTGAGTAAGATTAGCGACCCTAGTGGCCGACACAAACACCGGGCCCATCTAGGAGTGGCACTGCAGTGTCACGCAGGATGGCCCTTCCAAAAAACCCTCCCCAAACAGCACATGACGCAAAGAAAAAAAGAGGCGCAATGAGGTAGCTGTGAGAGTAAGATTAGCGACCCTAGTGGCCGACACAAACACCGGGCCCATCTAGGAGTGGCACTGCAGTGTCACGCAGGATGGCCCTTCCAAAAAACCCTCCCCAAACAGCACATGACGCAAAGAAAAAAAGAGGCGCAATGAGGTAGCTGACTGTGTGAGTAAGATTAGCGACCCTAGTGGCCGACACAAACACCGGGCACATCTAGGAGTGGCACTGCAGTGTCACGCAGGATGTCCCTTCCAAAAAACCCTCCCCAAACAGCACATGACGCAAAGAAAAAAAGAGGCGCAATGAGGTAGCTGTGTGAGTAAGATTAGCGACCCTAGTGGCCGACACAAACACCGGGCCCATCTAGGAGTGGCACTGCAGTGTCACGCAGGATGTCCCTTCCAAAAAACCCTCCCCAATCAGCACATGATGCAAAGAAAAAGAAAAGAAAAAAGAGGTGCAAGATGGAATTATCCTTGGGCCCTCCCACCCACCCTTATGTTGTATAAACAAAACAGGACATGCACACTTTAACCAACCCATCATTTCAGTGACAGGGTCTGCCACACGACTGTGACTGATATGACGGGTTGGTTTGGACCCCCCCCCAAAAAAGAAGCAATTAATCTCTCCTTGCACAAACTGGCTCTACAGAGGCAAGATGTCCACCTCATCTTCACCCTCCGATATATCACCGTGTACATCCCCCTCCTCACAGATTATCAATTCGTCCCCACTGGAATCCACCATCTCAGCTCCCTGTGTACTTTGTGGAGGCAATTGCTGCTGGTCAATGTCTCCGCGGAGGAATTGATTATAATTCATTTTAATGAACATCATCTTCTCCACATTTTCTGGATGTAACCTCGTACGCCGATTGCTGACAAGGTGAGCGGCGGCACTAAACACTCTTTCGGAGTACACACTTGTGGGAGGGCAACTTAGGTAGAATAAAGCCAGTTTGTGCAAGGGCCTCCAAATTGCCTCTTTTTCCTGCCAGTATAAGTACGGACTGTGTGACGTGCCTACTTGGATGCGGTCACTCATATAATCCTCCACCATTCTTTCAATGTTGAGAGAATCATATGCAGTGACAGTAGACGACATGTCCGTAATCGTTGTCAGGTCCTTCAGTCCGGACCAGATGTCAGCATCAGCAGTCGCTCCAGACTGCCCTGCATCACCGCCAGCGGGTGGGCTCGGAATTCTGAGCCTTTTCCTCGCACCCCCAGTTGCGGGAGAATGTGAAGGAGGAGATGTTGACAGGTCGCGTTCCGCTTGACTTGACAATTTTGTCACCAGCAGGTCTTTCAACCCCAGCAGACCTGTGTCTGCCGGAAAGAGAGATCCAAGGTAGGCTTTAAATCTAGGATCGAGCACGGTGGCCAAAATGTAGTGCTCTGATTTCAACAGATTGACCACCCGTGAATCCTTGTTAAGCGAATTAAGGGCTGCATCCACAAGTCCCACATGCCTAGCGGAATCGCTCCGTGTTAGCTCCTTCTTCAATGCCTCCAGCTTCTTCTGCAAAAGCCTGATGAGGGGAATGACCTGACTCAGGCTGGCAGTGTCTGAACTGACTTCACGTGTGGCAAGTTCAAAGGGCATCAGAACCTTGCACAACGTTGAAATCATTCTCCACTGCACTTGAGACAGGTGCATTCCATCTCCTATATCGTGCTCAATTGTATAGGCTTGAATGGCCTTTTGCTGCTCCTCCAACCTCTGAAGCATATAGAGGGTTGAATTCCACCTCGTTACCACTTCTTGCTTCAGATGATGGCAGGGCAGGTTCAGTAGTTTTTGGTGGTGCTCCAGTCTTCTGTACGTGGTGCCTGTACGCCGAAAGTGTCCCGCAATTTTTCTGGCCACCGACAGCATCTCTTGCACGCCCCTGTCGTTTTTTAAAAAATTCTGCACCACCAAATTCAAGGTATGTGCAAAACATGGGACGTGCTGGAATTTGCCCATATTTAATGCACACACAATATTGCTGGCGTTGTCCGATGCCACAAATCCACAGGAGAGTCCAATTGGGGTAAGCCATTCCGCGATGATCTTCCTCAGTTGCCGTAAGAGGTTTTCAGCTGTGTGCGTATTCTGGAAAGCGGTGATACAAAGCGTAGCCTGCCTAGGAAAGAGTTGGCGTTTGCGAGATGCTGCTACTGGTGCCGCCGCTGCTGTTCTTGCGGCGGGAGTCCATACATCTACCCAGTGGGCTGTCACAGTCATATAGTCCTGACCCTGCCCTGCTCCACTTGTCCACATGTCCGTGGTTAAGTGGACATTGGGTACAACTGCATTTTTTAGGACACTGGTGAGTCTTTTTCTGACGTCCGTGTACATTCTCGGTATCGCCTGCCTAGAGAAGTGGAACCTAGATGGTATTTGGTAACGGGGGCACACTGCCTCAATAAATTGTCTAGTTCCCTGTGAACTAACGGCGGATACCGGACGCACGTCTAACACCAACATAGTTGTCAAGGACTCAGTTATCCGCTTTGCAGTAGGATGACTGCTGTGATATTTCATCTTCCTCGCAAAGGACTGTTGAACAGTCAATTGCTTACTGGAAGTAGTACAAGTGGGCTTACGACTTCCCCTCTGGGATGACCATCGACTCCCAGCGGCAACAACAGCAGCGCCAGCAGCAGTAGGCGTTACACGCAAGGATGCATCGGAGGAATCCCAGGCAGGAAAGGACTCGTCAGACTTGCCAGTGACATGGCCTGCAGGACTATTGGCATTCCTGGGGAAGGAGGAAATTGACACTGAGGGAGTTGGTGGGGTGGTTTGCGTGAGCTTGGTTACAAGAGGAAGGGATTTACTGGTCAGTGGACTGCTTCCGCTGTCACCCAAAGTTTTTGAACTTGTCACTGACTTATTATGAATGCGCTGCAGGTGACGTATAAGGGAGGATGTTCCGAGGTGGTTAACGTCCTTACCCCTACTTATTACAGCTTGACAAAGGGAACACACGGCTTGACACCTGTTGTCCGCATTTCTGGTGAAATACCTCCACACCGAAGAGCTGATTTTTTTGGTATTTTCACCTGGCATGTCAACGGCCATATTCCTCCCACGGACAACAGGTGTCTCCCCGGGTGCCTGACTTAAACAAACCACCTCACCATCAGAATCCTCCTGGTCAATTTCCTCCCCAGCGCCAGCAACACCCATATCCTCCTCATCCTGGTGTACTTCAACACTGACATCTTCAATCTGACTATCAGGAACTGGACTGCGGGTGCTCCTTCCAGCACTTGCAGGGGGCATGCAAATAGTGGAAGGCGCATGCTCTTCACGTCCAGTGTTGGGAAGGTCAGGCATCGCAAACGACACAATTGGACTCTCCTTGTGGATTTGGGATTTCAAAGAACGCACAGTTCTTTGCGGTGCTTTTGCCAGCTTGAGTCTTTTCAGTTTTCTAGCGAGAGGCTGAGTGCTTCCATCCTCATGTGAAGCTGAACCACTAGCCATGAACATAGGCCAGGGCCTCAGCCGTTCCTTGCCACTCCGTGTGGTAAATGGCATATTGGCAAGTTAACGCTTCTCCTCCGACAATTTTATTTTAGGTTTTGGAGTCCTTTTTTTTCTGATATTTGGTGTTTTGGATTTGACATGCTCTGTACTATGACATTGGGCATCGGCCTTGGCAGACGACGTTGCTGGCATTTCATCGTCTCGGCCATGACTAGTGGCAGCAGCTTCAGCACGAGGTGGAAGTGGATCTTGATCTTTCCCTAATTTTGGAACCTCAACTTTTTTGTTCTCCATATTTTATAGGCAGAACTAAAAGGCACCTCAGGTAAACAATGGAGATGGATGGATTGGATAGTTTACTAGTATACAATTATGGACGGACTGCCACGGTTAGGTGGTATAAAAAAACCACGGTTAGGTGGTATATATTATAATAATAATACAATTATGGATGGACGGACTGCCTGCCGACTGCCGACACAGAGGTAGCCACAGCCGTGAACTACCGCACTGTACACTGGTTGATAAAGAGATAGTAGTATACTCGTAACAACTAGTATGACACTATGACGACGGTATAAAGAATGGAAAAAAAACCACGGTTAGGTGGTATATATTATAATAATAATACAATTATGGATGGACGGACTGCCTGCCGACTGCCGACACAGAGGTAGCCACAGCCGTGAACTACCGCACTGTACACTGGTTGATAAAGAGATAGTAGTATACTCGTAACAACTAGTATGACACTATGACGACGGTATAAAGAATGGAAAAAAAACCACGGTTAGGTGGTATATATTATAATAATAATACAATTATGGATGGACGGACTGCCTGCCGACTGCCGACACAGAGGTAGCCACAGCCGTGAACTACCGCACTGTACACTGGTTGATAAAGAGATAGTAGTATACTCGTAACAACTAGTATGACACTATGACGACGGTATAAAGAATGGAAAAAAAACCACGGTTAGGTGGTATATATTATAATAATAATACAATTATGGATGGACGGACTGCCTGCCGACTGCCGACACAGAGGTAGCCACAGCCGTGAACTACCGCACTGTACACTGGTTGATAAAGAGATAGTAGTATACTCGTAACAACTAGTATGACACTATGACGACGGTATAAAGAATGAAAAAAAAACCACGGTTAGGTGGTATATATTATAATAATAATACAATTATGGATGGACGGACTGCCTGCCGACTGCCGACACAGAGGTAGCCACAGCCGTGAACTACCGCACTGTACACTGGTTGATAAAGAGATAGTAGTATACTCGTAACAACTAGTATGACACTATGACGACGGTATAAAGAATGGAAAAAAAACCACGGTTAGGTGGTATATATTATAATAATAATACAATTATGGATGGACGGACTGCCTGCCGACTGCCGACACAGAGGTAGCCACAGCCGTGAACTACCGCACTGTACACTGGTTGATAAAGAGATAGTAGTATACTCGTAACAACTAGTATGACACTATGACGACGGTATAAAGAATGGAAAAAAAACCACGGTTAGGTGGTATATATTATAATAATAATACAATTATGGATGGACGGACTGCCTGCCGACTGCCGACACAGAGGTAGCCACAGCCGTGAACTACCGCACTGTACACTGGTTGATAAAGAGATAGTAGTATACTCGTAACAACTAGTATGACACTATGACGACGGTATAAAGAATGGAAAAAAAAACACGGTTAGGTGGTATATATTATAATAATAATACAATTATGGATGGACGGACTGCCTGCCGACTGCCGACACAGAGGTAGCCACAGCCGTGAACTACCGCACTGTACACTGGTTGATAAAGAGATAGTAGTATACTCGTAACAACTAGTATGACACTATGACGACGGTATAAAGAATGGAAAAAAAACCACGGTTAGGTGGTATATATTATAATAATAATACAATTATGGATGGACGGACTGCCTGCCGACTGCCGACACAGAGGTAGCCACAGCCGTGAACTACCGCACTGTACACTGGTTGATAAAGAGATAGTAGTATACTCGTAACAACTAGTATGACACTATGACGACGGTATAAAGAATGGAAAAAAAACCACGGTTAGGTGGTATATATTATAATAATAATACAATTATGGATGGACGGACTGCCTGCCGACTGCCGACACAGAGGTAGCCACAGCCGTGAACTACCGCACTGTACACTGGTTGATAAAGAGATAGTAGTATACTCGTAACAACTAGTATGACACTATGACGACGGTATAAAGAATGGAAAAAAAACCACGGTTAGGTGGTATATATTATAATAATAATACAATTATGGATGGACGGACTGCCTGCCGAGTTCCGACTGCCGACACAGAGGTAGCCACAGCCGTGAACTACCGCACTGTACTGTGTCTGCTGCTAATATAGACTGGTTGATAAAGAGATAGTATACAATACATACAACAATGAATATACTACTATACTGGTGGTCAGGCACTGGTCACCACTAGTCACACTGGCAGTGGCACTCCTGCAGCAAAAGTGTGCACTGTTTAATTTTAAATTAATATAATATTATGTACTCCTGGGGGCTCCTGCTATAACAACCTGCAGTGCTCCCCAGTCTCCCCCACAATTATTATAAGCTTTGCCTTTTATACATTGATGTGCAGCACACTGGGCTGAGCTGAGTGCACACAGACTGAGTCACACTGTGTGACTGGCTGCTGCTGTGTATCGTTTTTTTTCAGGCAGAGAACGGATATAGCAGAGAACGGATATATATTAAAATAAATAAAAGTTAACTAACAACAACTGCACTGGTCACTGTGGTAAACTCTGTCTGACTCTGCACAATCTCTCTCTCTCTTCTAATCTAATTTCTAATGGAGAGGACGCCAGCCACGTCCTCTCCCTATCAATCTCAATGCACGTGTGAAAATGGCGGCGACGCGCGGCTCCTTATATAGAATCCGAGTCTCGCGAGAATCCGACAGCGTCATGATGACGTTCGGGCGCGCTCGGGTTAACCGAGCAAGGCGGGAGGATCCGAGTCTGCTCGGACCCGTGAAAAAAACATGAAGTTCGTGCGGGTTCGGTTTCAGAGAAACCGAACCCGCTCATCTCTAGTGAAAACACCCCCTTTCACATTATTTTAGTAAAAATAATGTTAATAAATAGACCTCTCAGTCAGTTAGTGGCTTGGCATTATCCTAGAGTAACTAAATGGTGGGTGACATGGAGAGAGACATTGTATGTATTGATTCCATCTCTCATCTTCCATGGCTTTCTCTGCACCATAGACCCGACATTCGGGGTCATTCCAAGTTGATTGCTCGCTAGCAGTTTTTAGCAGCTGTGCAAACGCATTGTCGCCGCCCACCGCGGAGTGTATTGTCGCTTTGCAGAAGTGCGAACACCTGTGCAGCAGAGCACCTGCAAAAACATTTTGTGCAAAACAAGACCAGCCCTGTAGTTACTTATCCTGTGCGTTGATTCTAACGACGGAGGGACGGCTTTTGACATCATACACCTGCCCAGCGAACGCCCAGCCACGCCTGTGTTTTCCCCGACACGCCTGCGTTTTTCTAAGCACTCCCTAAAAACGGTCAGTTGACACCCAGAAACGTCCTCTTTCTGCCAATCACCTTGCAGCCGTTTGTGCGATTGGAATTATAGCTAGAACCAGTGCAAAACCACAGTGGACTTTGTACCTGTACGATGCGCGTGCGCATTGCGGCGCATACACAGGCGCAGATTAGCCGTTTTTTCACTGATCACAACGACAGCTAGCGATCAACTCGGAATGACCCCCATTGGGTCTAATTCAGAGTTGATCGCAGCAGCAAATTTGTTAGCAGTTGGGCAAAACCATGTGCACTGTAGGTGAGGCAGATATAATGTGCAGAGAGAGTTAGATTTGGGTGGGTTGTGTTCAAACTGAAATCTAAATTGCAGTGTAAAAATAAAGCAGACAGTATTTACCCTGCACAGAAACAAAATAACCCACCCAAATCTAACTCTCTCTGCAAATGTTATATCTGCCACACCTACAGTGCACATGGGGGGTCATTCCGAGTTGTTCGCTCGCTAGCTGCTTTTAGCAGCATTGCACACGCTAGGCCGCTGCCCTCTGGGAGTGTATCTTAGCTTAGCAGAATAGCGAACAAAAGAGTAGCAGAATTGCGATTAAATAATTCTTAGCAGTTTCTGAGTAGCTCGAGACTTACTCCTACACTGCGATCAGCTCAGCCCGTTTCGTTCCTGGTTTGACGTCACAACCACGCCCTGCGTTCGGCCAGCCACTCCCCCGTTTCTCCAGACACTCCCGCGTTTTATCCTGGCACGCCTGCGTTTTTCCACACACTCCCAGAAAACGGTCAGTTTCCGCCTAGAAACACCCACTTCCTGTCAATCACACTCTGATCACTTCAACGATGAAAATTCTTCGTTCGGACGTGAGTAAATCTACTAAGTTGTGTGCTAAAATACTTAGCGCATGCGCACTGCGTACCATGCGCATGCACATTTTTGCCTTAATCGCTCCGTTGCGAAAATCGGCAACGAGCAAGCAACTCGGAATGACCCCCATGTTTTTGCCCAACTGCTAACAAATTTGCTGTTGCGATCAACTCTGAATTACCCCCATTGTACACACTGTACCCATGGTCATCCACATGCTATCTGTCTGGGACTCATTGGTAACCAAGCTCTCCCTTTCTGCTTACCCCACACCTCAAGCCCCCTTGTAGCATAATCCATCTTTTGCCCCCGGCCAGTCCCCTTTTATGGCTTCTACTTGGACTGCAGCGGGCATCACCCAATTTTGGCAAATATAGTTACTTGGCAAAATTGCCCCATATTCTTTTGCAGAACTTCAAGAGAGAAGCAACCTTCAGAACTGTTATTTTACCAATACCTTAAAATTCGTAACTTTTTTACTATTTCCCTTAGGGACTCTGGTACCACGCTTGATCCGACGGCAATAGAACAGCTCTGTATATACCACCCCATGGACAGAGGCACTATTTTTTTTTTTTTATTGTACCACACTATTCTGTCCCCGGACTCCACCTTGTGAAACCCATGAACTCTCCTGGGAAGCAGACCTGGGGAAGTCTTTAGAGGAGGAAACCTCGGAAAAAAATCCTCTTAAAAGGAGAGTTATGGTGGTAGACTTACCATTGATAACTCTCTTTCTGCGAGGTACATTGGGTTCCACAGGGAAACATCGGGGTGTAGAGTGGATCTTGATTCAGAGGCACCAACAGGCTAAAGCTTTAGGCTGTCCCAGGATGCATTGGGGCCTCATCTATAACTCCGCCTTCAGGCACTATGAGCTCAGTTTCGTTAACCAGTCCAATGCAAGAGCAGGTAAGAGGGAAGAGCCAGGACAGACGTAGTCGACGCCTTGCCTGCCAACACACCCGCCTCAGAGGACGCCTCCTGAATGTAATAGGCAGCAGTGGTATTGTGAGACAGGTATTGTCTGGCATTGTCAGATATATCCTCAGGCAGCTCTTCCTCTAATGCCTGAACCCATGTTTCAATTCCTTTTGCAGCCCAAGAGGCAGCAAAAGTGGGTCTATGTACAGCACCTGTAAGGGAGTAAATAGACTTCAGGCATCCCTCCACACGCTTATCTGTCAGTTCCTTCAGTGAAGTGACAGTGGTGACAGGCAGAGTGGACGACACCACTAGGCGGGTGACATAAGAATCCACCAGCGATGAATCTTCCCACTTGTTACATAACTCTGCAGGGAGAGGATAGCAAGCCAATGTCCGTTTAGACAGAGGGAATATCTTCCCTGGATTAGAACAGGGCTCCTGCCTGATGTCCACCAAATGGTCAGAATGGGGTAAAAGATTTTTAACCACCTTCTGCTGTTTAAACATATCAGTTTTCTTAGCCACAGTAGTGGAATCCTCATCATCAGCGATTTGTAGGATTTGCTTAATAGTAACCACAAGGGCAGGGACATCAATTTGCAATGGAGAGTCCTCGTCAGAAACACCTGATTCAGTGTCTGACAGGACAGTATGCTCCCCCTCCTCTTCAGATGAAAAATCAGAGAGATTTGTGGTGAGGAGGAAGTAGCCCGCTTAGATGACCCAGAGACACAAGAGTGACCTGGAGTAGATTTTTGTCTGACCAAGGTATGATTTAATTGCTGCAACTGGTTAGACAAATTTTCCGCCTAAGGCAGATTAACCATAGGGACAATTTGTGGCTGAAATGGCACAGGTGGTCCCACAGGGAGCCTGAGGCGTTCCACCAGAGTACCAAGTAGGTTTGTGAACGCAGCCCAAGGTGGCTCCTGATTGGTTACAGGAGCTGAGGACTGACTGGGAGATGTATGATACATAGTACACAGACCATCATACACAGCTTCCCCCTCTGGTAAATATTTGGCGCATGCTCTGTATGATGCAGGAGCGTCTACAGACTTACTGCCCTTCTTGTTAGGCATTGTACACAAATGCAACATCAGAGCGATTAGTATGATAAAGCCAGACATAGTACAATACCTGTCAATAAATCTGTTAGTAGATCTGACTGTAGACACAGGGGGTAATTCAGACCTGATCGTAGCAGCAGACTTGTTAGCAGTTGGGCAAAACCATGTGCACTGCAGGGGGGGGCAGATATAACATGTGCAGAGAGAGTTAGATTTGGGTGGGGTGTGTTCAAACTGAAATCTAAATTGCAGTGTAAAAATAAAGCAGACAGTATTTACCCTGCACAGAAACAAAATAACCCACCCAAATCTAACTCTCTCTGCAAATGTTATATCTGCCACACCTGCAGTGCACATGGGGCCTAATTCAGATCTATTTGCTCGCTAGTGTTTTTCGCTGCACAGCGATCCGGTAATTACTGCACATGCGTATGCACCGCAATGCGCAGGCACGTCGTACTTGTACAAAGCGGATTTTGCTGTGCACTGGTTCTAGCGAAGATTCCATTTGCACAGCCGAACACAAGGTGATTGACAGAAAGAGGGTGTTTGTGGGTGGCAACTGACCGTTTTCTGGGAGTGTTTGGAAAAATGCAGGCATGTCGAGGCGTTTGCAGGGTGGGTGTCTGTTGTCAATTCCGGGCTCGAATAGGCTGAAGTGATCGCAGCGGCTGAGTAAGGTCAGAGCTACTCAGAAACTGTACAAACTGTTTTTGTACTGCTCGGCTGCACATGCGTTCGCACACTTGCAAAGCTAAAATACACTCCCCTATAGGTGGCGGAGTGTTCGCAACGCTGCAAAAAATAGCTAGCGAGCGAACAGATCTGAATTAGGCCCATGGTTTTGCCCAACTGCTAACAAATTTGCTGCTTCGATCAACTCTGAATTAACCCCCTAGTCCACTAGGGTACAGAATATAGTGATAGATATATCTGGGAAACACTGACAGTGAAACCACACAGCAGATACAGGCACACACACTCACAGTCACAGGCAATGCAGATATTTTCAGGTTGAATATCCCTTATCCAAAATTCAAACTGTATTATGACAATAAAACTGCACTGGACTAGTATATGTACAAATATATACAGTATAACACAGCATGGTCTTAGACCGGAGATATATATCAGAATACTCGTACAATATATCCTGTAATAGGTACACTTTTTCTTAACTAACGCTGTATGTATAAAGACATGTAGAATACTCAACTGTTTGTAAAGTCACAGCGCTGTAAACAGGCGGTTTTACAAGGGAGACCTTGCCCTGTAGTTCCAGACACTAGCCGCAACTATGCTTATAAGATGGCATCCAGTGTCTCAGTCAGGGATTGAGGCAGAGTGCAGGGAAGCTCCAGGGTGGGAAATTCTGCAGTAGATGTCGCCCTGGGCCGGGTAGAGGCTACAGGTCAAGCGCCAGCTCCCCTATGCTGGAATTCCACCCCAGGTATTAGCTTACCTTATTAAGTGGGGTGACCTGTGCACTATTGCCCTGGTGGTCTAGTGGGGCGCCTGCTCAGTGACAGTGTCCATGCCAGCACTGCGACCCGTCTCCCTAAGTCACGGACGGAATGCGATTTGGCGGGTCCCATCTGGGGGACCCTCTTACATCCTCCCTGTAGCAGCCAAGCGATTCAGGAGAGCGCCTGCGCCTGTGTGCCTAAAGCCGGAGCGTCTCCACTGCAAGTACCTGGGAATAGGCCGCAGGAGTATGCAACGCTACTTGGGAGGTGATGGATCTGTAGCGCTGAAGTGTCACCATGACATACAGCGCTGACAGCCCAGTTTTGAAGAAATTTTCTGTCATAAAAAGCTTTTTCAGGGCTGTCCAGTGCAGCCCACCTGTTAAGTGCCCTGCTGCTGCACACACCAACTGAAACTGAGCTCACAGTGCCTGGAGGCGGGGTTATAAAGGAGGCCCCATTGCATCCTGGGACAGCCTAAAGCTTTAGCCTGTTGGTGCCTCTGGATCAAGATCCACTCTACACCCCGATGTTTCCCTGTGGAAACCAATGTAACCTGCTGCAGAAATATCACTATACTGTATGCTTTATCAGTGTTTTCCATTAAGGAAAACTCTTACAAAGTCTATACACGTTGGTACCTAGTTCCAGAACGTTTACACCAGATCTACCTCACCGCATCGAGCCTTTGCTGGCATCAGTGTGGCCAAACTGGTTCCTTTTCCCACATATGGTGGAGTTGTCCCAAACTAGCCTCCTTTTGGTCTAATGCTCAGACACTTATTGCTTCTGTGATTCCCAACTGCCCTCCTCTTGCGCCAAAGATATTACTACTGTGTGCTCCCGCTTGCCAGTTGAATAAATAATAAACCTGTCCTGCACATATCAAGTGTGGCTACATTTCCAATTGCCAAAACTTGGAAACAACCCCCCCCTCCCCCACACACTTGGTTAGAACTTCTGAACCAAATTTGGTTCGTCTCCAAGATGGAATAATTATCCAGCTTGATAAACAACACAGTGGACAAGTTTCACAATACATGGGCCCCGTGGTATAGATGTCACAATGCAGCCCTTCCTGCTTTGCAAAATTCACTTATATTCTATATATCCTTTTTAGAGATGTGCACTGGAAATTTTTCGGGTTTTGTGTTTTGGTTTTGGATTCGGTTCCGCGGCCGTGTTTTGGATTCGGACGCGTTTTGCCAAAACCTCCCTGAAAATTTTTTGTCGGATTCGGGTGTTTTTTTTTTACAAAAAACCCTCAAAAACAGCTTAAATCATAGAATTTGGGGGTCATTTTAATCCCATAGTATTATTAACCCCAATAACAATAATTTACACTCATTTTCAGTCTATTCTGAACACCTCACAATATTATTGTCAGTCCTAAAATTTGCACCAAGGTCGCTGGATGGCTAAGCTAAGCGACACAAGTGGCCGACACAAACACCTGGTCCATCTAGGAGTGGCACTGCAGTGTCAGGCAGGATGGCCCTTCAAAAAAATAGTCCCCAAACAGTACATGATGCAAAGAAAAAAAGAGGCGCACCAAGGTCGCTGTGTGACTAAGCTAAGCGACACAAGTGGCCGACACAAACACCTGGCCCATCTAGGAGTGGCACTGCAGTGTCAGACAGGATGGCACTTCAAAAAAATAGTCCCCAAACAGCACATGATGCAAAGAAAAAAAGAGGCGCACCAAGGTCGCTGTGTGACTAAGCTAAGCGACACAAGTGGCCGACACAAACACCTGGCCCATCTAGGAGTGGCACTGCAGTGTCAGACAGGATGGCACTTCAAAAAAATTGTCCCCAAACAGCACATGATGCAAAGAAAAAAAGAGGCGCACCAAGGTCGCTGTGTGACTAAGCTAAGCACACAAGTGGCCGACACATTCACCTGGCCCATCTAGGAGTGGCACTGCAGTGTCAGACAGGATGGCACTTAAAAAAATAGTCCCCAAACAGCACATGATGCAAAGAAAAATGAAAGAAAAAAGAGGTGCAAGATGGAATTGTCCTTGGGCCCTCCCACCCACCCTTATGTTGTATAAACAGGACATGCACACTTTAACAAACTCATCATTTCAGCAACAGGGTCTGCCACGCGACTGTGACTGAAATGACTGGTTGGTTTGGGCCCCCACCAAAAAAGAAGCCATCAATCTCTCCTTGCACAAACTGGCTCTACAGAGGCAAGCTGTCCACCTCATCATCATCCTCCGATTCCTCACCCCTTTCACTGTGTACATCCCCCTCCTCACATATTATTAATTCGTCCCCACTGGAATCCACCATCTCAGATCTCTGTGTACTTTCTGGAGGCAATTGCTGGTGAATGTCTCCACGGAGGAATTGTCTCCACATTTTCTGGAAGTAACCTCGTACGCCGATTGCTGACAAGGTGAGCGGCTGCACTAAACACTCTTTCGGAGTACACACTGGAGGGAGGGCAACTTAGGTAGAATAAAGCCAGTTTGTGCAAGGGCCTCCAAATTGCATCTTTTTCCTGCCAGTATACGTACGGGCTGTCTGACGTGCCTACTTGGATGCGGTCACTCATATAATCCTCCACCATTCTTTCAATGGTGACAGAATCATATGCAGTAACAGTAGACGACATGTCAGTAATCGTTGGCAGGTCCTTCAGTCCGGACCAGATGTCAGCACTCCCTCCAGACTGCTCTGCATCACCGCCAGCGGGTGGGCTCGGAATTCTTAGCCTTTTCCTCGCACCCCCAGTTGCGGGAGAATGTGAAGGAGGAGCTGTTGACGGGTCACGTTCCGCTTGACTTGACAATTTTCTCACCAGCAGGTCTTTGAACCTCTGCAGACTTGTGTCTGCTGGAAAGAGAGATACAACGTAGGTTTTAAATCTAGCATCAAGCACGGTGGCCAAAATGTAGTGCTCTGATTTCAACAGATTGACCACCCCGTGAATCCTGGTTAAGCGAATTAAGGGCTCCATCCACAAGTCCCACATGTCTAGCGGAATCGCTCTGTTTTAGCTCCTCCTTCAATGTCTCCAGCTTCTTCTGCAAAAGCCTGATGAGGGGAATGACCTGACTCTGGCTGGCAGTGTCTAAACTGACTTCACGTGTGGCAAGTTCAAAGGGTTGCAGAACCTTGCTCAATGTTGAAATCATTCTCCACTGCGCTTGAGTCAGGTGCATTCCCCCTCCTTTGCCTATATCGTGGGCAGATGTATAGGCTTGAATGGCCTTTTGCTGCTCCTCCATCCTCTGAAGCATATAGAGGGTTGAATTCCACCTCGTTACCACCTCTTGCTTCAGATGATGGCAGGGCAGGTTCAGGACTGTTTGGTGGTGTTCCAGTCTTCGGCACGCGGTGGCTGAATGCCGAAAGTGGCCCGCAATTCTTCTGGCCACCTACAGCATCTCTTGCACGCCCCTGTCGTTTTTTAAATAATTCTGCACCACCAAATTCAATGTATGTGCAAAACATGGGACGTGCTGGAATTTGCCCAGATGTAATGCATGCACAATATTGGTGGCGTTGTCCGATGTCACAAATCCCCAGGAGAGTCCAATTGGGGTAAGCCATTCTGCGATGATGTTCCTCAGTTTCCGTAAGAGGTTGCCAGCTGTGTGCCTCTTAAGGAAAGCGGTGATACAAAAGCATAGCCTGCCTAGGAACGAGTTGGCGTTTGCGAGATGCTGCTTCTGGTGCCGCCGCTGCTGTTCTTGCTGCGGGAGGCAATACATCTACCCAGTGGGCTGTCACAGTCATATAGTCCTGAGTCTGCCCTGCTCCACTTGTCCACATGTCCGTGGTTAAGTGGACATTGGGTACAACTGCATTTTTTAGGACACTGGTGACTCTTTTTCTGACGTCTGTGTACATTTTCGGTATCGCCTGCCTAGAGAAATGGAACCTAGATGGTATTTGGTACCGGGGACACAGTACCTCAATCAAGTTTCTAGTTGCCTGTGAATTAACGGTGGATACCGGACACACGTTTCTCACCACCCAGGCTGACAAGACCTGAGTTATCCGCTTTGCAGCAGGATGACTGCTGTGATATTTCATCTTCCTCGCAAAGGACTGTTGGACAGTCAATTGCTTACTGGAAGTAGTACAAGTGGTCTTCCGACTTCCCCTCTGGGATGACGATCGACTCCCAGCAGCAACAACAGCAGCGCCAGCAGCAGTAGGCGTTACACTCAAGGATGCATCGGAGGAATCCCAGGCAGGAGAGGACTCGTCAGACTTGCCAGTGACATGGCCTGCAGGACTACTGGCTTTCCTGTGTAAGGTGGAAATTGACACTGTTGGAGTTGGTGGTGTGGTTTGCAGGAGCTTGGTTACAAGAGGAAGAGATTTAGTGGTCAGTGGACTGCTTCCGCTGTCATCCAAAGTTTTTGAACTTGTCACTGACTTCTGATGAATGCGGTCCAGGTGACGTATAAGGGAGGATGTTCCTAGGTGGTTAACGTCCTTACCCCTACTTATTACAGCTTGACAAAGGCAACACACGGCTTGACACCAGTTGTCCGCATTTCTGTTGAAATAATTCCACACCGAAGAGGTGACTTTTTTAGTATTTTGACCAGGCATGTCAATGGCCTTATTCATCCCACGGACAACAGGTGTCTCCCCGGGTGCCTGACTTAAACAAGCCACCTCACCATCAGATTCCTCCTTGTCAATTTCCTCCTCAGCGCCAGCAACACCCATATCCTCATCCTGGTGTACTTCAACAGTGACATCTTCAATTTGACTATCAGGAACTGG
Source organism: Pseudophryne corroboree (assembly GCF_028390025.1). Classification (NCBI taxonomy): domain Eukaryota; kingdom Metazoa; phylum Chordata; class Amphibia; order Anura; family Myobatrachidae; genus Pseudophryne; species Pseudophryne corroboree. The sequence continues at coordinate 582,683,791 of NC_086446.1, forward strand.
ACTGTGGGTGCTCATTCCAGCACTTGCAGGGGGCGTGCAAATGGTGGAAGGAGCCACCTCTTCCCGTCCAGTGTTAGGAAGGTCAGGCATCACAGCCGACACAATTGGACTCTCCTTGGGGATTTGTGATTTAGAAGAACACACAGTTCTTTGCTGTGCTTTTGCCAGCTTAAGTCTTTTCATTTTTCTAGAGAGAGGATGAGTGCTTCCATCCTTATGTGAATCTGAACCACTAGCCATGAACATAGGCCAGGGCCTCAGCCGTTCCTTGCCACTCCGTGTGGTAAATGGCATATTGGCAAGTTTATGCTTCTCCTCCGACAATTTTATTTTAGATTTTTGAGTCCTTTTTTTACTGATATTTGGTGTTTTGGATTTTACATGCTCTGTACTATGACATTGGGCATCGGCCTTGGCAGACGACGTTGCTGGCATTTCATCGTCTCGGCCATGACTAGTGGCAGCAGCTTCAGCACGAGGTGGAAGTCGATCTTGATCTTTCCCTATTTTTGGAACCTCAACATTTTTGTTCTCCATATTTTAATAGGCACAACTAAAAGGCACCTCAGGTAAACAATGAAGATGGATGGATACTAGTATACTTATGGATGACGAGCGACTGCCGACACAGAAGTAGCTACAGCCGTGGACTACCGTACTGTGTCTGCTGCTAATATAGACTGGATGATAATGAGATAAAATTAAAATATATATATATATCACACTAGTACTGCAGCCGGACAGGTATATATTATGTAATGACGGACCTGCTGGACACTGTCTGTCAGACTCAGCACTGCAGACTCCTAAAGTAAGCTACTAGTATCAAGAAGATAGAAAAAAAAAAAAACCACGGGTAGGTGGTATACAATTATGGATGGACGAGCGACTCTTTGGATTATGAATTATGAATTATGGATGGACAACTCTTTCCTAGGCAGGCTACGCTTTGTATCACCGGTTTCCAGAATACGCACACAGCTGAAAACCTCTTACGGCAACTGAGGAAGATCATCGCGGAATGGCTTACCCCAATTGGACTCTCCTGTGGATTTGTGGCATCGGACAACGCCAGCAATATTGTGTGTGCATTAAATATGGGCAAATTCCAGCACGTCCCATGTTTTGCACATACCTTGAATTTGGTGGTGCAGAATTATTTAAAAAACGACAGGGGCGTGCAAGAGATGCTGTCGGTGGCCAGAAGAATTGCGGGAAACTTTCGGCGTACAGGCACCACGTACAGAAGACTGGAGCAACACCAAAAACGCCTGAACCTGCCCTGCCATCATCTGAAGCAAGAAGTGGTAACGAGGTGGAATTCAACCCTATATATGCTTCAGAGGTTGGAGGAGCAGCAAAAGGCCATTCAAGCCTATACAATTGAGCACGATATAGGAGGTGAAATGCACCTGTCTCAAGCGCAGTGGAGAATGATTTCAACGTTGTGCAAGGTTCTGATGCCCTTTGAACTTGCCACACGTGAAGTCAGTTCAGACACTGCCAGCCTGAGTCAGGTCATTCCCCTCATCAGGCTTTTGCAGAAGAAGCTGGAGACATTGAAGGAGGAGCTAACACAGAGCGATTCCGCTAGGCATGTGGGACTTGTGGATGGAGCCCTTAATTCGCTTAACAAGGATTCACGGGTGGTCAATCTGTTGAAATCAGAGCACTACATTTTGGCCACCGTGCTCGATCCTAGATTTAAAACCTACCTTGGATCTCTCTTTCCGGCAGACACAAGTCTGCTGGGGTTCAAAGACCTGCTGGTGAGAAAATTGTCAAGTCAAGCGGAACGCGACCTGTCAACATCTCCTCCTTCACATTCTCCCGCAACTGGGGGTGCGAGGAAAAGGCTCAGAATTCCGAGCCCACCCGCTGGCGGTGATGCAGGGCAGTCTGGAGCGACTGCTGATGCTGACATCTGGTCCGGACTGAAGGACCTGACAACGATTACGGACATGTCGTCTACTGTCACTGCATATGATTCTCTCCCCATTGAAAGAATGGTGGAGGATTATATGAGTGACCGCATCCAAGTAGGCACGTCACACAGTCCGTACTTATACTGGCAGGAAAAAGAGGCAATTTGGAGGCCCTTGCACATACTGGCTTTATTCTATCTAAGTTGCCCTCCCACAAGTGTGTACTCCGAAAGAGTGTTTAGTGCCGCCGCTCACCTTGTCAGCAATCGGCGTACGAGGTTACTTCCAGAAAATGTGGAGAAGATGATGTTCATTAAAATGAATTATAATCAATTCCTCCGTGGAGACATTGACCAGCAGCAATTGCCTCCACAAAGTACACAGGGAGCTGAGATGGTGGATTCCAGTGGGGACGAATTGATAATCTGTGAGGAGGGGGATGTACACGGTGATATATCGGAGGATGATGATGAGGTGGACATCTTGCCTCTGTAGAGCCAGTTTGTGCAAGGAGAGATTAATTGCTTCTTTTTTGGTGGGGGTCCAAACCAACCCGTCATTTCAGTCACAGTCGTGTGGCAGACCCTGTCACTGAAATGATGGGTTGGTTAAAGTGTGCATGTCCTGTTTATACAACATAAGGGTGGGTGGGAGGGCCCAAGGACAATTCCATCTTGCACCTCTTTTTTCTTTAATTTTTCTTTGCGTCATGTGCTGTTTGGGGAGTATTTTTTTGAAGGGCCATCCTGCGAGACACTGCAGTGCCACTCCTAGATGGGCCAGGTGTTTGTGTCGGCCACTAGGGTCGCTTATCTTACTCACACAGCTACCTCATTGCGCCTCTTTTTTTCTTTGCGTCATGTGCTGTTTGGGGAGTGTTTTTTGGAAGGGCCATCCTGCGTGACACTGCAGTGCCACTCCTAGATGGGCCAGGTGTTTGTGTCGGCCACTAGGGTCGCTTATCTTACTCACACAGCTACCTCATTGCGCCTCTTTTTTTCTTTGCGTCATGTGCTGTTTGGGGAGTGTTTTTTGGAAGGGCCATCCTGCGTGACACTGCAGTGCCACTCCTAGATGGGCCAGGTGTTTGTGTCGGCCACTAGGGTCGCTTATCTTACTCTCACAGCTACCTCGGTGCAAATTTTAGGACTAAAAATAATATTGTGAGGTGTGAGGTGTTCAGAATAGACTGAAAATGAGTGGAAATTCTGGTTTTTGAGGTTAATAATACTTTGGGATCAAAATGACCCCCAAATTCTATGATTTAAGCTGTTTTTTAGTGTTTTTTGAAAAAAAACACCCAAATTCAAAACACACCCGAATCCGACAAAAAAAATTCGGTGAGGTTTTGCCAAAACGCGGTTGAACCCAAAACACGGCCGCGGAACCGAACCCAAAACCAAAACACAAAACCCGAAAAATTTCAAGTGCACATCTCTAGTAGCAATATGTATGTTCCGCCGTTTATTGTATATTGCTATCTATACTTTGTTACTGTTTATACATGTACTATTCCAATTAAATAAATTTATGCTATTGAAAAAAATATATTTTAAATAATTTGTGATAAGTACTAGGATGCAATGAGCTGAATGATACATATTAGGATGCAACACACAAGGCAATACTTACTAGGATGCAATGCACTAGGCAATACAGATTAGGGTGCAATGCATTACACAATGCAACACATTATGCAATACATACTAGGATGCAATGAGTTAGACAATACATACTAAGGTGCAACACACTAGGCCAGTGGTTCCGAAACTTTCTTAAATCACTGCGCCCTAGCGTATCAGCATTATTTTCATGGCACCCCTAGGATAAAAGTTTTTTTATTGATAAATTTGCCGATATATACTATAATGCAACACACTAGGCAATACATACTAAGATGTAATGCACTTGTCAATACTTACTACGATGCAACACACTATGTAATACATACTAAGTTGCAATGCACTAGACCAGTGGTTCTCAAACTCGGTCCTCAGGACCCCACACGATGCATGTTTTGCAGGTAACCCAGCAGGTGCACAGGTGTATTAATTACTCACTGACCCATTTTAAAAGGTCCACAGGTGGAGCTAATTATTTCACTTGTGATTCTGTGAGGAGACCTGCAAAACATGCACTGTGTGGGGTCCTGAGGACCGAGTTTGAGAACCTGTGCACTAGACTATACATACTACGATGCAACAAACTAGGCAATACTTCCTAGGATTTAATGCACTAAGCAATACTTGCTACGATGAAACACACTAGGCGATACATACTAAGATTCAACACACTAGTTAATACATACTAAGATACAATGCACTTGGCAGTACTTACTAGGATGTGACAAAGTAGGCAATACATACTAAGATACAACGCAGCTGGCAATACTTACTAGGATGCAATGTACTAGGCAATACTTATTATGATACAATGCAGTAGGCATTACCTATTTATTTATTAACAGTTTCTTATATAGCGCAGCATATTCCGTTGCACTTTACAATTAGAACAACAGTAATAGAACAAAACTGGGTAAAAACAGACAGACATAGAGGTAGGAAGGCCCTGCTCGCAAGCTTACAATCTATAGGGAAATAGGCATAGATACACAAGGATAGATGCTATCTGTTGCATAATGGTCCACCAGATTGCTAGGTTCTTAGGTACTTATTATGATGCAATGCACTAGGCAGTACTTACTATGATGCAATGCACTAGGCAGTACTTACTATGATGTAATGCACTAGGCAGTACTTACTATGATGCAATGCACTAGGCAGTACTTACTATGATGTAATGCACTAGGCAGTACTTACTAGGATGGAAAACACTAGGAAATACTGTGATGCCATGCACTAGGCAATACGTATTATGATACAATGCACTAGGTGATATATGGTGGATGTGGCTGACAGTTTGCCACAATTGAATTAGGTAGAAAAACTAATCTGGGATTTATTTTCTGTTGCTGTAGTATAACATGCGATGATTATTATTATTATTATTATTATTATTATTATCATAATTTATTTATATGGCATCACAAGGGTTCCACAGAACCTAACAAAGTCTATAAACAAATGAACAAAACAAGAAAACAGTCAATTACAGTATAATACAGTGTTAGACAAATACATGTTATATTAACATTGCTGCATCAGGGGGCAGGATACTGAAATAATAATCAGGATGGCAGAAACCGAGGGTAAGGTGCCATTGGTGGGAGTATGGAGTAGAGAGTAGTCTTAAAGAGAGAAAAGCACATGAGGGGAGAGGGCCTTGCTCATGAGGGCTTACATTCTAAAGGAGAGGGGCAGACAGACAGGGGTGACACAGATGGGGTAGAAATCAGCCATGCAGCAGAGCGTTAGTATGAGAGAGGGGGTTAGAATTGAACATGTAGCAGAGGGTTAGTAATGTATAAGAGATGGCTGGGTTTGATGAAGAAGTGGGTCTTGAGAGCCTGTTAAAAGTTTTGTAGAGAGGTGAAGAGTCTGATAGGGAAAGGTAGATAATTCCAGAGGTAGGGAGCACCACAGCCAAAATCTTGGAAACAGGAGTGGGAGGAAGTAATCATTTGGCAGTAGAGGAGGCTTTTTCCCTGGGCGCCACTGTCCCAAGGGCGCCACCGCCGCCATGGCAAGAGCCGTTACTGGTGCCGTGCAGAGCGCCTGACGTCATCGCGCACCGCACAGCATTGTGGGAGCGGTTGCAGATGCTAGAGGTCATAACTGACCTGTAGTGTCAGTGCGGTGCTATGGGAGAGACGTCATGATGTCTCTCCCATAGATCCGAGGAGCAGCACCGGTGGCCGGACACAGAGGGAAGCAGCGGTCGGGAAGCAGGAGCGGGGCTGGTGAGTATTTTTTTTTTGGTAAGCTGCGCTACTAAGGGCATAAATACAGGGGGCATAACTCTACAGGGGGCATAGCTATGGGGGGGGCACAGCTACAGGGGGCACAACTACTGGGGGCACAGTACTGGGGAAAAAACTACTGGAGGCACAACTACTGAAGGCACATCTACAGGGGGCATAACTACTGAGGGCACAGTACTGGGGCAAAACTACTGTGGGCACAGCTACTGAGGGCACAGCTACAGGGGGCACAACTACTGGGGGCAAAACTAATGGGGGCACAACTGCTGAGGGCATAGTACTGGTGGCAAAACTACTGGAGGCACAACTACTGAGGGCACAGCTACCGGGGGCACAGCTACAGGGGGCAAAGCTACAGGGGGCAAATCTACTGGGGGCACAGCAATTGGGGGCACAGCTAAAGGGGGCACAACTCTACAGGGGGCACAGCTATAGGGGGCATAACTGTGACCACGCCCCTTCCCCATGAAGCCACACCCCTATTTTTTGGCGCGCACCTATAGCATGCACTAACCCTGTTCTACCTGTCAGGGGGCGCCAACGGAAACTTTCGCCCTTCATAAACATTTTATTGATTTTATAAAAGGACAGTACAAAACAATCCAGCAATCTGTACACAAATATATTATGTATAATTGAAGCATATGCATACATAAACAAGAGAAAATCCGCATAAATGTTGAGCAGCGCCCATCTCAGAACAAATAGCTCTGCATATCAAAATCTCCAAAAAATATGTACCGTTGTGGAAGACCAGACTAACAAGATATAGATAACTTCAACTTAGATCTTTATTTTTATTTTAACATTTTGATACTTCACTGCTGTCCTCTCTCTATTTTTATTATTATTATTATTATTATTATTATTATTATTACCAGTTATTTATATAGCGCATACATATTCCGCAGCGCTTTACACTAACATTGAGTAGCTACTAATACTCTGATTTTTCACTGCTATCCTTTATTTGTGTGGTGCCCTGGGATGGTTTGAGGGTGCCCTGTGCCCCAGAGGCGAATTCCTATAATGTTATAGGGGTTGCATGATGAGGTTACCTTGACGATTAGTGAGCTGGACATAATATTGGCCCAATTTTATGCCAAAAACCACAGATATGATGTATATTTATTACAGTTATTATAATTCTAATGGTTGTATGGTGCACCTGCTCTCTTGTTGCTATGTAGTATAACAATAATTTCCCCAATTGGCCTGATTCAAAGGTGGACAGTCACAGCATTAGCATAAAAAAGCACTTGCAGCTGCGTCTCTAATCTGTTAGTTGCACCATCAGAGACTGCACCAGCCTGATGAAGGTACAGATTCTCCATATGAACATGGCCATCGGTGTCAGTGCCAGTAGCGGCTCTTGCCACGGGCAAGTAGGCTTTTTGCCTGGGGTGCCGCTGCCCCAAGGGTGCTGCCGATGCCGTGGCAAGAGCCGCTACTCCTGATGCCGACGACCCCCCGCAACCACCCCCACCATTCCGCTCCCTGGCTGCAACGGGCGCCGTGGGCTGTGTGGGCGACCGCTGCAGCCGGCTCCAGTGACAAACACTAGAGGTCTTATTTGACCTCTAGTGTCTGTGTGGTGCTACTATGGGAGAGACATCATGACGTCTCTCCCATTGTAGAGAGGAGCCGGCGGCCGGAGACGAAGGGCAGCGCAGCAGGAGAGGTAAGTATTGTGTGTGGTTTTTTTTAAATGTGTGTGTGTGTGTGTGTGTGTGCGCAGCGCTACTGGGGCACAACTACTGGGGGCACTGGCACAGCTACAGGGGGCACAACTACTGGGGCACTGGCACAGCTACAGGGGCACTGGCACAGCTACAGCTACGGGGGTCACAACTACTGGAGGCACTGGTACAGCTACAGGGGGCACAACTGCTGGGGTCACAACTACAGGGGGCACAACTACATGGGGCACAACTACTGGGGGTACAGCTACAAAGGGCACAGCTACAAGGGGCACAGCTAGGGGGCACAGCTACTGGAGGCACATCTACTGGGGTAACAGCTACTGGGGGCACAACTACTGGAGGCACAGCTACAAGGGGCACAGCTAGGGGGCACATCTACATGGGGCAAATAAACTGGGGGCACAGCTACAAGGGGCACATCTACTTGGGGCAAATCTACTGGGGGCACAGCTACTGGGGGCACAACTACAGGGGTCACAACTACTGGGGCACTGCTACTGGGAGCACTGCTACGGGGGGCACAGCTACAAGGGGCACAGCTACAGGGGTCACAACTACTGGGGGCACAGCTACTGGGTCACAACTATTGGGGGCACTGCTGCAGGGGGCACAGCTGCTGGGGGTACAGCTACAGGGGGCACAAGTACAAGGAGATAACTGTGGCCATGCCCCTTCCCTATGAAGAAGCCACGTCCCTATTTTTGGCCGCGCGCCTTCGGCGGGCACCAACTCTGTTTTACCTAGGGGGGTGCGCCCGGGGAGCTACAGGAAACTTTCACCCTGGGCGCCACATGGTCTAGAACCGGCCCTGGTCGGTGCAATTGTGTCTTTGGGCCTGATTCAGAGATAGACGCAGTAAGCACAGCAGCTAATGCTGCAGGAGACATCCTGTGTGAAGTGACGCCTCCGGCATGCTTGTGTGATATGCTGCTGCATCCTACGATGCAGCACTGGATCACTCTGTCTCAACATCGGTCATCTAAGTAACTCTCAGGTTACTCAGTATGGCCAGGGAATTCATGCAGCAGAGGCCAGGCACTCACATAAAATATGCCTCCATTTTGGGAAATGCTTCCCACTGTGCCCCCTCCCCACCCCCAAACAGCTGCGGCCTGTCAATCAGGCTGCAGTTTAGGGGGGCACTGCGTCTAATGACGTAAGGACACGTACTGCACATGCACAGAACGGACCCGATGCATATGCACCTTATGCAGTAAGCCATTGGTGTGCATACATCTCTGAATCAGGCCCTCTGAATGGTAGCAATAGAGATATGCACAGTGCGACTTGGATACATAAGCAGTGCAACATTGATACATGTGCAGTGCGACTTGGATACGTGCGCAGTGCTACTTGGATACAGAAGCAGTGCAACTTGGAGACATGCGATTGTGGTAAAATATGAATGACACATATACATGATCACTAACAGTTCATTAACAATATATTCATCAGCGTGCGCACTATGCATCCCTTCCTAATATCATTATTGGCTGCCTAGGATAATGATATTCATAGGCTAGTTGTAGACAAAAGATACACAACACATTGACCAGATCAGACATATGAATGCATTTTATTCATTTTATCACTCAGTTACACCCTTTGGAAATAATTATGGCTCATTAGAAATAGACCAAAGCAGAATAGTAAAATGTGTACGTAGATATAATTCATTGCATTTGCCCAGTGTAGCTAACAAATGAACATATAATGGCCCTCATTCCGAGTTGATCGGTCGCAAGGCGAATTTAGCAGAGTTACACACGCTAAGCCGCCGCCTACTGGGAGTGAATCTTAGCTTCTTAAAATTGCGACCGATGTATTCGCAATATTGCGATTACTAACTACTTAGTAGTTTCAGAGTAGCTCCAGACTTACTCTGCCTGTGCGATCAGTTCAGTGCTTGTCGTTCCTGGTTGACGTCACAAACACACCCAGCGTTCGCCCAGGCACTCCCACCGTTTCTCCGGCCACTCCTGCGTTTTTTCCGGAAACGGTAGCGTTTTCAGCCACACGCCCCTGAAACGCCGTGTTTCCGCCCAGTAACACCCATTTCCTGTCAATCACATTACGATCGCCGGAGCGAAGAAAAAGCCGTGAGTAAAAATACTTTCTTCATAGTAAAGTTACTTGGCGCAGTCGCAGTGCGAACTTTGCGCATGCGTACTAAGCGGATTTTCACTGCGATGCGATGAAAAAGAACGAGCGAACAACTCGGAATGAGGGCCAATACCAATTAAATTGGTCCAATAGCCTACAAACTCTTTATTTCCAAGTACTGTTTCTCTATCTCTGTTTCCTATATTGCCTCAGCTTCCTTTTAATGTATTTCTTTGATTTTCACTCCTTTTGCATATCGGATATGTTTTTTTTTTCTTCCATGACAAAAGTTAAAAGGAATGTTTAAAAAAAAAAAAAAGACTGTATAAAAAAAAATGTCAGTCTGGAGTTTAATCCTGTTTAGAGTTCCTGTGTCCTATTGCTCTCTTGCCAGTCTTTTTTGTTGCTGTCTTTTCTCATTTCCGTGTTTCTCTTCTCGGTTGCGTTGTTGCAGGTTGCTAGGATGCATGGAATGTGGCTGAAGCCATGTAGTGCAGACTGGGTTCAGGCTTTACGAACATAGCCTTCCCTACTTCTCCTGCTAACTCTTCATAACACTGAGGGATCAGAGTCACAGAATTTAGCCAAGTATGCATGATGTGCAGAAGTTGCCTGACATCTTTTTCTTTGCTTGAATTTACTTAATTATGAAAATGCTACATAAATACCAACTATTATTATATAAAATAATTATTATTTTTATTATTATTATTATTATTATTATGTTTATTATTTATTTATGCAATATTACAGACAAAGTAGACATAGCAAAAAGGTTACATGGTAACCTGCACATATCTATAATAATTAATAATAATAATAATTTTATTTATATAGCGCTCTTTCTCCAATAGGACTCAAGGCGCTTATCTAAATAGTTACAAGTGTATACATAATACACAGTGTATACATAAGTACAGTATATGCATATACATATTGGTATAGTTATGAGAAGTGTAGTGGGTAGAGATGAAGAGGTCGGAGAGCACTGCTAGAGAGAGCTTACATTCTAAAAGGAGAGGTAAGAGTGGTGAGGGGATGCAGTCATAACGTCAACACAACAGTTTTGGCATTTGGCATTTTTGACACCGCTGGAGATGCCGCACACACCGAACCAGGTACTGTAAGTAGCCGCTGGACCACAAGGAAAGTTTTACTAACATTCTAATCATGTCGACATCTCTCTGCTCATTTTTAATCTGCCTCACCTGCAGTGCATCATCGTTTTATCAAGGTACAAAGGCCCTCATTCCGAGTTGATCGCTCGTTGCCGTTTTTCGCAGCGTAGCGATCAGGTGAAAAAATGGCATTCATGCGCATGGTACACATGTGCTAAGTACTTTCACACAAAACTTTGTAGTTTTACACAAGCTCGAGCGACGCTTTTCAGTCGCTCGAGTGTTCGTTGTTTAACAGGAAGTGGGTGTTTCTGGGTGGCAACTCAGTGTTTTCAGGGAGTGTGCTAAAAAACGCAGGCGTGCCAGGTAAAAACGCAGGAGTGGCTGGAGAAACGGGGGAGTGGCTGGCCGAACGCAGGGCGTGTTTGTATGTCAAACCATGAACTAAACAGACTACAGTCATCGCAAGATAGGAGTAAGTAGTGAGCCACTCTGAAACTGCATGAAATTTTTTCGTTGCAGAACTGCTAACCTTTCGATCGCACTTCTGCTAAGCTAAGATACACTTCCAAAGGGTGGCGGCCTAGCGTTTGCATTGCTGCTAAAAGCATCTAACGAGCGATCAACTCGGAATGAGGGCCAAAGTTACTTGCTTTTTTTCCTTTGCTGCCAATTTAGAATCAGTCTCTGTAATAAGTAAGGACTATATGGTGTACATTCCAATTTTTTAACTTTGTACACTTTTCCATCCAAAGCCCTGTATCCCTCTTTTCTTTCAGGTTATGCCTCATTTAAGTTTGATCGACAGATTTGTATGGATAAACAGATCCAAAACTGTCTGTCTGAGTCTTACATTCAATAGAAACCTATCAACCTTGTGAGCTTTATTGATTTCTGTTGTTTCAGGCTTCACAAAATAAGCTGAATTTTATGTTAACTTGAAACTGAAACAATAGTGATCTTGTGCCTATCAATGCATGTAAAATGCATCAGATAAACAGAGCCTAGTTACAATTTTTGGTCATTTGAAATGGAAAAAGAAGACCCAAACCATTAGTGTAGATGGCGTGAGTGAAGGTCTTGAAGAGAAGGTGTGTTCCAACCATCCAGAGAGGGACCTGCTTCATCCTCCTAATCTACACCCTATCCCCTAATTCAGCAAATACACAGCTTTGGATGGTTTGACTGAAGGAGATGGGACACAGAGGAAAATGGCCTTTCCCCAATTACAGCCCATCTCCCCAAATTCTTCTTTAAATACAATACAACTGAATAGTTAGAGTAAATGAGACAATTGTGCTTCCCACTTCCTGCTACTCTCTGTGATGGCGTGGTCAGAAATGAGTATTGCCTGATAGCTGTTTAAGTTTCTGTCCTACACTGAACTCTGATTGGCTCTATGTGTATAGGTTATATGTATAAAAGGGAGACAAGCACTAACTTAGGTTTTAAATTAGGCCATCAGTAGATATCCCCTAATATTGTTGGGGATCAGGGCTGTAATGATGGTGGTGTGTGTGCAATGCTCTGGGAGTAACAGTGATGCTGCTGCCCTGATAGGAGAATTTGCCTGGTGCCCATGTGTATAGGAAGGAATTTTGTGTGCTTTCCTTCCACTGAAATGCAGTGTGAGGCATCATGATTGAAGAGGAGGCAGGAGTCACCCGGACACTGAAGAGTAGCCACCCTCCGGAGAAAAGAAGAGACTGAAGAAAAATGTGAAAAGGAGGCACTGGGGCATATTGTGAGCAGGAGCACTGATATATGGGAACAGATTGCACTATTGCATATTGTAAACTGGTGACTCTGGAATATGAGGAACAGAGGCACTGTGGTAAATTGTGCACTGGGAGCACTGGTATATTGTGAACAGGGACACAGTAGAATATTGTAAAAAAGCAGTAACAATGTGAACTGGGGCACTGAGGCATATTGTGAACGGAACTGTGACATATTGTGATCAGGGTTACTGGCATATTTTGTACTGAAGCACTGGCATATTGTCATCTGGGGCACTGTGGCAAATTGTTTACTGGGGGTGCTGTGGCATAGTGTGAACTGGGGACTCTACAATGTGTTATGTGATCAAAGAGCACTGGCATATTGTGAACTGGGGCACTGTGGCACAATAATGTGGCATAATGTTAACTGCTGTACAACAATATGACATAATGTGATTAGAGATGTGCACCGGAAATTTTTCGGGTTTTGTGTTTTGGTTTTGGGTTTGGTTCCGTGGCCGTGTTTTGGGTTCGAACGCGTTTTGGCAAAACCTCACCGAATTTTTTTTGTCGGATTCGGGTGTGTTTTGGATTCGGGTGTTTTTTTCAAAAAACCCTAAAAAACAGCTTAAATCATAGAATTTGGGGGTCATTTTGATCCCAAAGTATTATTAACCTCAATAACCATAATTTCCACTCATTTTCAGTCTATTCTGAACACCTCACACCTCACAATATTATTTTTAGTCCTAAAATTTGCACCAAGGTCGCTGGATGACTAAGCTCAGCGACCCAAGTGGCCGACACAAACACCTGGCCCATCTAGGAGTGGCACTGCAGTGTCACGCAGGATGGCCCTTCCAAAATACACTCCCCAAACAGCACATAACACAAAGAAAAAAAGAGGCGCAATGAGGTAGCTGTGTGACTAAGCTCAGCGACCCTAGTGGCCGACACAAACACCTGGCCCATCTAGGAGTGGCACTGCAGTGTCACGCAGGATGGCCCTTCCAAAAAACACTCCCCAAACAGCACATGACGCAAAGAAAAAAAGAGGCGCAATGAGGTAGCTGTGTGAGTAAGCTAAGCGACCCTAGTGGCCGACACAAACACCTGGCCCATCTAGGAGTGGCACTGCAGTGTCACGCAGGATGGCCCTTCCAAAAAACACTCCCCAAACAGCACATGACGCAAAGAAAAATGAAAGAAAAAAGAGGTGCAAGATGGAATTGTCCTTGGGCCCTCCCACCCACCCTTATGTTGTATAAACAGGACATGCACACTTTAACCAACCCATCATTTCAGTGACAGGGTCTGCCACACGACTGTGACTGAAATGACGGGTTGGTTTGGACCCCCACCAAAAAAGAAGCAATTAATCTCTCCTTGCACAAACTGGCTCTACAGAGGCAAGATGTCCACCTCATCATCATCCTCCGATTCATCACCGTGTACATCCCCCTCCTCACAGATTATCAATTCGTCTCCACTGGAATCCACCATCACAGCTCCCTGTGTACTACTTTGTGGAGGCAATTGCTGCTGGTGAATGTCTCCATGGAGGAATTGATTATAATTCATTTTAATGAACATCATCTTCTCCACATTTTCTGGAAGTAACCTCGTACGCCGATTGCTGACAAGGTGAGCGGCGGCACTAAACACTCTTTCGGAGTACACACTTGTGGGAGGGCAACTTAGGTAGAATAAAGCCAGTTTGTGCAAGGGCCTCCAAATTGCCTCTTTTTCCTGCCAGTATACGTACGGACTGTCTGACGTGCCTACTTGGATGCGGTCACTCATATAATCCTCCACCATTCTTTCAATGGTGAGAGAATCATATGCAGTGACAGTAGACGACATGTCCGTAATCGTTGTCAGGTCCTTCAGTCTGGACCAGATGTCAGCATCAGCAGTCGCTCCAGACTGCCCTGCATCACCGCCAGCGGGTGGGCTCGGAATTCTGAGCCCTTTCCTCGCACCCCCAGTTGCGGGAGAATGTGAAGGAGGAGATGTTGACAGGTCGCGTTCCGCTTGACTTGACAATTTTCTCACCAGCAGTTCTTTGAACCCCTGCAGACTTGTGTCTGCCGGAAAGAAAGATACAACGTAGGTTTTAAATCTAGGATCGAGCACGGTGGCCAAAATGTAGTGCTCTGATTTCAACAGATTGACCACCCGTGAATCCTTGTTAAGCGAATTAAGGGCTCCATCCACAAGTGCCACATGCCTAGCGGAATCGCTCAGTGTTAGCTCCTCCTTCAATGTCTCCAGCTTCTTCTGCAAAAGCCTGATGAGGGGAATGACCTGACTCAGGCTGGCAGTGTCTGAACTGACTTCACGTGTGGCAAGTTCAAAAGGTTGCAGAACCTTGCACAACGTTGAAATCATTCTCCACTGCGCTTGAGACAGGTGCATTCCACCTCCTATATCGTGCTCAGTTGTATAGGCTTGAATGGCCTTTTGCTGCTCCTCCAACCTCTGAAGCATATAGAGGGTTGAATTCCACCTCGTTACCACTTCTTGCTTCAGATGATGGCAGGGCAGGTTCAGGCGTTTTTGGTGTTGCTCCAGTCTTTTGTACGTGGTGCCTGTACGCCGAAAGTGTCCCGCAATTCTTCTGGCCACCGACAGCATCTCTTGCACGCCCCTCTCATTTTTTAAATAATTCTGCACCACCAAATTCAAGGTATGTGCAAAACATGGGACGTGCTGGAATTTGCCCATATTTAATGCACACACAATATTGCTGGCGTTGTCCGATGCCACAAATCCACAGGAGAGTCCAATTGGGGTAAGCCATTCTGCGTTGATCTTCCTCAGTTGCCGTAAGAGGTTTTTAGCTGTGTGCGTATTCTGGAAAGTGGTGATACAAAGCGTAGCCTGCCTAGGAAAGAGTTGGCGTTTGCGAGATGCTGCTACTGGTGCCGCCGTTGCTGTTCTTGCGGCGGGAGTCAATACATCTACCCAGTGGGCTATCACAGTCATATAGTCCTGAGTCTGCCCTGCTCCACTTGTCCACATGTCCGTGGTTAAGTGGACATTGGGTACAACTGCATTTTTTAGGACACTGGTGAGTCTTTTTCTGAGGTCTGTGTACATTATCGGTATCGCCTGCCTAGAGAAATGGAACCTAGATGGTATTTGGTACCGGGGACACAGTACCTCAAACAAGTCTATAGTTGGCTCTGCAGTAATGATGGATACCGGAACCACGTTTCTCACCGCCCAGGATGCCAAGGCCACAGTTATCCGCTTTGCAGCAGGATGACTGCTGTGATATTTCATCTTCCTCGCAAAGGACTGTTGGACAGTCAATTGCTTGGTGGAAGTAGTAAAAGTGGTCTTACGACTTCCCCTCTGGGATGACCATCGACTCCCAGTAGCAACAACAGCAGCGCCAGCAGCAGTAGGCGTTACACGCAAGGATGCATCGGAGGAATCCCAGGCAGGAGAGGACTCGTCAGAATTGCCAGTGACATGGCCTGCAGGACTATTGGCATTCCTGGGGAAGGAGGAAATTGACACTGAGGGAGTTGGTGGGGTGGTTTGCGTGAGCTTGGTTACAAGAGGAAGGGATTTACTGGTCAGTGGACTGCTTCCGCTGTCGCCCAAAGTTTTTGAACTTGTCACTGACTTATGATGAATGCGCTGCAGGTGACGTATAAGGGAGGATGTTCCGAGGTGGTTAACGTCCTTACCCCTACTTATTACAGCTTGACAAAGGCAACACACGGCTTGACAAATGTTGTCCGCATTTCTGTTGAAATACTTCCACACCGAAGAGCTGATTTTTTTTGGTATTTTCACCAGGCATGTCAATGGCCATATTCCTCCCACGGACAACAGGTGTCTCCCCGGGTGCCTGACTTAAACAAACCACCTCACCATCAGAATCCTCCTTGTCAATTTCCTCCCCAGCGCCAGCAACACCCATATCCTCCTCATCCTGGTGTACTTCAACACTGACATCTTCAATCTGACTATCAGGAACTGGACTGCGGGTGCTCCTTCCAGCACTTGCAGGGGGCATGCAAATGGTGGAAGGCGCATGCTCTTCACGTCCAGTGTTGGGAAGGTCAGGCATCGCAACCGACACAATTGGACTCTCCTTGTGGATTTGTGATTTCGAAGAATGCACAGTTCTTTGCTGTGCTTTTGCCAGCTTAAGTCTTTTCATTTTTCTAGCGAGAGGCTGAGTGCTTCCATCCTCATGTGAAGCTGAACCACTAGCCATGAACATAGGCCAGGGCCTCAGCCGTTCCTTGCCACTCCGTGTGGTAAATGGCATATTGGCAAGTTTACGCTTCTCCTCCGACGATTTTATTTTAGATTTTTGAGTCCTTTTTTTACTGATATTTTGTGTTTTGGATTTTACATGCTCTGTACTATGACATTGGGCATCGGCCTTGGCAGACGACGTTGATGGAATTTCATCGTCTCGGCCATGACTAGTGGCAGCAGCTTCAGCACGAGGTGGAAGTGGATCTTGATCTTTCCCTATTTTTGGAACCTCAACATTTTTGTTCTCCATATTTTAATAGGCACAACTAAAAGGCACCTCAGGTAAACAATGGAGATGGATGGATACTAGTATACTTATGGATGACGAGTGACTGACGACACAGAGGTAGCTACAGCCGTGGACTACCGTACTGCGTCTGCTAGTATAGAGATGATAATGATATAAAAAATATATATATATCACTACTGCAGGTATATATAATATAATGACGGACCTGCTGGACACTGTCAGCAGACTCCTAAACTACTAGTATGAAGAAGATAGAAAAAAAAACCCACCACAGGTAGGTATACAATTATGGACGAGCACTGACGACACAGAGGTAGCTACAGCCGTGGACTACCGTACTGCGTCTGCTAGTATAGAGATGATAATGATATAAAAAATATATATATATCACTACTGCAGGTATATATAATATAATGACGGACCTGCTGGACACTGTCAGCAGACTCCTAAACTACTAGTATGAAGAAGATAGAAAAAAAAAACCCACCACAGGTAGGTATACAATTATGGACGAGCACTGACGACACAGAGGTAGCTACAGCCGTGGACTACCGTACTGCGTCTGCTAGTATAGAGATGATAATGATATAAAAAATATATATATATCACTACTGCAGGTATATATAATATAATGACGGACCTGCTGGACACTGTCAGCAGACTCCTAAACTACTAGTATGAAGAAGATAGAAAAAAAAAACCCACCACAGGTAGGTATACAATTATGGACGAGCACTGACGACACAGAGGTAGCTACAGCCGTGGACTACCGTACTGCGTCTGCTAGTATAGAGATGATAATGATATAAAAAATATATATATATCACTACTGCAGGTATATATAATATAATGACGGACCTGCTGGACACTGTCAGCAGACTCCTAAACTACTAGTATGAAGAAGATAGAAAAAAAAAACCCACCACAGGTAGGTATACAATTATGGACGAGCACTGACGACACAGAGGTAGCTACAGCCGTGGACTACCATACTGCGTCTGCTAGTATAGAGATGATAATGATATAAAAAATATATATATATCACTACTGCAGGTATATATAATATAATGACGGACCTGCTGGACACTGTCAGCAGACTCCTAAACTACTAGTATGAAGAAGATAGAAAAAAAAACCCCACCACAGGTAGGTATACAATTATGGACGAGCACTGACGACACAGAGGTAGCCACAGCCGTGGACTACCGTACTGCGTCTGCTAATATAGAGATGATAAAGATGATAGAGATGAACAAAAAAAATATAACACTACTGCAGGTAAATATTTATATAATATAATGAATGACGGACCTGCTGGACACTGTCAGCAGAATGCGTTTATAGAATAAAAAAAAAACACACCACAGGAGTGTTTAACTTTTTCAGGCAGACAATATACTGGTGGTCACTGGTCAGTCACACTGGCAGCAAAAGTGTGCACTGTACTCCTGCTATAACTGCACCCCAGTCTCCCCCACAATTCAGCTGTGTGAGCAGTGAGCACTCAGCACAGTCAGATATACATAGATATATCATGCAGCACACTGAGGCTGAGCACAGATATGGTATGGAGCGTTTTTTTCAGGCAGAGAACGGATTAAAAAAACTAGCAAAACTCTGCACTGACTGTACTCCTCCTAACAGCTCTCCCCAATCCTCCCCACAATAAGCTAAGCAGCAATCAGATCAACTAACTAGTACTAACAGTAACTATAAACGGAGAGGACGCCAGCCACGTCCTCTCCCTATCAATCTCAATGCACGTGTGAAAATGGCGGCGACGCGCGGCGACGCGCGGCTCCTTATATAGAATCCGAGTCTCGCGATAGAATACGAGCCTCGCGAGAATCCGACAGCGGGATGATGACGTTCGGGCGCGCTCGGGTTAGCCGAGCAAGGCGGGAAGATCCGAGTCTGCCTCGGACCCGTGTAAAAAGGCTGAAGTTCGGGGGGGTTCGGATTCCGAGGAACCGAACCCGCTCATCTCTAAATGTGATGCAATTGATTCCATGTCAAGCTGGCCAGAAGAAGGGCATTCTTGTTACTTCTTTTCCCAGGAGGTGAATTTAATCTCTCTCTCTTTTCCAAACAGAGCCTCGGTGTTCCTGTATCCAGCCAAGCACCAACTGACCTTGAGGGACCATCAGAAGCAGCACCAGGTAATCAAAGCAGCAAGGTCAGTTAGAGAGTCACAGGGATGGAGGGCAGTCTGTAGCCAGGTACATACTTGCTGATGCAGGGAGGTCGCTGGGGTTGCCGTGCTGCATTCGGCAGCATTGCAATGCTAGCGATGTCTGGTGATTGACCATGCAGCAGGCCGACCAAAAGATATCGCTATCGATGGCGGGGGCACACATATTAGGCATACATACTGAACGATCTGGACGTTATGTTCCGATTCGGGCGGAAACAACATATATGCAGAGATCATTCTTATGTGTACCAGTTTGATGTTTATAGAAGCCTAAACAGTAGTTTGGCCACACCTCCTGCAATGCAAATGGGGAGGAAGGTGGGCCCTTTTGCCCTGGGCACTAAAATGTCTAGTTTACGGCTCTTCTGGTTATAGCCTTCAGTTGCTACCTCCGGTGAAATCTTCCCCATGCTGCCTGTCTAAAATGATGGTGGTGTTACATGGGAATACACAAGTGTGACCAGCTGATGGTATGTCAACTGTCACTATACCAACATCGGCATCCCGTCAGCTGGAATCCCAGCAATGAGTCCCCTTGCGGGCTCGCTGCGCGTGCCACTCTTCGGGCCCAGTGGAGAGCTTTGGGGCTGCGGTCAGGATTCTGAGGCTGCGGACAGGCATTTCTCCACCTGTTGGGATTCCGGTGTCCAGGGAACACAGCTTTTTGTAGCAGACTGAAGTAATAATTTAATTTCTATTGCTGTAGGTCATATATATACCCTTTATTAAACTCAGCACCAGACATGGATATGCATGCATCTTGATGAGGTAATTACTAATTAGGCTTCCTATTACTTGCTATAATTGAAATTATTGCAAAAAATTTACCAATTAAGTTTTATGGTAGAATATGCTGGTTTGCACTGCAGCACAGCAGAATTCTGGGAATTTATACTTTCAGTTCCTCTTTTGTTTCACCCTTTTGTAGAATGCCTTTTCACACTTGTGTGCAGTATATATAGTTTATGCACATGCAGTTTACAACTTGCACTTGTGTCACTGAAGCATGCACACCAAACAGTCTTATGCATCCATAGCCATTCCACCTGAGACGCATCTGATTGGCTGAATGCATCTGATCTGCAGTGATAATAACAACCAATATGCAGTAATAAAGTCCTGCTCAGCAAGCCCAGCAAAATGTGCCCTGTTTTTATACTGCATGTTACACTTGCAACTGAGATGCAATTTCCATCCAATTGTGCACGATCCCCCGTACTTATTCCCATTTTTTCTAATGAATAGTGTTAAACTGACATTGGTC
The DNA here is from genome assembly GCF_028390025.1 of Pseudophryne corroboree. Taxonomy (NCBI): domain Eukaryota; kingdom Metazoa; phylum Chordata; class Amphibia; order Anura; family Myobatrachidae; genus Pseudophryne; species Pseudophryne corroboree. The sequence goes on from NC_086446.1 coordinate 582,704,233, forward strand.
AATTTGAACAGATGTGTGATGTGGTTGTATCAGGAGCAGAAGCACTTAGGGCCAAAGGCTAGATTTACTAACCTGATCGACCAATAGTTTTAAAACAGCAACAGATGGGGTCTATTCATGAAGCAGTGAAAACAGTGGATAAACAGACCAGCATCTCTATTACATTTTATAAAATGTACTTGATAAAGGCTTCCTTCAAATCTGATTGGTTGCCATGGGCAACTTCTCCATCGATCACTTTCTCCACTCTTTTCACTGTTTCGTGAATAGAACCCGAAGTGCCAAACCAGTGTGGTTGCCACTTAAAATCCATTGTTCAAACCTGTTGACATTTAATAAATCTAACACCATATAGGATTTTACAGAAAAATACGGAATGATGTGAATAAACAGTTTTTAATATTGTCTTCATGTCTAACAAAAACTTTGCCTTATATATTTATTTAAATCTCACTCTCTTTTTATCCTATATTTAAGTAATATTTTTTATTTGCTAATTTATACATATATTAGCTTTATTTTTATTAATAAATCAAAGATACTGTATAAGATAAAATAGCATAAATATTTTTGGTACAGTTTCATGCAACTTAGTTGTTTTCTTTTAACCACTTAACCGACGATTTATTTCGCCAAAAACCGCTCCGAAATTGTCGTTTTTTTTTATGAGTGAATTAGGTGAAGAACATGACTTTAACCATATCCCAAATGTTTTTAGTTAAAAAAAGAAAAAATATATATATATATATATATATATTTTTTTTTCTAAACATTTTTTTCCAAACATCGATCGGGAACATTTTGAAAGCCGGGACATTCTCCAGGTATACAGGGGGGATCTGGGGGTGTCTTGGGAGAGTTAATTTACACTCCCCAGCGGCTGCCATTGTCTGCAGCTGCTGGAGGGGGGGGGGGGGGGGATCCTGCCGTGCTGACTGATCAGCAGTGATCGGCAGTACGGCAATCAGTAGGGGAGAGTGCAGGGAGGCAGAGGGACCTTCCGGTCCCTCTGACAGCAGCAGCGGAGGGAAGTTTCCCTTCCCTGCCGCTGCTAACACTCTCTTATCTGACTGGTCGCATCCTGTGCGACCAGGTCAGATAGAGCACTTGCAGGCATTATCGCATCTGATGCGGCCATGCCAGGCAAGTGGTTAATGACCCCATAGTGGTTATTCAGAATCCGTAGCCATTTTTGCTATTTTAGCAAAAACTGCTACTGATAAAATCGCATGCTGGGGCAGCCCAGCACAGGGCAAGGCCGCCCTGCATGTGTAGCGCCGCCCAGCGATGCGATCACAGTACAATTGTGATTACATTGGAGAATCAGAATTTAGAGGTAGACCCCTGTATACGCAGCCAGGCTGCTGTGCAGACGGCCTGGCACCTTGTTTCCTATAGCAGGAAACGCAGGTTATGTCATCGGATTCGGACCGCCCCGAAAACAACCATGACATGCCTGCATTTCCTACTCCACTCTCCTCCCAACGCTGCTATGCCTCCCCCCCCCCCCCCCCCCGAACGCCCGCCATCTGCCAATCATGATACGCTTACCTCCATTCGGGATGCGATCGCATAGTGAAAGTCCATGCATGTGCACGGCGGCTGCATGAAAATCTGCCCTTTGCGAAAATGTCAACATTGCGTCCACCTCTTAATAGTACACCCCTTTATTTTTCTTAAAGCATAACCTTTTTTTGAGATACGGTGTGCATACTTTAATGCATATGATAAATATGTGTTACGTTATCATTTCCTATTTAAACAACTCCATTAGAATATGTGATGCTGCCAATAATTTTTGTCTCTACTCTTGTGGAGTCATAGGGTAGCATTAGTTCCCTGCAGTTTGTAGTTGGTAATTGACTAAGTTTGTCATTATTGTGGCAGGACTGTGGGTCTCTCATTACAGCCGTAGCCCTGCATAATCATTTGAGATGTGGCCATAATGGTAAGTAGAGCATTGGACTATGGAAAAAATAGGTGGCTTAAGTGCAAATGGGGTTATTGAATAGATATTTAATATTGTCTAAAGCACGCTCAGTATCATCCGAGGATATTTTATGCCCGAAGTGACAAACCACAATATATCCACAGTGTGTCACTTCTGTTCCTTGCAGGAGATCAGGATATTTCCCACTAACAAATATCAGCATACTCTAGGTTACATTTATCATAGGCATGTCTGTAATCTCCAAACTCTACATCACCAGCATATGAGTGTTATGTCATCGGCTAATTAGCTTTACCTAAATAGATGTTGGTTTCGATAATCAAACATTGCTATATGTTCTCCCCATCCATTCATGTATTGTATCATTTTGAACTGCTTTTAAATGAATTATCTTCTGGTCCAGTGTTTCCGCTGGAAATGGTAAAGTGTCCGTTCTCTATTTGCATTATTTAAATCCAAAGGGCCCTTTGCTTAAGAGATTACCTTGGGACATAAGAAGCTTACAGCCCAATTTGCATATATTTGGCATCAGTGCCGTCTGACACAAAAGAAACGTTTCTTGTGGCATTATGTAGCTAATTGCATTATCATAGAGTTAATCTTCTAAGATATGTCAGTTTCTGCTTATAGAAAACCACGTGTCTCTATAGTTGGTCCTAATGCTATTTTCTAGGGTGCATTTAGCAGATAAAACTACCATTTGTAAGTTCCCTTTTAACTGTAAATTGTTGGCAAAGATGATATAATAGAGTTAATGGAATTAGGGTGGCAAAGCTTTTTGCGAAGGCGCATGCTGCTGTTTGACTGCCTACTCGGGCCACTACTAACTTACTTACCATTTAGCACTTGTTCTCCACTCAGAAGCTTCTTCCTTCCGTTGTGAAGCTGTTGGTAATGTCAACCTTTTTTCAGCTGAACAAGAGACCTGCCCTTTATTGTTTGTTGGAATGCCGTTAGTTACATGTCATTAAAGAATGTGCACAAACTAGAGATGTGCACTGGAAATTTTTCGGGTTTTGTGTTTTGGTTTTGGATTCGGTTCCGTGGCCATGTTTTGGATTCGGACGCGTTTTGGCAAAACCTCCCTGAAAATTTTTTGTCGGATTCGGGTGTTTTTTTTTCAAAACCCCCTCAAAAACAGCTTAAATCATAGAATTTGGGGGTAATTTTGATCCTATAGTATTATTAACCTCAAAAAACATAATTTCCACTCATTTCCAGTCTATTCTGAACACCTCACACCTCACAATATTATTTTTAGTCCTAAAATTTGCACCGAGGTCGCTGGATGACTAAGCTAAGCGACCCAAGTGGCCGGCACAAACACCTGGCCCATCTAAGAGTGGCACTGCAGTGTCAGACAGGATGGCACTTAAAAAAATTGGCCCCAAACATCACATGATGCAAAGATAAATAAAAAAAGAGGTGCAAGATGGAATTGTCCTTGGGCCCTCCCACCCGGGCCCTCCCACCCACCCTTATCGTTGTATAAACAGGACATGCACACTTTAACAAACCCATCATTTCAGCCACAGGGTCTGCCACACGACTGTGGCTGAAATGACTGGTTGGTTTGGGCCTCCACCAAAAAAAGAAGCAATCAATCTCTCCTTGCTCAAACTGGTTATACAAAGGCAAGATGTTGACCTCATCATCATCCTCTGATTCCTCTCCCCTTTCACTGTGTACATCCTCCTCCTCCTCACAGAGTATTAATTCGTCCCCACTGGAATCCACCATCTCAGGTCCCTGTGTACTTTCTGGAGGCAATTGATGGTGAATGTCTCCATGGAGGAATTGATTATAATTCATTTTGATGAACATCATCTTCTCCACATTTTGTGGAAGTAACCTCGTACGCTGATCGCTGACAAAGTTACCGGCTGCACTAAACACTCTTTCGGAGTACACACTGGAGGGGGGGCAACTTAGGTAAAATAAAGCCAGTTTGTGCAAGGGCCTCCAAATTGCCTCTTTTTCCTGCCAGTATACGTACGGGCTGTCTGACGTGCCTACTTGGATACTGTCACTCATATAATCCTCCACCATTCTTTCAATGGTGACAGAATCATATGCAGTGACAGTAGACGACATGTCAGTAATCGTTGGCAGGTCCTTCAGTCCGGACCAGATGTCAGCACTCGCTCCAGACTGCCCTGCAACACCACCAGCGGGTGGGCTCGGAATTCTTAGCCTTTTCCTCGCAGCCCCAGTTGCGGGAGAATGGGAAGGAGGAGCTGTTGACGGGTCACGTTCCGTTTGAGTTGACAAGTGTCTCACCAGCAGGTCTTTGAAAATCTGCCGGAAAGAGAGATACAACATAGGCTTTAAACCTAGGAACGAGCACGGTGGCCAAAATGTAGTGCTCTGATTTCAACAGATTGACCACCCGTGAATCCTTGTTAAGTGAATGAAGGGCTCCATCCACAAGTCCCACATGCCTAGCGGAATCGCTCTGTTTTAGCTCCTCCTTCAATCTCTCCAGCTGCTTCTGCAAAAGCCTGATGAGGGGAATGACCTGACTCAGGCTGGCAGTGTCTGAACTGACTTCACCTGTGGCAAGTTCAAAGGGTTGCAGAACCTCGCACAACGTTGAAATCATTCTCCACTGCGCTTGAGTCAGGTGCATTACCCCTCCTTTGCCTATATCGTAGGTAGATGTATAGGCTTGAATGGCCTTTTGCTGCTCCTCCATCCTCTGAAGCATATAGAGGGTTGAATTCCACCTCGTTACCACCTCTTGCTTCAGCTAATGGCGGGGCAGGTTTAGGAGTGTTTGCTGGTGCTCCAGTCTTCGGCACGCGGTGGCTGAATGACGAAAGTGGCCTGCAATTCTTTGGGCCACCGACAGCATCTCTTGCATGCCCCTGTCGTTTCTTAAAAAATTCTGCACCACTAAAATCAATGTATGTGCAAAACATGGGACATGCTGGAATTTGCCCACATGTAATGCACGCACAATATTGGTGGTGTTGTCCGATGTCACAAATCCCCAGGAGAGTCCAATTGGGGTAAGCCAATCTGTGATGATGTTCCTCAGTTTTCGTAAGAGGTTGTCAGCTGTGTGACTCTTATGGAAAGCAGTGATACAAAGCGTAGCCTGCCTAGGAACGAGTTGGCATTTGCGAGATGCTGCTACTGGTGCTGCCACTGCTGTTCTTGCTGTGGGAGGCAATACATCTACCCAGTGGGCTGTCACAGTCATATAGTCCTGAGTCTGCCCTGCTCCACTTGTCCACATGTCCGTGGTTAAGTGGACATTGGGTACAACTGCATTTTTTAGGACACTGGTGACTCTTTTACTGACGTCTGTGTACATTCTCGGTATCGCCTGCCTAGAGAAGTGGAACCTAGATGGTATTTGGTACCGGGGACACACTACCTCAAGAAATTCTCTAAGTCCCTGTGAACTAATGCCGGATACAGGATGCACGTCTAACACCAACACAGCTGCCAAGGCCTGAGTAAATCCGCTTTGCAACAGGATGACTGCTGTGATATTTCATCTTCCTCGCAAAGGACTGTTGGACAATCAATTGCTTACTGGAAGTAGTACAAGTGGTCTTCCGACTTCCCTTCTGGGATGATGATCGACTCCCAGCAGCAACAACAGCAGCGCCAGCAGCAGTAGACGTTACACTTAAGGATCCATCGGAGGAATCCCAGGCAGGAGAGGACTCGTCAGACTTGCCAGTGACATGGCCTGCAGGACTATTGGCTTTCCTGTCTAAGGAGGAAATTGACACTGAGGGAGTTGGTGGTGTGGTTTGCAGGAGCTTGGATACAAGAGGAAGGGATTTAGTTGTCAGTGGACTGCTTCCGCTGTCACCCAAAGTTTTTGAACTTGTCAATGAATTCTGATGAATGCGCTCCAGGTGACGTATAAGGGAGGATGTTCCTAGGTGGTTAACATCCTTACCCCTACTTATTACAGCTTGACAAAGGCCACACACGGCTTGACACCAGTTGTCCGCATTTCTGTTGAAATAATTCCACACCGAAGAGGTGACTTTTTTAGTATTTTGACCAGGCATGTCAATGGCCTTATTCATCCCACGGACAACAGGTGTCTCCCCGGGTGCCTGACTTAAACAAACCACCTCACCATCAGATTCCTCCTTGTCAATTTCCTCCTCAGCGCCAGCAACACCCATATCCTCATCCTGGTGTACTTCAACAGTGACATCTTCAATTTGACTATCAGGAACTGGACTGCGGGTGCTCCTTCCTGCACTTGCAGGGGGCGTGCAAATGGTGGAAGGAGCCACCTTTTCCCGTCCAGTGTTGGGAAGGTCAGGCATCGCAACCGACACAATTGTACTCTCCTTGGGTATTTGTGATTTAGAAGAACGCACAGTTCTTTGCTGTGCTTTTGCCAGCTTAACTCTTTTAATTTTTCTAGCGGGAGTATGAGTGCTTCCATCCTCATGTGAAGCTGAACCACTAGCCATGAACGCAGGCTAGGGCCACAGCCATTCCTTGCCACTCCGTGTCGTAAATGGCACATTGGCAAGTTTATGCTTCTCCTCAGACGCTTTTAGTTAAAATTTTTGGGTCATCATTTTACTGAACTTTTGCTTTTTGGATTTTACACGCTCTCTACTATGACATTGGGCATCGACCTTGCCAGACGACGTTGATGGCATTTCATTGTCTCTGCCATGACTTGTGGCAGCAGCTTCAGCACTAGGTGGAAGTGGATCTTGATCTTTCCCTATTTTACCCTCCACATTTTTGTTCTCCATTTTTTAATGTGTATAATTAATTATATGCCAGTAATATTATTATATCAATAGCAATGGCCTACTGTACTGTACAACTATATACTGTTGGTCACCAAAATGCTGCACTGTACTACTATATATACTGCTCACATAAATGCAGCACAGATATGGAATGGATACTTGCAGTGACACGGAGCTGCAAGATACAGCAATGGCCTACTGTACTGTACAACTATATACTGTTGGTCACCAAAATGCTGCACTGTACTACTATATATACTGCTCACAAAAATGCAGCACGGATATGGAATGGATACTTGCAGTGACACGGAGCTGCAAAATACAGAAATGGCCTACTGTACTGTACAACTATATACTGCTGGTCACCAAAATGCTGCACTATACTACTATATATACTGCTCACAAAAATGCAGCACAGATATGGAATGGATACTTGCAGTGACACGGAGCTGCAAAATACAGAAATGGCCTACTGTACTGTACAACTATATACTGTTGGTCACCAAAATGCTGCACTGTACTACTATATATACTGCTCACAAAAATGCAGCACAGATATGGAATGGATACTTGCAGTGACACAGAACTGCAAGATACAGCAATGGCCTACTGTACTGTACAACTATATACTGTTGGTCACCAAAATGCTGCACTATACTACTATATATACTGCTCACAAAAATGCAGCACAGATATGGAATGGATACTTGCAGTGACACAGAGCTGCAAGATACAGCAATGGCCTACTGTACTGTACAATTATATACTGTTTGTCACCAAAATGCTGCACTGTACTACTATATATACTGCTCACAAAAATGCAGCACAGATATGGAATGGATACTTGCAGTGACACGGAGCTGCAAGATACAGCAATGGCCTACTGTACTGTACAACTATATACTGTTGGTCACCAAAATGCTGCACTGTACTACTATATATACTGCTCACAAAAATGCAGCACAGATATGGAATGGATACTTGCAGTGGCACGGAGCTGCAAGATACAGCAATGGCCTACTGTACTGTACAACTATAAACTGTTGATCACCAAAATGCAGCACACTGAGCACAGATATTTGCAGCACACTGAGCACAGATATGGAGCTTTTCAGGCAGAGAACGTAGATATTTGCAGCATACTGAGCACAGATATTTGCAGCACACTGAGCACAGATATTTGCAGCACACTGAGCACAGATATTTGCAGCACACTGAGCACAGATATTTGCAGCACACTGAGCACAGATATGGAGCTTTTCAGACAGAGAACGTAGCCACGTCCTCTCCGTTCAATCTCCAATGCACGAGTGAAAATGGCGGCGACGCGCAGTTCTTTATATAGAATAAGAATCTCGCGAGAATCCGACAGCGGGATGATGACGTTCGGGGCGCGTTCGGGTTAACCGAGCAAGGCGGGAAGATCCGAGGCTGCCTCGGACCCGTGTAAAATAGGTGAAGTCCGGGGGGGTTCGGATCTCGATGAACCGAACCCGCTCATCTCTAGCACAAACATACAGTACCTTCTGTGACGTAAATGCCACGCACTTGAGATGCTGGCAGACATAATATCGACAGAGGATTCCTGATACTCAGAATCCCCTCACCTAGTAGGTTGGTATACTATCCCTGATCCTTAAACCCCCTAACCCTAACTGCAGTCTAACCATAATCCCCCCCCCCCCCCCCCCCCCCAATCTCCCATCCTCTCTAGATACATTCGGAGGATAATTATTATTTGCGAGTACCTCCCAAAAATTTTAGTTTTCTGTGGATATCTGTACATAATAATTGATAAATAGGCCATACATTGAAACCACCCAAGACATTTATACAATGTGTTTCCAAAAATGCAAAGTGCCAAGATAAATATGCTTATAAAAAAAAAGTAAAAAGAGAATGTAAATTAAGCATATCTACAACTTGTAGTTTTTCCAGAATTAAGGGACTACAAATGTCAATAGGGATTCTTGATTTATAAATTAAGGAAACAATCCTACCTTGCCAGAACTCTATTTATTTCATAACAAGCATAATCTATAATCATTGGAACTGCAATGCATCAACAGTGACAGGAAATAGCTCGCCCTGCGTTCCCCACATTTGGTGACACACTCAAGCAAAACTGTTCTGTACTAAAATAGAGAGGATCAGGTGCCCATTTAAATAGGAAATAGGTTTGGGCCTAGGCAGATATTCCCCCTACAGCACATTAATACTTTTTTTGTATATATTGAAATGTCATTTTTTATTTTATTTTTAAAGCAAATGAGTTGGTGTCAGGTTTGTCACTGCAAACTACAACAGCTTGGGGCTGAGGACATTAAGCAGCACAGGAGAAAACCGAACAAAGTGGGTGGAATGTAAACCCGGGTCTGGGCAAGAACATTCAATATATAGATAATTTGTTTATGAAGAGCCAACAGCTAACACAAATCGCATAAATAATAATAAACAGCTTAAGGCATACCTTCCAACTGTCCCGATTTTCGTGGGACAGTCCCGTTTTTTGGGGACTGTCCCGATGTCCCACTCGCGGGCCGCAGTGTCCCGTGGTGGGTGAAGGGGCAGTTGGGAGGCTCCTAGTGCTGCAGTGGTGAATAGACTCTGCGCATGCTCACAGCGGCTATTTACAGAAGACAGAGGGGCTGGGGGCATGGGCAGCAGCTCACAGAGTGCTGGCCAGGCCCCCTAAGTGATGAATTCGGGAGACGTGGCTTGCAGATGCATCATCCCCACTAAGCCACACCCCTTTTCCCGAGGCCACACCCCCTTTATGGGGCCTGCACGGCTTCACCGCACAAGAGTCCCTATTTCCCCTTACTCGATGTTGGGAGGTATGCCCTAAGCGGCCTACACACGGTGCAATTTTACCTCCCATATGGACTATATAGTCCATATCAGAAGTAAATATAGTGCATATCACACCATGTGTATGCATCTTGCGATGCCGATGTGCGGTCCCACATGATTGGCATCGCAAGGAAATATAGTGGGTGCAGGCGAGGCTGATATTGACTATATTGGAGGCTCAATACAGTCAGTATCGGCCACCGCACAGGTTGCACTGTGTGTACGTGGCATTATTCTGACTGGCTATTTGTAAAGCTGCTATGGGTCATAGCATAACCTTTCATATGAGAGTGTGGTCACGTAAGGAATTTGGGGTCTCCTCTGTAGATGCTGTGTCTCAGCTCAGCTGAACAAGGTGTAGCCACAGCATTCTGGGGGGCTTGGCTTTGCTTCTTGAGTGTCTGGACCCATGTTCTTTGTACCTGCAATCATAGGTGCCGATTTATGTTTTTGCTGGTGGGTGCTTGGTGGGAGGCGGCAGCAGGAATAAACGGGCGGCTGAGGCTGTAGGTTTCACGTGCGTTGCCAGGGGTTTCACGCACGTTGCCAGGTGAAGGAGGGGAAAGGAAAGGGGTTGCAATCAGATATTGCACAAGAGCTATAGCTAATAAGCAGTAGCGGATCTTGCCACGGGCAAGCAGGACTTTTGCCCGGGGCGCCGCCTTCCGGAGGGCGCAGGGCGCCATCCGGAGGGAGCCACACCAGGGCAAGATCCGCTGCGGCTGTGTGCCCCCCGCTGCCCGCTGCCCCCCTGCTGCTGCTGGCCGCTGCCCCCCCCCCCCCGCTGCGAAGGGAAACTAGACGCGTACGCGTCTAGTTTCCCTTCGTGGAGAGGTCCTTTACTGTGCGGTGCGCGATGACGTCATCGCGCACCGCACATCATTTCAGTCAGTACAGGGGGGCGTAAATGACCACGCCCCCTGTATGAAGCCACGCCCCCCCATTGCCGCCCGGGGTGCACAGAGCGCCAGAACCGGCCCTGCTAATAAGCTCCAGGTTTTTTGGATGGATGACGCATCTACTGGGCTGACAGAGGTCATCCTTACCTCAGTAATGCCAGGTTTACATTGCCAGTGGGAATTTCCCACTATTATGTGGGCCACTGATCCAGCAAAACTCCCCTTATTGATTTATGGCTCCGTCAGCTGCAGAACACTTCTTCTGCGTGGGTGTTTTGACAGGCTGCAGGCGGGAGGATGCGTGAGGACAGCGCAGGGTGGGCGGCCGTGACAGAGCGCGGTGTGATGTCAGCATATCACACCGCGGACAGGAACACAGTACAGGGCAGACGGGAGCGCGGTGTGACGTCAGCACATCGCATAGCAAGTCGGCTGATGCTGGTCGGACCTAGTGGGTGCTTAACATTTTCCGTGGGTGCTAGGGCCCGGGAGCACCCACAGAATTGGCGCCCATGCCTGCAACCCCCTTTCAGCAGCTCTGGCATCATCCTATAGATCCAATTAAAAGTGGTCACAATGTTGTGAAGACAGACTAAGGGAATATCCACTTAGGTCCAATCCTTTTTTGGGGGCGATAAAAACAGCCTGAATTTTGACCGATGGTCATTATCGGCCTATCCAATTATAGGTAGTTTTCATCTTCCAAAAAAGGATCAACGATCATGCAATAACCCACAGGATAAATTCCCGATCCTGTGTTATCATGGCTTCAATGGCTGTTTATCGCAGATTATGCTTCAGGTGCCTGAGGCACCTGAAGCATAATCCCCGGTAAATGCCGCATATCGGGACGAATTGAATAGCCCCGCCCGAATCCATTAGCTGCGGTAAATTACTGCAGCTAATTGGATACCTGCCAAAATATTTTCTAGCATGCAATAATGATTGATCAAAGTATTTTTCAGATGTGGAAAAAAAATCACATTTTATTCATCAGCAAAAGTAACACAGAACATATATTGATTTAAAAAAAAATGCTGTATTGTAAAATATCTTTAATCCCCACAATCAGTTACTAATGTATTGATGCCTAGATTATAATACTTGAAGAAAAATAGGACCTGAAAATGATCATTTACAAATCAGTAAATTTAATTAAAAATGTGGGTGACCAATTTGACATGCCTTCAGTCTGGCGCATTTTCGCTTACTGTACAGTATATCCAGGTTTGCATAGCCCGCATTTGGGCGAACACGTGAGAATGTCCCACCACAACCCAGTTAAGCATTTTTGGTTCATAAGCGTAAATATGATCAAAATGTGTAGAACTCTGACATGCCCAAACTTGGGTGCGCTAATTTCTAACTACGCACGTTCTGCATGAGATGTGTTAGACTTCTAGGTACACACTCATGTATGACCATGTGATAGACATAAACAGTAGCAAGTAGCTTTCACCTACAAGCAAAATGTTACTGGGCCTTTGTAGGATTGACAACTAGGATATTCTAATGATTTGTCAACAGATACAGCCCTGTGATACATCATTTCTTGCATAGGTAATTAACTTTCTGTAGAGAACATACCTCATTGCGGCAGAGAATCCCCATACATGCACAGAGCCATTTGACAATGCATGTCCCAATCAGTGACTTTTAACCATGTGGAACAGTTTCATTGTAACAACAAACAAAATAAATGACAGTTGTGTCACAGGTAATGATTCATTTCACAGTATTCAGCAAAATATGATATGAAGACTTTTTTTCACTTAGCATATAGAGTCAGAGGAGAGGGCTTCCGGCTTCCGCATGTTAATATAGTAGCAAAAATACATGCAAATTCTTAGGCACTACCATTTTTCTAATTAAAACAGCAAACATATATCCATTTATTTTGTTTAAGAATATTAAGGTACACACAGGTATTGTTACCCTTAGCAACCAAACAGCTTGTTACTGTTATTTAGTGAAAGTATAGTGGAGAAATTATCAAATCTTGGAGAGAGATAAAGACCCATAGATGATGTTGGTTATCAAGAACAAGCCCTGGAAAGTTTCAGTTTCTGTAGCTTGATGTATATGGAAAATGCAGTCAATCCTTCAATTTTTCTGAGGTTTAACCACATTTTTGAGAATAGTGCAGTGCAGAGTGAGAGAGCTAAAGTACCAACCAATCAGCTTTACATCGGTATTCTGTTCTGCTGTAGTATTCCATTAATTCTACTATCTCTCTGTTTCCCCGTCATGACACTGTCCCTGTCTCACTGTTCTCACTAATAAGGGACTATTTATTAATACTGGGGTAATAAAGTAGTAGTAGTAGTAGTAGTAGTAGTAGTAGTAGTGACAGAGTTTAGTTTCATCCCGATCGCCAGGAGTCTTTGTGCATGTGTCAACCAGTGTTGCTGGTATACAAAGTGGAACTGTAAGCCTAACTTAGGACTGAAGTTCCACTTTTTTAAAAAAAAAAGCATAAACAAATATATAAAACTAAGTTTTTTTTGTTTTGTTTTTATTAATTAAAAAAGCATTTATCCTTGTGACGCTGCTATTTATACCTTGAGATGGTGATAGTGATTGGAGAACAGTGACGGAGGAAAGCCATGGTATAAGACTATTAAACATGCAAAGTCACTAAAGATAGTTTATCGCTGTTGAAACTCAACCATAGTCACCAATGGCTTTAGCCTTTAATAAATTGTAAAGAATCTGTGGTGAAATAGCAGGGTTTTTCACAGCTTGATATATATACCACAACAATTACGTGAATGGATAGGTCACTGTCTCCCACAAGATTAGAACACTTACTGAAATATACTGTCCGCATTTTGATTATCTGATTGGCTCTGGTTTTAACACCCACTTCAAAATATAGTGCGTGAGGACTAACAGAATGTGAAGATTGACAATACAAAAGTACTCCCAACCTCGTCCAATACACCTCAAAATGTGTTGTTGTCATTGGTCAGCATATTTTTATTAACATACTATCCCCAATGGGTTGGTATTGGGAGACCGGCGTTTGGGAGACCGGCGCTTCTGATCCTGGCAGTCAGCATACCAACCCCGGGATCCAGAATGCCGGCAGTGGGGGCGAGCGCAAAGAAGCCCCTTGCGGGCTCGATGCGCTTGCCATGCAGCAGGCTCGGTGGCTCGTTGCGCTCGCAACAGGTTCTATTCCCAGTCTATGGGTGTCATGGGAAAAGTAGGAATAGTCCCTGTTAGTCGGCATGCTGACTGTTGGGGTGTCCAACGCTTGGGATTCCAGTATTGGTATAGTGACCAATGACTACATCCCATCCCCAATTTTTATTTTATCGGTTATCTACCAATTTACCTCCTCCATCTCCCATGCCGCTGACATTCAACGCAAATAAGAGAGGAGACAGACTGAGTAGGCAATCTAATACTGTAAACAGAAAGATGCCTCCTCCACTGCAGCTTTGCTTAGTGGAATAGACAAATGAAGAAAATCCTTTCTGGTTTTACTAAGCAGTTATTTTTCATGTTCCAAATAGAACATTTGGTATTATGTGGTCATAACAATAGATTCAATAATGGAATAAAAATAAATATGAATACCATGGACAGCCCTACTAATAGATGTCAGAATATGGGTGACCTAAAAATAATGCCCCCCAGATTTTAGAAAAGATGAACAATAAAAACCAAAAAAACCCATCAATCATGTGTCCTGTGTTAGCACTGCTTAGTGAATTGTCCTTCAGTTAAGATATTACCGTGGTAGCCTCAACCCTCCCAACTTTTTCCATAACAAATGACTGAATCATCATTAAACAATGAGTGGGCTGCAATTTATATCTCATACTTGAGATATTAAACACATGATTTTACCATGCTGAATGAGAGCGGGTCATAAACCGCACTACTCTCCTGTCTCTCCAGTGTGGATTCTGTGACCTCTATAGATCTTTTATCCTTCTAGTGAATGCACCAGGAGACATACAAATACAGCTCAGCTAAGAGCGAAACCTCCAGAGTAACACAGTCCAAATAATTAAACTATAAGCAGAAGTACTTGTCTATCTGTAAGGTGACCTGTTTCTATCTACTTAAACAATGACATACAGTAGGAAAAGAATATGTGTTAATTGTGTCTAATGATGTACTGTATTTGTCATCATAATTTAGGGGAGATTTATCAAACCTAAAGGGAGCAAATGGCAGTGTTGTCCATAGAAAACCATAGACATCCTTTAGCACATTCTACAAAATGATAGCTAGAATCTTATTGGTTGTTATGGGAAACACCTCTTTAGAAGGTCTGATAATTCTTCACTAATAGGGGTAGATTTACTAAAGTCTTTGAAAATTAATTGGTGTTGCCCATAGCAACCAATCAGATTTGGTCTATCATTGTCTAAGATGCCATAGAGAAACAATGGGGGTAATTCTGAGTTGATCGCAGCAGCAAGTTTGTTAGCAATTGGGCAAAACCATGTGTACTGGAGGGGGGGGGGGGCAGATATAACATTTGCAGAGAGAGTTAGATTTGGGTGGGTTATTTTGTTTCTGTGCAGGGTAAATACTGGCTGCTTTATTTTTACACTGCAATTTAGATTTCAGTTTGAATACACCCCACCAAAATTTAACTCTCTCTGAAAATTTTATATCTGCCCCTCCTGCAGTGCACATGGTTTTGCCCAATTGCTAAAAAAATTGCTGCTGCGATCAACTCAGAATTAGGCCCAATATGTAGAATCCTATTAGCTGCTACGGGCAACATCACTTTTTGTTTTTAGAACCTATAATAAATCTACCCCATAGTTTTATTTCTTTAATAACAGAAATAAAGACTGAAGAAATACAGTTGAATGTAAAAAGACTATTTTATTAAGTGAGTCAGATATGTGTTATAGTGAGATCTATGTCAGTGAGCAGAAACTAGATCAGAGAATATTGGCGTCACAGCAAAGCCTCAGAGGGCCACCTCTCCACTGCAGTTTTAGAACATTGAAAGCATTCTCTAGTCAAAATGTGAGAACTCCTTGTCCTCACAATTAATCATCTGGTTTTTTTTAATTTAATAACTTGTTTCTGTAGGCCAGGTGGGTGCACTAGATGTAGAAAGGCATTTTAAGGAGCCACCTATGAAGGAACAATTAAAAAAATATATTTTGTTACACATTTGCACAACCAAGTCAACAAGGAAAGCAATATTAATGTACGATACATGAAAAAAACAAATCTGGAATATAAAATATAAAAAAGAAAACATGCCTGGTATACACAGTCAAGAGGTACAGTATAACTAGAAGAGACAGGAAGAGGGCATGTTTAGGTTGGCTGTAAATAGGCACCGGCAGTATGCAGATGTTCATGATGATGTTACTTAATGTAATGTGTGGCCGCTTTATGCATTGGGCAAGGGACATAGGGACTAATTCATGTTTGTACGCAAATGCATACGCAACTGCTTTTTCATAGGTTATGGAACTGCTAATCATCGTAAGTGAAGCAGCCGCCCAGGAAAGAAGATTGATGCCCACTGGATCCATCACAAGTTCTCAGCAAATATGTGCGCTTATGTAGCACCGATGCAATAACATTGACTCCTAGGGTTGACCTATGGCTACGCAGATTGACCGCGGCAGTAGCAAGGCTGGCGACATGTTTCTCTGCATGATCACAGCTGAAGCACATATTTGCCTCGAAAACAGCCATGGGTCCTGCGTTTTTGTAGCCACTCCCACATTAACTCCCCCATACGGTCCTTTCCTGTCAATCGCTCTGCGCATGAAATGTCAGTGGAAGCACAATTGGAAAGGTACCTTGGCATTGCATACAAACATGATTTAGGCCCATAGTACCAACAATCATGGACTGTTTATAAAAAAGGGTGGCACACACCTGTTGGTTCTAGATTTAGGTAAAGAAGTATTATTAAACCTCAGGAAAAGGGGATCTGTCAACATAATCTAGTATAGCACAAAACACTAAAAGTTGGTGGGTGGAGAGTTTGGGCCATTTAGACTCAGTATTGAGTTGACAATGGTGCTTGAACCATGGAGTTGTAGAGAGATAGCATCAGATAGCATTATAAGCTGAATCCCATATATGAAGAAAGGCTTTTATGGCTAAGATGGCAGTGACTGAAATTAGGTGGAGCTGCAGCACAGTCCAAAATTCAAATAGAGAGGCCGCACCAACTGCCACTGAGTCCCGGCTGATGATCTTTGGCAGTGTTTGGGGTGGCAGTTGGTGTGGCTCCCCTATTTGAATATTGAACTACGCTGCAGCACCACCTCTGGAGTCCCCACTGCTTAGGAAATGGCTAGTTTAGCGGAAGGGTAACAGCATAATGATTGAAACTGGAATTTGTTGAACTGACTTACTGTAGTACAGGTTGAGTCTCCCTTATCCAAAATGCTTGGGACCAGAGGTATTTTGGATATCAGATTTTTCCATATTTTGGAATAATGGCATACCATAAGGAGATATCATGGTGATGGGACCTAAATCTAAGCACAGAAGGCTTTTATGTTTCATATACACCATATACACACAGCCTGAAGGTAGTTTTAGCCAATATTTTTTATAACTTTGTGCATTAAACAAAATGTGTGTACATTCACACAATTCATTTATGTTTCATATACACCTTATACACACAGCCTGAAGGTCATTTAATACAATATATTTAATAACTTTGTGTATTAAACAAAGTTTGTGTACATTGAGCCATCAAAAAACAAAGGTTTCACTATCTCACTCTCACTCAAAAAAGTCCGTATTTCGGAATATTCTGTATTTCGGAATATATGGATATGGGATACTCAACCTGTAGTAGTCAAGTTTATTGGTCTTCATGTTTTGCAAAGAGAACTCAAGGATTTCTAAGGCTGGATACAACCGTAATAGTCAAGGAGGCTGGATTTAATCTATATATAGTATATTACTTCTATAAGGTTTTTTTTTGTGAGACCTGTTTTAAGATAATGGCTGAACGTAAAAATATGGTTGAGGTATTAAAATAAAAGGCTTACCATGTATATGTGCCAGTCGAAAAGAAAAATGAGATTGAGGGAACGGTTCGGGCATTGCGGTATGGCAAAATTCACATGCAAAGTCTATGGGAGAAGCTTGAACAAGCAACACATTTTCCAGTAGTAGCAATTATATCCTCAAACAGTGACTACATTTCTACAGTGCAGTTCCGCACGTGAGAACGTTCTCATGGCTGGTTTATTGTAAGGACACAGAAATTGCGTTTTTCCCGCAAAAAAAGTTATACGCAGAAACAAACTTAAAACAATAGAATTTACCTTGAGAGCTTACAATCTATTTCCAGTTTCCGGTGAATATTGTAGTCCATTTATATCATCCCAAACTACAAACCTTTTGTGAACCCTGTAATGGAAGTAGCACTGTATGTTGTGGAATACAAATATTAGCTCTATGATTTATGTTAGAATGACAAAGCATATGGGGACAGGGTTGTTGGTCAGAGACCCATAACTCAGCGTTTCCAAACTTTTATTACATTTGACGTTGACCCATAACACTCCCTTGGCATAGTTTTTTTAATGAATCGTCCTAGTTAGTTTGTACATCACTGCTTCCGCTGACAGTGCTCTGCAGGAAATAAAATACTCCACTTTCCCTCTCAACCCCATTTGTTCTCTCCTTATTTTTTTTCTGGTTGTTTGTCTTAGACTAAATTCAATGGTATGGAAAATGCAAAGGTAAACTCTTCTGGCAAAAAGGAATAATGCTGCAAAGCTTTTAAAAGTCATAAAACCAAAATCCCTATCACAGGAGAGAGCCATTAATGGCAATTTAGAATACAGTGTCCAATTGCGGATTTGGATAACTGAGCCTATTTTTGTCTTTACACAGTGTGTAACAACCCTTATGAATTGGCAGGTTATTGTCGGTATTGTTCATCCATGGTTACATATATAACTGACACACTCCAACGCAAGCATCATGACTGCCCCAGTGTGTGTGTGGGAGCATGAAAGGTGTGGGTGAATACTGTTTAAATGTCTGAAAATAAAAAGAAAATATATACCGTATATACATATATATTTATATAAAAAAAAATGAGGAAAGGAAGTGAATCAGGGTCGTTTCCATTTTAATTGTAAAACAGATAAGCACTAAACACTTTGAAAAAGTAAATGACTTGAGAATAATTACTATCTATTACTCTGCATCCCAGGGGTGCAGTTTGAGGAGCCCAGATGGCTACAAAAATGGGATTTAGCAGAAAATTGAAGACATTATTCACCGTAACACATTATCAATTACCTTCATATCAATTACAATAACCTTACATTAGAAGAGGGGCCAAGAGACTTCCTGTAGCCCCCTAGACTTAATGGTAATTGTGCACTCCATGCAGAATCTGCAAAGGAGGCAGAGGGGAGGAGATAGTGAAACAAGTTAAACCATTAAGCCCCCCTTACCCGTGTCCCTCTCCTCTGCAGTGTTATATTATAGTCCTCACTCCCCCTGCCTCTTCACGCTCACCTCACTCACAGTTTCTATCTGTCCTGTTTTTTTAGGTTTCATTATTTTGCAATTACTGATGATGTTGTTTCTACTTTTCCGCATAAAAAACAAACCGGCTTGATTTGTGCGATAAGCTATTTTATTGCAATTTACCTGCACTCCTTATGCACCTGCATTTCAACAGAACCAACAAAGGGGGCGCTCTACGACACAAATCACAGAGGCCTTTAATAAATACAGTTAGCAATGATCTATGATTATTATTGCTTATTTTTGGGGATTTTTTTAATGTCAAATTTTGCTTAGGCCTTATTGCAGATTTGTAGCATAAACTATTTAAAGAAGAACGTGGATTTATTCCTTTTTTTTCACCCTTTTAAAACTCTCTACTATGTTACAGATTTACTATACTTCTGTGCAGCTCCTCTCTATGTTTTCTCCTAACTGCGCTATACACTGATAATATGAGCGCATCTTGTCAAGATGCTGCTGATTGGATGAGTAGTAGCATGCTTCAGCAACTGCATTTATATGACAGTACTGTGTGCAAGGTTAGGTGATAAGGACATAGTTTTGGGTACAGGGTTAGGGAGGTAAGTAGCAATGGTGGCTCCAGAGGTGAGACTGCAGCGCAGTCTAAAATTCAAATAGGGGAGCCACACCAACTGCCAATGAGTCCCGGGTGGCGATGTTTGCCAGTGTTTGGGGTGGCAGTTGGTGTGGCTGCCCTATTGAATTTTGGCCTGCACTGCAGTCCCACCTCTGGATACATCACTTGTAAGTAGTGAGTAACATACCATCCAACATGGTATGGGGTGCAGGGTTAGGGGGGTAAACATTAGTGTTTTCAGGGTTATGGGGTAAGAGTACAGTAAAGAGTGCAAGGTTAGGAGCAAGGACACAGTAGTGGGAGTAGTGGGTGCAGGTTTAGTGCAGTAAGGACACAGAATTGCGATATAAGGCTCCATAGTGAGGGTCAGAGTAATGCAGTGCTGTGACAGTTGTATGTGGATGAAATTCTGAGTTCACAGGACAGGGCAGAATATTGGGGTGCCGGCGAGATGGGGAAGCTGAAGAGCATTATTGGCTGATAATGTACACAGGACTGATAACGGAAATGCACAGTACAGCAGGGAGAATACAGTTCAGAGAGGGGGTGTAAGCACAGAGGTAGAGAAAGACTAAAGAGAGATAAAGAGGAACAGAGAGAAAGTGACAGACAGCAGTCAGAGAACAGGAATAATAGACGACAAAGAAAAGAGACAGCTGAGAGTAAAGAGCTTACTAGAAAACAGATTACAGAAAGAAGAGGTCACAAAGGGAAAGTGGCAGCATAGGCCGAAGATATGCACGGGTAGTCTGACACTGTGGCTGTGACTGTGTGTTGTACCTGTCCCCCTAACCCCCCCAGCCGGGTCCTGAGAATCAGAGCTCTGCGTTACAGCTTTTCTCTGAGGGTGCTCTTCCCAGGTGTTCTCTCCCCATCCCTGATCCCCGGTAACCTTGCTGCAATGATTCAGCTCAGAGCCTACTGACCAGAAGGAGGAGGAGAAGCGCCACTCCGTGCTGACATCTGCTTGAAACTCAACTGTGTAGCCTCTGTCTCACAACATGCGATGGGAGATCCTCCACCAGGCCGCTCTTCCCTGGCAGGCGGTGGTGGGCTACCTACAAGTGCATCACATACATAGTCATACACATATACAAATACATACAGTCACACTTATACACATACATACATATATACTATCACACACATAGTCACAGTACAGTCAATCACATACACAGCAACACATACAGCCACTCACACATATATACACACATATGGTCATATATAGTCATAAACATACATACAGTCACATACTTATACACATACTGTACCAAGGGTGTGTAAAAAAAATAGGGAACTGAAACTTGTATGTGTATCTTATGTACAGTATCTTATGTGTTACAGCAGACATTTTGTGACAGCCTGCATGCCACAGTACGTCATCCAGGAACGTGCATGGTGTGTGGAGCATTATTTCCAAAGTTACAGGACAGAACGGAATGGCAAGCCGTCCCAGGCATCCATAACAACTGGGTTTGAGGACAATTTTTAGAGACCTACACCACCAAACAAAACTATCTACAGCTGTAATCATGCTATCAGTGCACTTTTGCACCACAGCTGCTTGTAATCAGACTATCAGCAAGCATGAGGATGGCCAAGTGAAGCAGGGAAAGAGCCTCTCAGCCTAACACTTTCCTATAGTGCTTACCCCACTTACCGCATTACGCCTGCCCTGTGCAGGCGCTTTGTGGGTGAGTCTGAGTCAGAACCTTAGTGTTCCCTAATGCACTGTCATTTGTTTATTT
This sequence comes from Pseudophryne corroboree, assembly GCF_028390025.1. Lineage (NCBI taxonomy): Eukaryota > Metazoa > Chordata > Amphibia > Anura > Myobatrachidae > Pseudophryne > Pseudophryne corroboree. Next base: position 582,725,520 of record NC_086446.1, read on the forward strand.
TTATTGTGTTACTGGTTTTAGGAATCAAGTTGTTCTATATTATTGTGTTTTACTTAATCTAGAGATAAGCCTACAGTCAGTTCTAAAGTGCTAGTAAAAACTCTAGTAAAACACCAGTGATGTCTTAGTTAGTTTTATTACATTTTTAATTCAGTCATTCAGTTGAGTAAGTTTTAAGGAAAAGATTCCACCAAATCTAATGGTGGGTAGCCATAAATGCATTATCAATGTTCTGTGATTGCTCTGCTATTCTGGACTATGGACCTGATTTGGAGATGCCCATAAATCCGAAGGTTTACATACAGGGTCGGACTGGCCCACAAGGGTACCAGGGAAACCACCAGTAGGCCCCACTGCCTGAGTGCCCACTCCTTCCTCTAGGGATCAGGTTCCAGACTGTGCACTTGTATTATACATGGTAGATATGTTGCATTACACTGCACTAGACTATTGTGTATTTCAAGACTCTGTGGAGGCTTGCCACACCCCCTTTGTAGGCTGGCCACACCCTTAAGTATGGGCCCCTATCACTGCATCCCCCCGGTGGGCCCTTCATACCCCAGTCCGACACTGTTTACATACATCTCCAATGGTCATGCACCTGCGCATGCAGTTCCCCCAAGCCACAGCCTGATTGAAATGCTGCCTGCGTCTGGGGTTGGGTGGAGCTGGGCAGCATTCCTAAAAATGGGGCTGAGGGGGGTAGGGGTGTCTCCCACATTTTCTGGGAGTGGCGAGTACACTATCTTCATATGCAGATTTCTTATATTTGTAAATTTGCATTATGTGGAACTTATAGTCTATACATATGGTAAGATTCTGTCCTCAGTTCCTCTGCTGTGTTGTGTGTGTGGGGGCAGGACTGGTTAAACTCCTCAGAAGTAAAGTGCAAAATTTTATAACCAAGGGGCTAATTCAGGCTAGATCGCAAATCACGATCCAAGCTGAATTATTGCGATCGCCCCGCTGGTGCATGTGCAGCGCCCATCCTGCGCATGCGCCCGTACTTTCTGCATGGGGGCTGCAGAAAATGCGATTGCCTCTGCCTGTTAATTAGGAAGAGGTGGTCTTGGGGCGGCGGGGGGAGGGGGAGAGGGGGGTGGCAACGCTCTGTTTCCAGGGTAGAGACAGAGCATTGTGGGGGCGGAGGTAGCCAAACGGGGGGCAGTGCTACACTAACGGGGCATGGCGGAGGCATGATCGCGGTGGCTGCATCACGTCTCATGCAGCCGCTGCAATCAGGAACATGGCAGCAGGCCTCCTGCAGGTGCAGCTAAGCTTCGTCGGCAGGAGGCATCCCTAATTTCTGCGATGAAGCAGAAATTGCGATGCAATCTTAATTTCTTCTTCATCAAGTGGCGGGAGGCATGCTGGGCGGCGATTCTAAGGATTGTAAATTCTGCTAATTAGCAGAATTTGCAATCCTTACTGAATTAGGCCCCAAATGCGGAATATTTCACAGAAGAGTGGAGAAAATATCAGACATCTTTACATTTTAGTAGGCAACAGAATCACGTTTGTACATAAATGGTTTGAAAAAACAACAAGATTTGTAAAAATGATGTTAAATTTGAAGAATGCTGAAAATATGAGCCGGAGAATAAACTCTGCCTTTCAACAATTTTGTATGAGTTTTGAAGCCACCAAAATAAACAAGGTACACATTCTTCAGCTGTGTTGATTAGCGAAGGGTCAGATACTTCAGGCAAAAGAAGAATAGAGATCTAATCTCATTCATTACAGAGAGAAAACTGAAAACACAGAACAAAAGTTGCATAAAGTGTTTTCACTGACTCATCCCCACTGACCTCAATTCTGGCTGCTCCTCACTCCGTCATTTGTGACTTATGCATGTGCTCCAAGAAACAAAATTAACAGAGACCCTTATTCCATCCATAAAGGACCTAAAAACATTTAGTGGCCTATATGTTGATCTCCTGTTCCCTAAGCACTGTATTGCTATAAAATCGCCAGAATTGCAAATCCAAATCCATTCTGAGGAGTCAGTTGACTTTATTTATAAGTGTAAACATAGCGTTAAATGTAAGGACAGTTAAGAAATAATTTAGGTGTGCCCCTCTGAAAGATACCATATTTCTGTGAAAGTTAATTTCAGTGATCTAATCTCTGCATTCCCTTTTTCCACCAAAGTCCCAGGTCCAACCTGAGATTTGGAATGTGGTTCCAATCCAACCCAAGACAGACCCCGTTCCCGACCTGGTTATTCCTGTGTTGGCGCAATTCACACTGGGCATGGATGCAGTCTCTCTTCTCCCCCTGCCTGAAGATGACATACTCTCCAAGCCCCATGAAATCTGCTAGCCATACTTGTTTACTTTCGAAAAAACATTTCAGGGAGATTGTGGAAGTAACACCTATCAGCACGGACATGTCTTGCTATATCTGAGAGGTGTATCATAAAAATGACTTACATGCAGATGTAAATGAGTCCCAAAGTTAGTAAGATCTACTTGTTGAAGAAAAGACACAGATATTTTTAAGGATTTGTTTGTGTATTGTTTTACAAGAGGTTCCATATACTGTAAGTGGCCACGAGAAAACTTATTTAAGATGCATGCAGCCCTAGGGACCATTGTGCTTTATAACCAATGCAGAGAAATGGCACTGATGATCCCATTTGAATGTATGTATCTCTGATTTCCACTTTTCCACAAGAATATAACAGCTACATAATGGGGGTAAGGTGCAATCAGGCAGGGAAATTGCTGGGCTATTTAGGGAGTCAGGGAGATTGCTACTATTTCAGGGAGTCTCCTGCAGAATAAGGGACGGTAGGCAACTATGCTGCTAGCTACCCGGGAAGGATTGCTGGGTCACTCGACCCAGGTTTTTTTTTTAGTGAGCCATCTCCACTCACAAAAATCCCAGGTGGATGCGCATTTGTGTGCAAAATGCCTGGATTGTCATGTCAGTGGAAAAAGGGGTATTATAAGTGCTCTGCTATAATAATGGTGGATTTGCAACAGGACTTTTGATTCTGTTTTGCATACTAAACTCAAAAACAAAAAGTAGACAGTTTCTGTCAAAATTATGAAGAGCTGGTCACCCCACCATTTACCTAATTTTGGCAAAGTATATTCCTTCAAAAATCCTGTTATTACCCTTTCAAGACTTTATTGAGGGAGATGTACCATAGCGACACTTGTCACAGAAACATAGAATTTGATTGCAGATAAGGACCATATGGCCAATCTAGTCTGCCCCTTTTTAACCATATTGTTGCTTCAAACCCTATTTGATCATCATTTCTTTGTAAGGATATTCTGATAGCTATCCCATGTATGTTTAAATTGCTCTACTGTCTTAGCCTCGGCCACCTCTGATGGGAGCCTATTCCACTTATCCACTACCCTTTCTGTCATGGCGCTATAGCTCTTCCTGCATATCAAGGCAAATAATAAAGCAATAACATTGAGATGTATTAGCATCTTGGAGATAACACTTTCCACTTCGCCAATACTTGCCAGACCCACAGCGCCATTGGTGTACCTTATAACGGTTGCAGGGTGTGCAGTGCACGTGGTCCCCTGGGTCCAGGGGGGCCCACACTGCACACCATGCACCCATATAATTATACTCACCCCTCCGGAGTCCCGTGGCAGCTGGCGCTGCAGATAGAAATCACCAGAAAAATGGAAAATCTGACATTTTCCCGGAGACATGTGCAGTAGAGATGTCCTTGGGAACAAGGTGCAGGCACCATGTTCCTGGAAGAACATCTAGAGGACCCATTCAACGGAACACGGAGTTCCAAGTCAACTGTGAACCAGGACCCCAACTATATCACCGTTGCCACACGGACTTACACCTAACGGGATCCATTCTAAACGGAACACAGACTTGGTAAATACATCCATTTGGATGAACTTGTCACTATCTGGTCCATCATTATGACTGTGCTTTTATTGGTGTGTGCCTAAATCATTTGATCGTCAGCGTAAATAGATGCTCAAGTCCACTTGTAGTCATTTAAGAGACGTATAGTATTTTATTGTATTAAAGCAATTGTATTTTTATTTAAAATAATTTTCTTATATTATATATATTAAAACATTTATTTATAGACTCTATTGTGTCAAGCAGCGCTGTATATCTTTCCTTTTCTTCTTGTAAATCTCAAGGGGCTGACTACCCCTTATATATACAGCTGCTAGGGTAAACATACTCATCACAGCGCCCATATATATACTTGATATATATTCTCCCTACAACCATGTTCCTGGAGAAGTGAGCATGCACAGTGGACTCAAAGTCACAAAGCTAAAGTCTACAGTGCTACCATAGAGGAAGGGACCCACACAGAGCCTGGAAATGGGGAAGAGATGCCCAAACGGAGCCTAGTTCCTCTCCTCTCTTAAAATTCCCCTGCACAGAGCATAAGCCTAGCACTGGTCAACTGCACTATGCATGCACAAGATAATCCTGGCGATATGTGGAAAAAAAAACCATAAACCACAAAAGTGCGCTTAAATTTTTTTTATAACATCAGTATGATTTTCCGTTGCCATGCAATTCAATAGTGACGGCAAAATCAATAGATACTTGCAGATATCATAGACAAAAGTGATTTTTCACTATGTTCTCTGCTTTCATACATACCAGGGTTCAATGTCAATGTGAATTACACTGGTTATAGCACATTTCACACTTACCACCTCTTCTTGCATCTCCCTCATTATTCCCAGTAATATCAGTCATTTTCAGTCATAGGCGGGTATCCAATTGCAGGTGTTAATTTAACGCACCGCAAAAATGGGCTGAAATTGCCCAATAGAATATTGGGCTCTTCAATTATAGCCTAGTTTCATAGGGGCAGATGTATTAACCTGGAGAAGGCATAAGGAAGTGATAAACCATTGATAAATTCAAGGTGATACATGCACCAGCCAATCAGCTCCTAACTGTTCATTTACATATTGGAGCTGATTGGCTGGTGCGTGTGTCACCTTGCACATATCACTGGTTTAACACTTCCTTATGCCGTCTCCAGGTTAATACATCTGCCCCATAGTGTGGTAAATTACCCATTTTCAGGCGATAACAAATCTGATCAGGATAAGTTCCTGGACCCATGCATTATCATGCAAAAACGAGTCTCCGACGCCTGCTTATCGCGGATTATGCTTTGGGTGCCTGAGACATAATCCCCAATAAGTGCTGCATATCGGTGTTAATTGGTTATCCCCAGTCAATTCCATTAGCTGCTATAAATTACCGCAGCTGATTGGATCCAGGCCTTAACTTTTATTCTTTCTAGAATGCGAATATAATAAAAGCGATAAATTCATCACTTTTAACTTTAAGTTAAAACATCTAAATACTTTGGGTACTCTTTCAAAAGGTCGATCAGCCTCCCCGATCTGCCTACTTCCAAAAGAAAGGGACGTTCTGGGGACTTCATAATGTGTTTTTGTTTGTGGTGAATCTTATCATTCTTACCCATAGCAGCACAACTTGGCTTCTGTTACTAGTATTTCATTTCTAGGGCTTTCGTTTCCCTTTAGTTTATATCTAGAAGAAAAAAATTGATCTGGTATCACCTGTGATTACACAACAGCCGGTGAAAATGTCCTACTGTATATCAAGCTGAAGGCAATTTAGCACATTGATGTAGGTACAACTAATTTCAAATGTAATCCATGACATTCTAGAAAATTACCCATTATGTTTAACCACATTTCATCCTGTGAATATACAAATTTGTGGCCTGACTGGTGAACCATTCTGACAGATCAGCTTGGGACTGATTCCCAGATCTGTTAATTAGAATGATATTAAATATGAAGTCTGTGAGGTAGTCTTTGTGAATGAGCATTGACAAATTGTAACGCGGTTTCAGTGGCAGCAGTAGAGATAGCAGGCTGAGGTACAAGGAGGTGGTTGCAAAAGAAAAAACAGATGTGACTTTAACAATAATTACATATAAATGGTCCTTACAAAATCAGTAGGAATGCCCTGCAGTCTCTTTGACATATGCTCTAATATTGCAGACACCACCTTTCAATTGTTCAGCAGATGTAAAGTATTGCTATAATGGTTACGTTAGGAAGCCATACGCAAACCATAAGAGGCAGAGAGCGTCTGTGGTAAATATGTGGGCCTTCACTACCAAAAACGGCAGGAAATCTGTACTTCCATTTAACCTGTTAACTGCCAATACCTTTTCTATCGAAGCTTGCTTTTTAAACAGAAGTTTGTGTGAGTGTCTTTCGAGTGTGTTATAATCTGGCAACAAACTAATTCTGGCAGTTCTTATAATCCCATGAGTACTGAATTTGTTAACTATTGAAATGTATACTATATTATTCATTTTTATATGAATAAATGCAGTTATGCTGTCACCGACATATTCGGAATGCAATGAATCTATATGTTTTTATTAACATTTTATTTTTATAGCACACACATATTCTGCAGCGCTTTACAGAGAATAATTGGTCATTTGCATCCCGTTGGAGCCAAATAACCTACCAGTATATTTTTGGATTGCGGGAGGAAACCTGAGTATCCGCAAGCACAAAGAGAACATACATAGGACGTTATTCAGCTTCAATTGCATTTTGCTAATTTAACAAAACTTCAACTGCTAGCACTCGCATGATGGGGGCCGCCCAATGCAGGGCAAGGCCGTCCAGCATTCCAGCATGCTAAATGCCGCCAGCTATCGCAATTGTGATCACATCGCAGACCCCGCAAAAATAAGGGTAGCCTGCCTGCGAAAGGCAGTCGGACCACCGCCATCTTACTTGTCGCAGCGGGCATGTGTGATGTCATGCAGCCACGCGTAAATGGCACGGACATGCCGCTGTTTTCCCCTCCACATCCCCGCAACGCCATCTGGTCGCACCGCGAATGCCTCTATCTGTCAATCAGACAGAGGTGTTCGCATCACTGCGATGCGATCACATTGCCCAGCCCATGCATGTGCAGAATTGGCTCTGCGCGTGCGCACTGGGCCTAAATCGGATAATGTGATTTCATTGCCTGTTCGATCATTACTGAATAAGGCCCATACTCCACACAGTTAGGGCCGCTATGGGAATCGAACCCAAGACCTGTTGGGCTGTTATATAATAATTTTAATAGATATTCTGTAGTATTACATCCTGTTGGGCTGTTATAGAGTATAATCATTTTTATATATATATTCTGCAGAAATGAGTTTTTTCAAAGGTATTTACAAGAGAGGACCAAATGCAGGGACTAACATACAAGCTCAATAAAGATAATGTCCCACTGCTAAATGCTTATTTATGTGAGGAGGTAGTCTGTGACCAATTAAAAAATTTAAAGAATAAGTCACCTGGTTCTGATGGAATTCACCCAAGGGTTCTTATGGAGCTTCACTCTGAACTAGCAAGCAAGACCACTATTTTTGATCTATAAAGATTCAGTTATATCAGGTATGGTTCCCAAAGACTGGTGTATAGCGGAAGTAGTGACAATATTCAAAAAGGGAAGTAAAGCTGAACCAGGTAATTATAGACCAGTTAGTCTTACATTTATAGTGGGGAAAGTATTGGAAGGTATTCTAAGCGATAGTATTCAGAAGTTCCTTGAAGCCAATAAGGTCATTAAAAGGAATCAACATGGATTTGTGAAGGACAGATCATGTCAAACCAACTTACTTGGCTTTTATGAAACAGTAAGTGCGAACCTTGATCAGGGTAAGGAGGTGGATGTAATCTTTTTAGACTGTGCTAAAGCTTTTGACACAGTACCACACATGCGACTTATCTATAAGCTACAAGAAATAGGGTTAGGGAGCACAATATGCACTTGAGTCAGAAATTGGTTAGATAATAGGTAGCAGCGCGTTGTGGTTAATAGATCATTTTCAAATTGGACTGAAGTGCAAAGTGGTGTGCCACAAGGGTCTGCACTTGGACCACTATTGTTCAACATTTTCATTAACGACCTAACAGTAGGTCTAGAGAGCATGGTGTCAATTTTTGCAGATGATAGCAAATTGTGTAAGGTTATAAATACGGAGGGGGATGCTGAGTCTCTTCAGAATGACTTAGTTAAATTAGAAGCATGGGCAACTAAATGGAGAATGAGCTTCAATACAGACAAGTGTAAGGTGCACTGTGGTAAAAAGAACAAAAATAACACCAACATACTAAATGGGGTAATATTAGGTGATTCTGTACTGGAAAAAGACTTAGGTGCTCATATAGATAGCAAACTTAGCAGAAGTACCCAATGTAGGATTGCAGCAGAGAAGGCTAATAAGATATTAGCATGCATAAAACGGGGAATTGATGCAGGGGACGAGAGTGGTATACTCCCATTACATAAATTACTAGTGAGGCCACATCTTGAGTACTGTGTAAAATTTTGGGCACCATACTACAAAAAGGATATCATGGAGCTAGAAAAGGTTCAGAGGTGGGTGACCAAACTAATTAAGGGCATGGAAATGCTGGAATACAAGGAAAGGCTTGCAAGGCTAGGTATGTTTACACTGGAAAAGAGGAGACTAAGAGGGGACATGATCAACATCTACAAATATATAAGGGGACAATACACAGAGCTTGCGCGGGACCTTTTTTTGGTAAGATCAGCACAGAGGACAGGTGGACACTCGCTTAGGTTAGAGGAGAGGAGATTCTGAGCAAAGTGGCGAAATTTTTTTTCACAGTTAGGACAATATGTGTTTGAAATTCCCTGCCTGAGAGAGTAGTAATGGCTGACTCAGTGAACACCTTTAAGAATGGGTTAGATAAATTCCTAATAGATAAGGTTATCCAGGGTTATGGTGCGTAGTCACTCACTATATTTATTTAAAAAAAGAGGAATAAAACACAACGGCTGACATCAGCATCAGACAAAATTTAGTCCAAAAATAATACTGCATAGGTACCACAAATCGGTTGAACTCGATGGACAAATTGTCTTTTTCAACCTTAGATACTATGTTAGAATTGTATATCTCCTCCCTCTGCAGACTGGGGCAGAAAAGTTCCATACTGAGGTATCACAGTCCTGTTTGACCCCTGATACCTTACCCTTAGGGACCAAGTCAATTACTGTTGATGTGTGTGAGACGACAAGTTTCTATGCAGTAAAATCACAGGGAAATTCATATTCAGATGAGTGGATTGTGCTGAACACAGGCATCCGAGCCACTGCTCAGAGCTTCCTGCCTAACTTGGATCTGACATCGAGGCCGAACATCATTTTCCCAGTGTCAGATTCTCGCGGGACTTATAAAGAGCCACGCCCAGGACTCGACGCCATTTCACTGCATGCTGGCTGTTAGCTGAGCTGCGCTATAGCGGCTGTGCGCTTCTTCTAAGTTCTAACAATACTATATCTAATTGGCTGTGTCCATCAAAGAGTTGTGTCCACTAAGGGGTTGTGTCCACCAAGGGACTTTGTCTATCAAAGGGCTGTATCCATCAAAGGGCTGTGTCTATCAAAGTGTTGTGTCCACTAAGGGGCTGTGTCCATCAAAGGGCTGTGTCCACTAAGGGGCTGGGTCCATAAAAGGACTGTGTCCACTAAGGGGCTGTGTCCACTAAGGGGCTGGGTCCATAAAAGAGCTTTTTCCACTAAGGTGCTGTGTCCATCAAAGAGTTGTGTCCACTAAGGAGTTGTGTCCACTAAGGCACTTTGGGGTATATTCAATTAAAGTCGGATCCATTCTGACATGTATTTGTCGGAATGGATCCGACAAGCCCTATTCAATCCCATCTTAATTCGACTTTTTCAAGTCAAATTGAGATGGGACGCAGAGGAGGAGAAGGGGGGGCAAGCCGCGGGGGGACAGCCGGCGGGCATACAGGGAGATCAGCACTACAGTAGCGCTGCAGCAGGATGTCACTCAGCCGCCCGACCTCATGGCAGCTTTCACCTAGCTCCAGCAGTGTGCTGGAGCCGGGTGGAAGCTGCCGTGAGGTCGGGCGGGTGAGTGACATCCAGCTGCAGCGCTACCGTAGTGCTGATCTCCCTGTATGCCCGCCGGCTGTCCCCCCATCTCCCTGCGGCTCCCCCCCCTCGTATCCTCTGGGTCTGCATCTCAGTCCGACATAATTTTGATGTCAGACTGAGATGGTCGAAAAGGGGGCCAACAAAACCACGTGGATCGGCAGCTATTCCGCCGATCCACGTGCTTTTCGATAAGTCAAATTTATCGACTTGTCGAAAATTTTTACAAAATATTGAATAGGTCGAATTAGGATTTGACCTTAAAAAGTCGAAAACTGCCGTCTTTTCAACAGGCGGCAGTTTTTTACTTCAATTGATAATACACCTTTGTCTATCAAAGGGCTGTATCCATCAAAGGACTATGTCCACTAAAGGGCTGGGTCCATAAATGGGTTGTGTCCTCTAAGGGGCTGGGTCCATAAAAGGATTGTGTCCACTAAGGGGCCGTGTCCACTAAGGGGCTGAGTCCATAAACGAGCTGTTTCCACTAAGGTGCTGTGTCCATCAAAAGGCTGTGTCCATCAAAGATCTGTGTCCACTAAGGGGCAGTGTCCATCTAATGTTACTGTTCTGCTGCAGTGACTCCATGCAATTATATTTTTTTTAAATATTAATAAAAAATAGTTGTATTTGATTAGATTGTTCACCACACCCCAGTACGCTGTGTCTCAGAGCACTGGGTAAAAGCGGTCTAATGCCAGGCAGTGTGAGTTAAGCACACAATTTGCATTGATCTACAAATTGAAAAATGGATAATGATCAGCAACCAAATCGCGCTCCAACTACTGCCACCAGTCTTAATGACGATGCTAGTCCAGCAACATCATATACTAAAGCCGATGCTCAAGGTTACAGCAGGTCTAAGTCATAGTATCTAAAATAAAAAAAACTATATACATTGAATCATCTTCTTCTGTTTCTCAAAGTCTAGAAGAGGTGTAAAAAATTTAAATCCACTAAGGCAGTACAACAAACTGTGTATTCAGAAACAGAAATGTCACAAATTTCTGAGGAGTCTAAGGGTGGTATTCAATTCTGTTTACCCCTTCCACACCCGTTCTGTTTTTGCTGACTGGCATGATATAATCATTTCAGCTCGCTACCCCTGGGGTAGCGAGGGTGCCTAACCCTTTATGCAGCTATATCTGATTACTATGGGTGCGATATGTGCAATAACAAGGATCAGTTTAGAAAGGAGATTGGGTGTGATATATCATTTGTATACCGCCCTAAGTGTGTCCAAGAGTGCTATGTGTGAGCATGATTTTTCTGATACTGTACTTGCAGAGAGGCACCTTCTACCATTTTTTCTCCCTCTGCAAATGTGGGGATGAGCAACAGAAGTATAGCTGATGACATAGAAATTGAGGATGCCACTGTGAAATTTCAAGAGGATGAGAGGGATATTTGTGTAGCAGACGCTGGTGCAAATGAGGATGTTGAGGATGTTGTTTATACTGTATAAGTAAGGCACCAGTGGAAGCAGCTTTTGGCCATGATAAGATGGCCATTACCATGCCTGGGCATAGGACCAACAAATCCACCTCAGATGTGTGAAATTACTTTTACCCAAATCCTGACAACATTTGTCAAGCCATCTGTAGAATTTGTGGAACCACAGTAAGTAATGGTAGGGCTGTTAAGCATCTGGAAACTTCCTCTCTGTTATGTTATTTGCAGCGAGCTTATGACAAGTTATTGATAACATCAAAAGCTGGTGCTTAAAAAATAACAAGCAGTCTTAGAAAAACTAAGGGATGTCATAGAAACATGGCTTACCCCACTTGGTCTCTCCTCAGGATTTGTGATATCTGATAACACAACAAATATTGTAAGAGGATTACAGCTGGGTGAATTCCAACACATCCCCTGCTTTGCTCACACAATCAACTTAGTGATACAGGGCTTTATAAAAACAATGACAGGTGCGTGCAGGAGATGCTGTCTGTGGCCCAAAAATTTTTGGGACATTTGCGGCATTCAGCAACAGCATGCAGGAGATTGCAGCACCTGCAAGAAAAGTTTAATATGCCCTGCAATCAACTGAAGCAAGAGATGGTAACAAAGTGGAATTTCACCCTTTATATGCTTCAGCGGATGGAGAAACAGCAAAAAGCAATCCATAGCTATACGACAAGCGATGACATTGGGAGAGGATGGGGACTGTATCTTAGCCCAGCACAGTGGAGAGTACTTTCTGGCTCATTCAAGGTGCAGAAACCCTTTGAAGCAGCCACCTGTGAAGTGGTGGTTCCCCTAATTAGTCTTTTGGAAAATCAGCTGGAGAAATTGAAGTAGGAGATTAAACAAAGCGAATCTGCAAAGTATGATGGACTTGTAGATCAAGTCCTTTATTCGCTTCATCAGGGTTCAGGGGTTGCCAATATCTTGAAATCTGATCACTACATTTTAGCAACCATGCTTGAATCTAGGCTTAAGTTGAACGCTAGGTCTTTCTTTCCAACTGGTCCAGATCTTAAGAGATGCAAAGAGCTCCTGGTGAGCAAGTGACACATGGCACTACGACATTTTCTCATTCAGATTCTTCAGCAGCAGCAAGAAAAAAAGCTCAGTTTTCCCAAAATACCCAGTGGTGATGCAGATATACGTCAACCCAACATTTTCACATCTGGTCAGGTCTAAAAAAAATTGCCCAACATTAGTGACACCTCTACTGTAACGCCATCTAATACGGTCACCATCCAAAGAAATGGAGGATTAGTTTCATGACATCGTACAAATAGGCATGTCACAGAGTCCTTTCAAGTACTGGAAGGAAAAAAAGGAATTTGGAGGCCCTTGTACACATTGGCTTTACATTACTTAAGATACCCATGCTCCACTGTGTACTCGTGGAGAGTTTTCAGCACAGCCAGGAACTTTGTGAGTGAACGGCGTATGAGGCTACTTCTTCAAAATGTGGAAAAGATGATGTTCATCAAAATAAACTGGAAATTCCACGAGGAAGTCCTTTCCCGGCAATTACATCAAAGTACAGAGACTGCTGTAATGGTGGATTCCAGCGTGAATGAATTAATATTGTGTCAGGATGATGTACACACTGATGAGGGTGAGGATGGCAATGATGATGACATCTGGCTACTGTAGAGCTGTTGCCATAAGCATATTAATAGCTTGTTTTGTGGAGACCCCAAAAAATCAAAAACTTTAGCCACAAAAGTGATAATCCCTGTTGCTGAAGTACTTGGGTTGTTAAAGTGTGCATGTTCTTTTTAATATCCAACATAAAGGTGGGTAGGAGGGCCCAAGGACAGTTTCATCTCGCACCACCTTTCGTTTCTGCCACTGCTGTGTGGAAACATTTCATAGATGTGCTATAAATTGCCGAGTGTTTGTGCCGCTGCTTTATCACTTAGTAACCAGCCAGCTCACTGCAGCCATTAGCCAAAAATGGAGAAAACAATATTGTGAGCTGTTAGGTGGTCAACATTGACTGGAAATGACTGGAAATTAATGTTATTGGGGTTAATAATAGTCTAGGAACAAAAATTTGATTTTAGTTTTGGTTAATTATTGGAAAAAAAAATCCAAATCCAAAGCCAGTCACGGCGGTTGGCCAATCCAAATCCAAAGCCTGGCGATAAATCAGAGCCAAATCCAAATCCAGCAAAAATGGTCCATCTCTAGAAAAGTATGCTGTACTCTGAATTAGCATAATGCATGTAAGAATTTCTTTCTGATTACCGATGTTGATTAGTTTATAAATTCCTTGTTGATTTACAACAAGAAAATAAATATATTGTTATCAAGATACAGTATGTAGTCTTACGTCATGATAGAAAATGCAATTATACATTTTTACAGAAAAGGATATACTGTATGAGACCAACTCCAAAAGTGACATATTGATTTGTTCTTCAAGTCTGTATTATGAGGGAAGGGCTTGCTCTGAGAAGCAGTGTGAAGAATAGGATAAGCTTGAAAGCACGGATTGTATCTTTTATTGTGTCTTTGTGGCATAGGGTTAGCAAGAAAAGAAAGCATGTACGTACCTTCTCACTGAACACAGATGGGCTGGGGCTGGAGGGCTAGACACTGCTGCTCCTGCTGCTTTGTTGCAGCCCCCTGAAACTACCGCTGGCCTGTCCGCGGGCCAGCACCTGCATTTTACTCCACAATTTCCTCCTCAGATGGGTCCAACTTGGATCCGAAGGCAGCATTGAGCAAGTTAATAAGTGGCAACAAGAGGGACTGTGTGCCACAGTGTTAAAAAGTACATGCACAGTTTAATAAACCAAGCACTTTCCAGTGACAGGGACTGCCACCTTTGTGGCTGAAGTCCTTGGTTTTTTTGGGCCCCCACAAACCAATTTTTTGGAAGCACTATCTCTGATCACTAATGAGGAGGTTGATGATGAGGATGGTGGTGGAGATTGCGTGGGCTGGTCCAAACTGCTGGTAGCTGATACTGGACTGCTTGTTATTATTTTGCAAATTATTATAATTTTGTCCCTACCTCTACTAACTTTGGCATCACAAATGGAGCAGATGTTTTCACAAATGTTGTCATGGTTTGGGTGAAAATAATCCCAACCCATGAGGTGGCTTTTTTGGTATTATGTCCAGGCATCACCATGGCTTTCTTTTTATCATGGGCAAGAATTGCTGCCACTGTTGGCTGACTTACACAAATAACATCATCAACATCCTCATCATCCTCATTAGTGTCAGATAGTACACAAATATCCCTCTCATCCTGTTCTACTTTCACACAAGCATCCTCAATTTCTATTATGTAATCATCACCATTTTTACTTGTACTGCTCATCCCCACATTTGCAGATGGTGCAGAAATGGTAGAAGGGTCGAAGCAGGCTTCTCTATAAGTACAGTATCAGTAAGGTCAGGCTCACACATTGCACTCGTGGACACACTTAGGGGTAAATTTACTAAAGGCTCTAAATATTAAAAGTAGTGATGTTGTCCATATCAACCAGATTCTGTCTATCATTTTCTAGGATGCAATAGATAAATAAGACAGAATCTGATTGGTTGCTATTGGCAACATCACCACTTTTCATTATAGAACTTTTAGTAAATTTACTCCATAGGCTTTACTTAGGGATTTATGATGTTTCTGAGCCCACATTTTGTTCTGCTGCCTTAGTGTTTATTTCAGCATGTATTTTCTAGTTTTTAGTTTTGGCACCTCTTCTTGACTTGAAGTGAGAAGGTCTTGTATCATCATGAGAGGCAGAAAAAGATGCCTCACTAACAGTTGCAGATCCACTATTTGCAAACAAATGCCAAGACCTGAGCCTTTTCTTGCCACTGTGTGTGGTAAATGGCATGTTGCCAATTTTATGTTTTTCAGCTGTAAACTTTCCCTGATATAGAGGTAATTTTTTTTCTTTACCATGTATAGTTTTGATTTCAGGTACCCTTTCTTAAAACTTGAGCATTGGTTTTAGCAGACATTGAAGTGCTAATATCACAATCTTCATGACTGTCAGCAGCAACAGCACTTGTACTTGGTTGCTGCTCCTTCTCTTCCATCCACTGACCGTGATACATATCGACTCAGTAATTATATTTATTAATGCAGTGGGTCCCTGTACCTACTTGGCTTTATTGAATGCACAATTGTACACAAACAAATGCTTTTTATTTTTTTTATTTCCCCTGCAGGACACTGCAGCCCATGGGATGGCAAAACAGTGCCCACAATGCTATCTATTCCTCAATAATTAGGATGGTTGGAAGGTTTGCATAATCTTAAATTCAGCAAGATTCATTATATATATATGACAATAATAATTTTATGAGTTATAAGAAACTAATCACATATGTTCTTTCACAATATTTGGATTCTACTAATTTATAACATCACATACGTCATATTATAATAATGGTTGTCTGCTGAATCACTCCATAATTTATAGACCAGTCAGTATACTAGTACTTACTTCTAAATAACAGTTCTCTGCTATTTTGCAAGAGCTGTATCATTCATGAAACATAAGGGCTTCTAATTGAGCCGAGTATTGTGCCTATGTTGAAAAAGAGACCAAGTCTAAATATAACCCAATTTTTTGTATATTCACTTATTTTCCGTAATGTGTAATAAGAGGATGCTGTCTGCCGTAATGTGTAAAAAAGGGGGACGCTGTCTGCCGTAATGTGTAAAAAGGGGGATGCTGGCTGCCGTAATGTGTAAAAAGGGGACACTGTCTGTCATAATGTGTAAAAAGGGATGCTGTCTGCCATAATGTGTAAAAAGGGGGACGTTGTCTGCCGTAATGTGTAAAATGTTGGCCGCTGTCTGCCATAATGTGTAAAAAGGGCACGCTGTCTGCCATAATGTGTAAAAAGGGGACGCTGTCTGTCGTAATGTGTAAAAAGAGGAACACTGTCTGCTGTAATGCATAAAAAAGGGGAAGCTGTCTGCTGTAATGTGTAAAAAGGGGACGCTGTCTGCTGTAATGTATAAAAAAGGGGACGCTGTCTGCCGTAATGTGTAAAAAGGGGGACGCTGTTTGCCGTAATTTGTAAAAAAGGGGACGCTGTCTGCCGTAATGTGCAAAAAGGGGAACACTGTCTGCTGTAATGTATAAAAAAGGGACGCTGTCGGCCGTAATGTGTAAAACGGGAGACGCTGTCTGCCGTAATGTGTAAAAAAAGTGGGACGCTGTCTGCCATAATGTGTAAAAAGGGGGACACTGTCTGCTGTAATGTGTAAAATGGGGACGCTGTCTGCTGTAATGTATAAAAAAGGGACACTGTCTGCCGTAATGTGAAAAAAAGGGGATGCTGTTTTCCATAATGTGTAATAAGAGGATGCTGTCTGCTGTAATGTGTAAAAAAGGGGGACGCTGTCTGCCGTAATGTGTAAAAAAGGGGATGCTGTCTGCCGTAATGTGAAAAAATGGGGACGCTGTCTGCTGTAATGTGTAAAAAGGGGGATACTGGCTGCTGTAATGTGTAAAAAGGGGACGCTGTCTGTCATAATCTGTAAAAAGGGGACGCTGTCTGCCATAATTAGTAAAAAGGGGGACGCTGTCTGCCGTAATGTGTAAAAAGGGCACGCTGTCTGCCGTAATGTGTAAAAAGGGGGACGCTGTCTGCCGTAATGTGTAAAAAGGGGGACACTGTCTGCTGTAATGTGTAAAAAAGGGGAAGCTGATTGCCATAATGTGTAAAAAGGGGGCGCTGTCTGCTGTAATGTATAAAAAAGGGGGCGCTGTCTGCCGTAATGTGTAATAAAGGGGACGCTGTTTGCAGTTATGTGTAAAAAAGCAGACGCTGTCTGCCGTAATGTGTAAAAAGGGGAACACTGTCTGCTGTAATGTATAAAAAAGGGACGCTGTCTGCCGTAATGTGTCAAAAGGGAGACACTGTCTGCCATAATGGGTGAAAAGGGGGACGCTGTCTGCCGTAATGTGTAAAGAGGGGGACACTGTCTGCTGTAATGTATAAAAAGGGGATGCTGTCTGCCGTAATGTGTAAAAAGGGGAACGCTGTCTGCCGTAATGTGTAAAAAGGGGGACAATGTCTGCCGTAATGTGTAAAAATGGGACGCTGTCTGCCGTAATGTGTAAAAAAAGGGGACGCTGTCTGCCGTAATGTGTAAAAAGGGGAATCTGTCCACCTACGGCGCGCATCGCACCTTTTTTACATTGAGTGGGGGGACTCCGATGCCGTGTCTTGCACACAGCGCTAAAATGTCTAATTACAGCACTGTTGCTAGGTATCCATTTCCCTGGCCCTGAGCAGGTCCCCTCACCAGATACTCTCCAGGGGTGAGGGGGTGGACTTGGATGGGATGGGGGGGCACAAAGCATTTTGTCGCACATGGGCCCACCGCTCGCTAGTTCCACCACTGCCCCTGTGGGTCAGTCCAAACCTGTTATGCACCATACCATTTCCAGCAGTACGGCTACTGATAGGCATATCTGTATCTCTGTGGCTCTGCCTCAGCTCCCTTTTATGCAAACAACCCCTTATGCCCCCCCCCCCATTTCTCCAGGTGTAATGAGGCACAAGTGTCAGATCTGAAACAGCTGCTGAACTAATACTATAATTTGTAGTCATACATGACATTAAACATTCAGATACCAGATATGGGTATTTTGCTATGTACCACATATATGCAAATTTCAGCAACCTTTGGCATATTTGAAAATTGTATGGTGTAATGAACAAGCCAAAGATAATCATGTATGAAACCAATACCCCATATTAACATTTATTCCCCTCCTACATAGGTATTGCTAACTCCAGGCTCTCCTCATCCCTGCATTTACTGCTTACACAGCAAGCCATATGGGGTTAACCTGCTGGCAGTCCCTTCCATTCTGCCATCACACGAAGAAGTGTGTCCACTGGGTGAAAGGACTAATTGCTATTAAAAGCATTTTATCTGGGAGATTAGTGCTGGCTCCAGGCACTGTTTTCACAGGATGGAGATGTTTCCGATGCGAGGAACGAGAATTTGTCCTGCTGTTTTGTTGATAGAAAATCATTTTCCCCTCTTTTTTCCTCCTTTGTTTCCCTTCCCTCCCTCTTTCTTCACTAGCTGAAATTCCTGTTTATTTGCTGTACGTCATAGCCGTTACCTCAAATTATAATTAATAGGCTCCTTTGTGCTAGTTTGTATTCAGATTATTGAGCCCCCACATTGCTCTATATTAGGAACAAATAAAAAAATCAAACTAAGAAAGCAGTCGGCTTCCGGTTGGGGAAAGATTTTGTGAAAGCTGTGACACTGGAAACAGGCATTTTATTAGACCTAATGATGTTTGCATTTTTTTCCCACTGAATTATTGCTGTTTGCTTTAACGTAACATGAAAAATTGAATCATTTGTATAATGGTATTAGCAAAACAATGAGGTTTAGCATCACCCCATAACCTTATTTGTATTACATGAAAAATCTAAATGTTCTATAAACCCTTCCAAATCACTAAGTTGTACAGTATATTGACAAAAAGAAACTGATGACACATGATTTCTCAGATAATTAGTATGTTTACAAGGTAAACTTTTTGAACCTATATTAAGTTTTCCAGCTGGTTTTCAAAATCCCCCCTTAACCGGGAAACAGTTAGCTTCCCGACGGCGGGATCCCGAGGGAGGACACAATCCTGGCGTCAATATACAGACACCAAATGGGTTGCCGGCGTCAACATACCGACACACGTGTTCTCGAATGTTCTGACAGCAGGACGTGCTGCCGTCCAGCCGCGGAGGCAGGGGGGTGGGGGATGGGTTAGGTTTAGGGTCCAGCAGAAGGGGGGTTAGGCTTAGGGTCCACGCACGGAAATGTTAGGGTCCCGGGAGGGAGGGTTAGGCACATAGAGGGGGAGTTTAGGGTTAGGTACCTAGCGGGGAGGGTTAGGTTTAGGCAGCGGGGAAGGGATGGTTGGAGTTAGGGTAGGGAGCGTTAGAGTTAGGCATCCAAAAGGGAGGAAAGGTTAGGGTTAGGGTAGAGAAAAGATGAGGGTTAGGGGGCTAAATGGGGGGCTGTCAGGATTATGATGGATGGGATGCTGCTATCGGTATAATAACAACCAGCATCCCGTCCATCAGTAGATCATATTTAACCCCCTTAACCAACACAAAACAATATAGCATAGCTCACCTTGTAGTCTGCCTGATTCTATTACATTAATGTTAAATTAATGAATATCACTTTGCTGGAGGAAAATTGTAACCAGTAACCTGATTTCTCTCCCTTGACAAATATGAGGAACTACTGTTCTAAGCACTGTACTGATCACCAAAGAGGTATTGTCCTTAAAGGTGGACATTTGTAGTAGGTTGCAGTAGTGGTTTTGAAAATTTTGGGTCCTGGGTGTACTCGTACATAGGGGCTAATTCAGACCTGATCGCTGCTGTGCGTTTTCGCACAGCAGCGGTCAGGTCTGAACTGCGCCGGCGCCGCAGTGCGCCGGTGCATGGCAGACAGCCGACGGCTGTCTTAGCCCTGTTATCGCCTCTGCCTGACTGACAGGCAGAGGTGTTCGGTGGGCAGAAGGGGGCGGGCCGGCGGCATTTGGCCGCCGTTTTAGGGGTGCAGTACGGGCAACGCAGGCGTGCCCGGATCGTGCGGGGGGTGGGGCGCGTCAGCTTCGTGATGTCTCACGCAGCCGCTACGAGACGGCACACGCAGCCACTGCGACCCTCACACCGACGGGTAGCTCACTGCCAGTGCGCAGGAGCTGCACTGGTGGGGTGCTACTCTTCAAGTACAAAAGCATCGCCGTCGTGCGATGCTTTTGTACTTGTGCGATGGGGTAGGGCCTGACCTGCGGAGTGGACTAGCTCTGTGCTGGGCGTCTCCCCGCATGTCAGGGAAGCTGATCGTAGCACATCTACAATCAGGTCTGAATTACCCCCATAGGCTTGATTGTCACACATTATTCCCCAAACCTGCATATATATATATATATATATATATATATGGGATGCAGTCAGTTTACCTCCAATCAAAATCCTGACGTTCAAAATCCCAACACCAATTGAAGGATGGTCAAAATCCCGACAAGGTCAAAATCGCGACATGGACAAAATACCGACATTTAAAATATCGACAAGTTCAAAATACCGACATGTAAAATGCCGACAGGTCAAAATACCGACATGAGTTTTTCATGATTTTTTTCATTGAAACCGACTTGTTCATACTTTACCATCCCAGTGGACCTGAAGGGGGAATATAATAGTGTGCCGAGCGTAGCGAGACACCGTGCTCGAAGCATGGCGAGCGCAGCGAGCCATGCGAGGGGGACGCGGTACACTTTATATGGTCTCCATGTTGACGTATGTCGACATACACACAAAAAACAACAAGAAAACGTGTCGGCATTTTGACCTGTCGGCATTTTACATGTCGGTATTTTGACCTTGTCGGTATTTTAAATGTCGGTATTTTGTCCATGTCGGTATTTTGACCTTGTCGGGATTTTGACCATCGGTCAATTGGTGTTGGGATTTTGAATGTCGGTATTTTGATTGGAGGTATTTCATACCGATCCCATATATATATATATATATACACACATATATATATTAGAGATGAGCCGGTTCGGTTCGTCGAGATCTGAACCCCCCCCGAACTTCAGCTATTTTACACGGGTCTGATCTTCCTGCCTTGCTTGGTTAACCCGAACGAGGACGAACGTCATCATCCCGCTGTCGGATTCTCGCGAGATTCGTATTCCATATAAAGAGTCGCGCTTTGCCGCCATTTTCACTCGTGCATTGGAGATTGAATGGAGAGGACGTGGCTATGTTCTCTGCCTGAAAAGCTCCATAATCTGTGCTCAGTGTGCTGCAAATATCTGTGCTCAGTGTGCTGCAAATATCTGTGCTCAGTGTGGTGCAAATATCTACGCTCTCTGCCTGAAAAGCTCCATATCTGTGCTCAGTGTGCTGCAAATATCTACGTTCTCTGCCTGAAAAGCTCCATATCTGTGCTCAGTGTGCTGCAAATACCTGTGCTCAGTGTGCTGCATTGTGGGGACCACCAGTATATAATTATAGTAGTACAGTACAGTAGGTCATTGCTGTATCTTGCAGCACTGTGTCAGACTCAGTTCTAGATAGTATCCTGATCATCAGTGCTCAATATATGCTGCATTGTTGTGTGACCAGTATATAATATATATATTATATATAGTAGTACAGTGCAGCATTTTGGTGACCACCAGTAGAGTAGTACAGTACAGTAGGCCATTGCTGTATCTTGCAGCTCCGTGTCACTTCAAGTATCCATATCTGTGCTGCATTGTTGTGAGCAGTATATATAGTAGTACAGTGCAGCATTTTGGTGACCAACAGTATATAGTTGTACAGTACAGTAGTCCATTGCTGCATCTTGCAGCTCCGTGTCACTGCAAGTATTCATATCTGTGCTGCATTGTTGTGAGCAGTATATATAGTAGTACAGTGCAGCATTTTGGTGACCAACAGTATATAGTTGTACAGTACAGTAGTCCATTGCTGTATCTTGCAGCTCCGTGTCACTGCAAGTATCCATATCTGTGCTGCATTGTTGTGAGCAGTATATAGTAGTACAGTACATTAGGCCATTGCTATTGATATAACAATATTACTTGCATATAATTCACATTAAAAAATGGAGAACAAAAATGTGGAGGGTAAAATAGGGAAAGATCAAGATCTACTTCCACGTCGTGCTGAAGCTGCTGCCACTAGTCATGGCTGAGATGATGAAATGCCATCAACGTCGTCTGCCAAGGCCGATGCCCAATGTCATAGTAGAGAGCATGTAAAATCCAAAAAACAAAAGTTCAGTAAAATGACCCAAAAATCTAAATTAAGAGTGTCTGAGGAGAAGCGTAAACTTGCCAATGTGCCATTTATGACACGGAGTGGCAAGGAACGGCTGAGGCCATGGCCTGCGTTCATGGCTAGTGGTTCAGCTTCACATGAGGATGGAAGCACTCATCCTCCCGCTAGAAAAATGAAAATAGTTAAGCTGGCAAAAGCACAGCAAAGTACTGTGCGTTCTTCTAAATCACAAATCCCCAAGGAGACTCCAATTGTGTCGGTTGCGATGCCTGACCTTCCCAACACTGGACGAGAAGAGGTGGCTCCTTCCACCATTTGCACGCCCCCTGCAAGTGCTGGAAGGAGCACCCACAGTCCAGTTCCTGATAGTCAAATTGAAGATGTTACTGTTGAAGTATACCAGGATGAGGATATGGGAGTTGCTGGCGCTGAGGAGGAAATTGACAGGGAGGATTCTGATGTTGAGGTGGTTTGTTTAAGTCAGGCACCCGGGGAGACACCTGTTGTCCGTGGGATGAATAAGGCCATTGACATGCCTGGTCAAAATACCAAAAAAATAACCTCTTCGGTGTGGAATTATTTCAACAGAAATGCGGACAACAGGTGTCAAGCCATGTGTTGCCTTTGTCAAGCTGTAATAAGTAGGAGTAAGGACGTTAACCATCTAGGAACATCCTCCCTTATACGTCACCTGGAGCGCATTCATCAGAAGTCATTGACAAGTTCAAAAACTTTGGGTGACAGCGGAAGCAGTCCACTGACAACTAAATCCCTTCCTCTTGTACCCAAGCTCCTGCAAACCACACCACCAACTCCCTCAGTGTCAATTTCCTCTTTAGACAGGAAAGCCAATAGTCCTGCAGGCCACATCACTGGCAAGTCTGACGAGTCCTCTCCTGACTGGGATTCCTCCTACGGATCCTTGAGTGTAAAGTCTACTGCTGCTGTTGTTGCTGCTGGGAGTCGATCATCATCCCAGAGGGGAAGTCGGAAGACCACTTGTACTACTTCCAGTAAGCAATGGACTGTCCAACAGTCCTTTGCGAGGAAGATGAAATATCACAGCAGTCATCCTGTTGCAAAGTGGATAACTCAGGCCTTGGCAGCTGTGTTGGTGTTAGATGTGCATCCGTTATCCGGCGTTAGTTCACAGGGACTTAGAGAATTTCTTGAGGTAGTGTGTCCCCGGTACCAAATACCATCTAGGTTCCACTTCTCTAGGCAGGTGATACCGAGAATGTTCACAGACGTCAGATAAAGAGTCACCAGTGTCCTAAAAAATGCAGTTGCACCCAATGTCCACTTAACCATGGACATGTGGACAAGTGGAGCAGGGCAGACTCAGGACTATATGACTGTGACAGCCCACTTGGTAGATGTATTGCCTCCCACAGCAACAACAGCAGCGGCGGCACCAGTAGCAGCATCTCGCAAACACCAACTCATTCCTAGGCAGGCTATGCTTTGTATCACCGCTTTCCATAAGAGGCACACAGCTGACAACCTCTTACGAAAACTGAGGAACATCATCGCAGATTGGCTTACCCCAATTGGACCCTCCTGGGGATTTGTGATATCGGACAACGCCACCAATATTGTGCGTGCATTACATGTGGGCAAATTCCAGCACGTCCCATGTTTTGCACATACATTGAATTTGGTGGCGCAGAATTTTTTAAAAAACGACAGGGGCGTGCAAGAGATGCTGTCGGTGGCCCGAAGAATTGCGGGCCACTTTCGACATTCAGCCACCGCGTGCTGAAGACTGGAGCACCAGCAAACACTCCTGAACCTGCCCCGCCATCATCTTTAGCAAGAGGTGGTAATGAGGTAGAATTCAACCTTCTATATGCTTCAGAGGATGGAGGAGCAGCAAAAGGCCATTCAAGCCTATACATCTGCCTACGATATAGGCAAAGGAGGGGGAATGCACCTGACTCAAGCGCAGTGGAGAATGATTTCAATGTTGTGCAAGGTTCTGCAACCCTTTGAACTTGCCATACGTGAAGTCAGTTCAGACACTGCCAGCCTGAGTCAGGTCATTCCCCTCATTAGGCTTTTGCAGAAGAAGCTGAAGAGATTGAAGGAGGAGCTAAAACGGAGCGATTCCACTAGGCATGTGGGACTTGTGGATGGAGCCCTTCATTCGCTTAACCAGGATTCACGGGTGGTCAATCTGTTGAAATCAGAGCACTACATTTTGGCCACCGTGCTCGATCCTAGGTTTAAAGCCTACGTTGTATCTCTCTTTCCGGCAGACACAAGTCTGCACATGTTCAAAGACCTGCTGGTGAGATACTTGTCAAGTCAAGCGGAACGTGACCCACCAACAGCTCCTCCTTCATTTTCTCCAGCCACTGGAGCTGCCAGGAAAAGGATTAGATTTCCAAAACCACCCGCTGGCGGTGATGCAGGGCAGTCAGGAGCGAAAACTGACATCTGGTCCGGACTGAAGGACCTGCCAATGATTACTGACATGTTGTCTACTGTCACTGCATATGATTCTATCACCACTGAAAGATTGGTGGAGGATTATATGAGAGACAGCATCCAAGTAGGCACGTCATACAGTCCGTACTTATACTGGCAGGAAAAAGAGGCAATTTGGAGGCCCTTGCACAAACTGGCTTTATTTTACCTAAGTTGCCCCCCTCCAGTGTGTACTCCGAAAGAGTGTTTAGTGCAGCCGGTCACCTTGTCAGCGATCGGCGTACGAAGTTACTTCCACAAAATGTGGAGAAGATGATGTTCATCAAAATTAATTATAATCAATTCCTCCGTGGAGACATTCACTGGCAATTGCCTCCAGAAAGTACACAGGGACCTGAGATGGTGGATTCCAGTGGGGACGAATTAATACTCTGTGAGGAGGGGGATGTACACAGTGAAAGGGGTGAGGAATCGGAGGATGATGATGAGAAACATAGAAACATAGAATTTGTCGGCAGATAAGAACCACTTGGCCCATCTAGTCTGCCCCTTTTTTTTTTTTATATATTATTTTTATCTCTAACCTTATTTGATCCTTATTTCTTTGTAAGGATATCCTTATGTCTATCCCATGCATGTTTAAATTGCTCTACTGTCTTAGCCTCTACCACCTCTGATGGGAGGCTATTCCAATTGTCCACTACCCTTTCTGTGAAATAATTTTTCCGCAAATTTCCCCTGAACCTCCCCCCCTCCAGTCTCAGTGCATGTCCTCGTGTCCTATTGCTTCTCTTCATTTGGAGAATGTTTCCCTCCTGGACTTTGTTAAAACCCTTGATATATTTGAAAGTTTCTATCATGTCCCCTCTTTCCCTTCTCTGCTCCAAACTATACATATTGAGATTTCTCAGTCTTTCTGGGTATGTTTTGTGATGTAGGCCATGCACCATTTTAGTTGCCCTCCTTTGTACAGTTTCTAATGTATTAATATCCTTTTGAAGATATGGCCTCCAGAACTGAATACAGTATTCTAGATGAGGCCGTACCAATGACCTATACAGTGGCATTATTACTTCTTTCTTTCTGCTGCTGATTCCTCTCCCAATGCAGCCAAGCATCTGACTAGCCTTCCTCATTGCCTTGTTACATTGCTTACCTGCCTTTAAGTCATCTGAAATAGTGACTCCTAGATCCCTTTCCTCCTCAGTAGTTTCCAGTATAGTGCCATTAATACTGTATTTAGCTTTAGGATTTTTGAGACCCAAGTGCATGATTTTGCATTTTTGGCCATTAAACTGTAATTGCCAGACTCTTGACCATTCCTCTAGTCTACCTAGATCCTCAATCATTTGTTTTACCCCACCTGGTGTGTCTACCCTGTTGCATACCTTTGTGTCATCTGCAAAAAGGCATACTTTCCCTTTAATGCCATTTGCAATGTCACCAATAAAGATATTAAAAAGCACTGGTCCAAGTACAGATCCCTGGGGTACTCCACTGGTAACATTTCCCTCCTGTGAATGCACTCCATTTACCACAACTCTCTGTTTTCTATCCTTCAACCAAGATCTTATCCATTCAATAATCCTAATATCCAATCCCAAACTTTCAAGTTTATTTAGCAGTCTGCGATGTGGAACTGTGTCAAAAGCATTACTAAAGTCTAGATAAGCTATATCCACGGCTCCACCTTTATCCATAACTTTAGTCACACAATCAAAAAAGTCAATAAGATTTGTTTGACATGATCTCCCCCCAGTGAATCCATGCTGTTTGGGATCCAGTAAATTGCCGGATTTGAGATAATCTACAACTCTTTCTTTTAAGAGTGTTTCCATCAATTTCCCTACTATTGATGTAAGACTCACTGGTCTGTAGTTGTTTGCCTCTTCCTTGTTTCCACTTTTGTGCAGTGGGACTACGTTTGCTCTTTTCCAGTCCCCTGGAATTACTCCTGTAGCTAATGACTGGTTGAATAATTCTGTCAATGGTGCTACCAGCATCTCTTTAAGTTATTTTAGTATCCTTGGATACTAAAAGAACTTAATGAGGTGGACATCTTGCCTCTGTAGAGCCAGTTTGAGCAAGGAGAGATTGATTGCTTCTTTTTTTGGGTGTGTCACAAACCAACCAGTCATTTCAGCCACAGTCGTGTGGCAGACCCTGTCGCTGAAATGATGGGTTTGTTAAAGTGTGCATGTCCTGTTTATACAACATAAGGGATCTTGAACCTCTTTTTTTATTTATTTATCTTTGCATCATGTGATGTTTGGGGCCAATTTTTATAAGTGCCATTCTGTCTGCCACTGCAGGGCCACTCCTAGATGGGCCAGGTGTTTGTGCCGCTCACTTGGGTCGCTTAGCTTAGTCATCCAGCGACCTCGGTGCAAATTTTAGGACTAAAAATAATATTGTGAGGTGTGAGGTGTTCAGAATAGACTGGAAATGAGTGAAAATTATGGTTATAGAGGTTAATAATACTATAGGATCAAAATTACCCCCAAATTCTATGATTTAAGCTGTTTTTGAAAAAAAACACTTGAATCCAAAACACACCCGAATCCGACAAAATTTTTTAAGGGAGGTTTTGCCAAAACGCGTCCGAATCCAAAACACGGCCGCGGAACCGAATCCAAAACCAAAACACAAAACCCGAAAAATTTCCGGTGCACATCTCTACATATACACACACACACACCTCCATTATTAGGCCATGCCCCCCCCCCCCCAGCTAGCTTTCTATGGCCCTGCTCCCTCCTATTGTCATGTATGACCCACAATCTCTAAACTATTATCATATACTGTATGTTCCCTGTCCTATTATGATCACATGTAATCCTAACCCACCCTTCCATTATCACATACTGTATGATTCCCACCCTCCATTATCACATTTAGGAGTCGCTTGGAAAGTGATAAAATGGAGAGTGAAAAAGTACCAGCCAATAAAGCTCCTAACTGCCATTTTTCAAACACAGCCTGTGACATGGCAGCTAGGAGCTGATTGGCTGGTACTTTTTCACTCTCCATTTTATCACTTTCCAAACGATGATGCATCTAGCCCTATGTGGGTAATTCAGACCTGATCACTCGCTAACAGTTTTTTGCAGCGCTGCGATCAGATAGTCGCCGCCTACAGGGGAGTGTATTTTAGCTGTGCAAGTGTGCGATCACATGTGCAGCCAAGCGGTACAAAAAGATCTTTTGTAGTTTCTGAGTAGCCCAGGACTTACTCAGCCGCTGCGATCACTTCAGCCTGTCCAGGACCGGAATTGACGTCAGACACCCGCCCTGCAATCGCTTGGACACGCCTGCGTTTTTCCAACCACTCCCTGAAAACGGTCAGTTGCCGCCCACAAACGCCTTCTTCCTGTCAATCTCCTTGCGATCAGCTGTGCGAATGGATTCTTCGTAAAACCCATTGCACAGCAACAATCCGCTTTGTACCCAGGGGACGCGCCTGCGCATTGCGGTGCATGCGCAGTTCTGACCTGATCGCAGCGAAAAAAAGCTAGCATGCGATCAGGTCTAAATTACCCCCTAAGTACTAAGTCTTGGAGAGAAATAAAGTGGATGGAGATAAAGTACCAGCCAACCAGCTCCTTTCATTTTTCAAGTGGGTCAGATTTACCAAGCCTTGTTGAGTGATAAATTGCACTGTGATAAAGAGATGTACAAAGCAGTGATAAAAGTGGAGAAGTGAGCCAGTGGAGAAGTTGCCCATGGCAACCAATCAGCATTGATGTAACATTTATAATTTGCATATTATAAAAGCAAACAGAGTAGCTGGTTTTGTTGCCATGGGCAACTTCTCCACTGGCTCACTTCTCCACTTTTATCACTGCTTAGTACATGTCCCCCAAAGTCCCAGCCAAACAGCTCCTAACTGCCATGTTACAGGCTGTGTTTGTAAAATGACAATTATGAGCTGATTGGTTATTACTTTATGACCGTACTATTTATCACTCTCCAAGGCTTGATAAATCTGGGCCACAGCCTGTAACATGGAAGTTAGGAGCTGACTGACTGGTAGTTTATCTCCATACACTTTAACTCTCTCCAAGACTTAGGGGATCATTCCGAGTTGATCGCTAGCAGCCGTTGTTTGTTGAGTAGCGATCATTGAAAATAACGGCTAATATGCGCATGCATATGCACCGCAATGCGCACGGGCATCGTACGGGTACGAAGTCCTTTGTGGTTTTGCACTGGTTCTAGCGACAATTCCAATCGCACAGCCAAACGCAAGGAGATTGACAGGAAGAGGGCATTTCTGGGTGTCAACTGACCATTTTTGGGGAGTGTTTGGAAAAATGCAGGAGTGGCCGTGCGTTTGCTGGGCGGGTATCTGACATCATTACTGTGTTGCTCGTCGCAGCAATCATCGCACAGGATAAGTAACTACAGGGCTGGTCTTGTTTTGCCCAAAATGTGTTTGCAGGCACTCTGCTGCACAGGCGTTCACACTCCTGCAAAGCGAAAATACACTCCCCCGTGGGTGGCAATTATGCGTTTGCACGGCTGCTAAAAACTGCTAGCGAGCGATCAACTCGGAATGACCCCCTTAGAACATAGACCCCATAATCCCCACCTTCTGAGGAATCAGCTAATGTGGAGCTGCTCCTGAGACCAGACAAGTGTTCAGTGAAATATGCGGTTGAGCACTGGGATGCATGTGTGAAAATTGAGGATGTTTGGAAACCAGACCACAGATACAGTATGAGAGAGTATTTCCAGAAGTATAAGAAGATCATGAATGCCTACAGCCAGAGGCGTAACTAGGGTTTTCGGAGCCCAGGGCAAGATGAAGAGTGGTGCCCCCCCCCCCCCCCCCCCCGAAAAAAACCTTACAGTAATGCATGTGCGCTCGCCGAAAAAAGTGATTTTAAATCACCCATGCAGATTGTTGCAACCAAAACACAGCTTATTTGGTAGAATGGAATATAGACAAGTGGATATACAATCACCAGACAGATGTGATTTTTTCCAGGTACAAGGTACACAGGTGACGGAAGCGAAGTTCCTAGTCACTAATCCACAAACACACCAATACAGTTAAAACACAGATTATATTCCCTTTATTATTCCCATGCTGTTGGAGCTAATGGTGGGCACATTAGAGCGGGTTGCCAGATCCTGATAGGTTGAAAAATGTTAAGACTTAACTCTGAGTGTCCTTCCCCCAAGGCAGTTGTTGACCGTTTATTTGCCATATCTATGCTGCCAATTAACCCTTGCAGTGCCACAGGTTAACATAGCCTATTAACTATTTTAGATAATAGCGCCACTGTTACACTATACACTTGTTTATACAGCGCAAAGCACATACTGAATACATCAGAAAAATACATCGATTTTACCTGTGCGGGATGTAGTCATGTCCTACATGACTACATCCCGCACAGGTAACATCTATGTATCCCAAAATGGTGTGCTCCTGCAGCAGAAACATGTTCATAAAGGTATACAGGTAGAGGGGTAATGCGGGCAGAGGAGCACTGATTAGTAAACTTGCTGATGAAATGGCTTGCCGGAAGGGGCTAACCGAGTCTGAAAAGGGGATCATCGTAGGATGCATAATTCTTCCAGGGTAACGCTGGACTGATATACAAAAAATTTTGAAACATGGATGGACTGGTCAGTTCAGAGTACAGATCTTAACCCCATTAAGAACCTCTGGGACAAATTGGAGCGACGAATACGTTCTAGACCGACTCAACCTTCTTCAGTCTCACAGTTAGTTACTGTACTAAAGGCGGAATGGCGAAACATACTACTGCTTTTGGCCCTCATTCCGAGTTGTTCGCTCGGTAATTTTCTTCGCATCGCAGCGATTTTCCGTTAATTGCGCATGCGCAATGTTCACACTGCGACTGCGCCAAGTAAATTTGCTATGAAGATTGGTATTTTACTCACGGCATTACAAGGTTTTTTCTTCGTTCTGGAGATCGGAGTGTGATTGACAGGAAGTGGGTGTTTCTGGGCGGAAACTGGCCGTTTTATGGGAGTGTTTGAAAAAACGCTACCGTTTCTGGGAAAAACGCGGGAGTGGCTGGAGAAACGGAGGAGTGTCTGGGCGAACGCTGGGTGTGTTTGTGACGTCAAACCAGGAACGACAAGCACTGAACTGATTGCACTGGAAGAGTAAGTCTCGAGCTACTCAGAAACTGCACAGAGAAGTCTTTTCGCAATATTGCGAATCTTTTGTTCGCAATTTTGATAAGCTAAGATTCACTCCCAGTAGGCGGCGGCTTAGCGTGTGCAAAGCTGCTAAAAGCAGCTTGCGAGCGAACAACTCGGAATGACCACCTTTATCCAGGAACTTGTAGACAGTTTGCTAAGAAGGGTGTCCGCAGTAATTACTGCCCCTGGTGGACCTACAAAATACTGATGTCAATAAAATCTTGTTTATCTATTTGCTGTCAGCGTCCAATCACTTTTGTCTACATAGTGTAGTAATGTAGTAATGTTACATTTACTATATTGAAGGAAATTAGAACAAGATGCAAATACAAAATAAAAGTCTTAAGTACAAATCGATACAAACATTCATTCCCTTCTTCTTTTACAGAACAAATGAATATATGCTTTATTGGTCTGGCCTGAATGCTAATATCACTGTAATAATTTAAATATCGTTTGTCAGCGTCCGGAGTCTTACCGGTACGCTGGGGCCGCGGGGCTGGTTTCTCTGGTGGTGTGCGGGCAGCGTCGGAGGTGGGCTGCTGTGCCTGGTACGTGGGCAGCAGTGGCGGCGGTGAGGGGGTCCACTCGTGGCGGCAGGACGCCGCTATAGCGGGTCGCTCTTGCTGAGCCGTTGCTAGGAGACCAGAGGCAGTGAGCAATGTGGCTTTGCAGAAAGGTCTGCATTACTGGGCGCCGCCATGTTGGAGACCAAGTTGTAAGCATAGTTCCTGTTTCCTGTTTCTTCCAGCCAATCCAGAGGAAGCTCTCCCTATAAAAGGGGTCTGGTTTAGGACAGGGACGCCAGTGCTTCAAGTTACAACCCTGTTGTAGGTGCTTTAGCCTGTGCTCCCAGGATCTTTGTCGTATTCTGGTCACTCCTGATCCTGCTTGGTCGGTTCTCTGTTGCTGCTGCAGTCCTGCCGTTCCTAACCTGCTTCTGCCTGTAGAAGCGCTCCTGGAAAACCCGGTACAGTAAGACTCTTTGGGCACAGTCGGCCCCGGGTCTTCTGCCTCGTCTTTCAAGCCACACTCCACAGATCTACGTCACCAGCCACGTCTTTGTACCACCGACCACAACCTGCAGATTGTTATCTTCAGCCTCATTCTCCAAACCACAGTCCACAGTCCTTGTCTCCAGCCACGTCTTCAACTACCATCCAGAGTTCCACACTTCATTATCTACAGACTCGTCTTTCAAATCACAGTCCACAGTTCTTTGCTCCAGCCACAGTTCTCTAACTCAGCCCTGTACATAATAAATACTATTCATTGACTCTCAACCCCGCCTACATTCTTCATTGCTCCGTGTCCCATGCAAAGGAACTATATCCAACCCCCTCATCTTGTTCACCCACAGCCAACTACCTCTTCGGGCAAGTCTCAGCTGCCGGATCCTCAAACTTTGCTAGACGTGACAGTAAGCACAGGCCCAATGGATTCGATGAGTGATCAGGCCTCAGGAGGGGATTCAACTGCAGATATCTGGTGTCGCTTAAGTAAGCAGGAGGCCACACAATCTCAAATTGTGCAGTTCATGCAGAATATGTCCGAACGTCTCGACTCTCTCTGTGTTGCCATGATGGCCCCTCAAGTATCTACAGCTGCTCCCACATTAGCACCCCCGGTCCCGCTTCCTCCTGTACCAGTACCACTTCCACGGTTGCATTTGCCATCTACCAGTAAGTTCGATGGGAATCCAAAACAATGCCATGGGTTTCTTATCCAGTGTGAAATCCAGTTTGAACTACAGTCGGCCAGCTTCCCATCAGCACGAACCAAAATAGCTTATATAATTTCTTTACTCACCGGGCAAGTGTTGGAATGGGCTTCACCCTTGTGGGAGAGGATGAATCCCATCCTGTCTAACTATTCAGAATTCGTGGTCACCTTTCGAAGAATCTTCGACGAACCGTGCAAGACTTCTGCCGCCTCATTGTAGATCCTGCGCCTGCATCACGGCATGCGTACGGTCAGTCAGTACGTGATCCAGTTTCGTACTCTCTCCGAAAAGATCAAAGATGACCTCACAACTCTGGATGTACCTGATAAGTTGGATAAATTAATTTCTTTATGCAATAAATTAGACCTGAGGTACAGAGAACGCTGTATGGAGAGGTCGCGGTCAGATCGCCCTAAGTCTAGAGTTGTTCTTCCATCAACACCATCATCACCAACTGCGGAAGAACCCATGCAGATCAATCGCTCCCGCCTCTCCAACGAAGAACGTCAGAGATGGTGTCAAGGGAACCTCTGCTTGTATTGTGGCGCATCTGATCACTTTGTCAAAACTTGCAATCTACTTCCGGGAAACGCCCGCTCCTAGCTTGTGCTGGAGAGATCAAGCTAGGAGAATTCTCAGAATTACATACCAAGAAAGAGTCTGTCTTGTTAACCCAATTGGAGCTCCCTTCTTCTCTTCTCATCCCTGCACTACTCGACTCCGGAGCTGCCGAAAGCTTCATTACATCAGCTCTGGTCAAACGATCTGGAATACAAACGGTTCCTTTGGATCGTACCATTTCTGTTACTGCGGTGGATGGAAGTTATATCCCTGAGGGTATTATATCCTTTCGTACTATTCCTCTCAAGATGAAGGTCGGAGTTCTTCGTTCAGAAAAAATCTCTTTCCTTGTAATTTCTAAAGCCTCTCATGAACTGATCCTAGGATATTCATGGTTAATCAGACACAATCACCACATAGACTGGCAAACTATGGATGTTCTCTTGGGGACAAGACTGCTTCCAGAACTGTTTACCTTCAGTAAGACCTCTCTGTTTTTCCAGTCCTTCCAGCCTTCCTGCGGAATACCAAGCCGTGCAAGATGTTTTCAGTAAGCATGGAGCGGACACCTTACGAATACCTGGTAATGCCTTTTGGCCTATGTAACGCCCCAGCCGTCTTTCAAGAGTTCGTCAATGAAATCTTCAGAGACCTCCTCTATGACTGCTTGGTAGTGTATCTGGATGACATCCTCATTTTTTCTAGGGATCTGAAGACCCATCGGGAACAAGTCAGAGAAGTGCTAACTCGTTTACGAAGGAATAAATTATTCTGTAAATTAGAGAAGTGCACCTTCGAAGTACCCACGATTCCATTCCTCGGTTACATCCTCTCGGGGCAGAGGTTACAGATGGATCCCGCTTTAGTCCAAGCGATTCAGGATTGGGCACTTCCAGCTACCCTTAAAGGAATTCAACGTTTCCTGGGGTTCGCTAACTTCTACCGAAGATTCATTCAAAATTATTCTTCTGTCATAGCTCCCATAACCGCACTAACTAGGAAAGGAGCCGATCCTGCCAAGTGGTCTCCGGAGGCTTTGGAAGCCTTTTCGTCTTTAAAGGATGCCTTCATGACCGCTCCAGTTCTTAGACAACCTGATCTCAGCCGTCCGTTCTTGGTGGAGGTTAATGCCTCTACTGTAGGAGTAGGGGCAGTATTATCCCAGCTCTTTGAGGACAAGAAGGTCCATCCTTGTGCATTCTTCTCGTGAAGATTTTCCCCGCTGAACAGAATTACGCTATTGGGGAACAGGAATTACTGGCAATTAAGTTGGCCTTTGAGGAGTGGAGGTATTTGTTGGAGCGAGCTCAGTATCCAATCTCGGTAACCACGGATCACAAGAACCTCCTGTATCTACAGTCAGCCCGATGTCTGAACCCATGCCAAGCAAGATGGGCACTCTTCTTTACCCGTTTTAACTTTAAACTTAGTTACCGACCAGGTTCCCTCAACAAAAAGGCAGATGCATTATCTCGCTCCCTAAGTTCTGAAGAACCCTCTGACCGTTCTAAAGAGCAATTCATCCTGGAATCCACCTCTTTTTCAGCCACCAATACCTTTCCACTTCCTCCTCCAGGAAAGATCTTCGTTGCACCAAATCTTCGCAAAAAACTTCTTACATGGGCTCACTCCTCCTCATTCATGGGTCATGCAGGCGGTCATAAAACACTCAAATTCATTCAGCGTTCCTACTGGTGGCCTCATCTCAGGACTGACGTTAAGGAATTCGTGGCTGCCTGTCCAAAATGTGCCCAGCATAAGAGTCCCAAAGGTCCTCCAGTCGGGTTACTCCATCCGTTACCTGTGCCACTAAGAACATGGATGCATATTTCTATGGACTTTATTACTGATTTACCTACGTCTGGTGGACGGAACACTGTATGGGTCATAGTTTACAGATTCTCTAAAATGGCACACTTCGTTCCTCTGGCTAATCTCCCATCAGCATCCCAGTTGGCAAAATTATTTATAGCAGAGATCTTTCAACTTCATGGTCTACCACAGGAAATCGTGTCTGATAGAGGTCCTCAGTTTGTGGCCAAGTTTTAGAGATCCCTATGTTCTGCTCTTGGTGTGAAATTGAACTTCTCCTCAGGATATCATCCCCAAATGGATGGTCAAACAGAGAGAGTGAACCAGGATCTGGAGACTTTTCTGCGTTTATTCATGTCCTCCTCAAAGGACGACTGGCTGGACTTCCTCCCGTTCGCAGAATTTGCCCATAACAATCTCTATCACTCGGCCACAAAATCTTCTCCATTCTTCATTAATTATGGTTAACATCCGAGACTTCATGACTTCCAACTTCTGCCTACACTCGAGGTTCCTGCCGCAGGGTCAACACTTCGACAATTTACTGAAACCTGGAAACAAATTCACAAGGCCTTGCTCAAGACATCCAAGAGGTATAAAACCTATGCAGATCAGAAGCGAAAAGCTGTACCAAGCCTTAAAGTGGGAGATCGGGTTTGGGTTTCCACACGTAACCTAAGATTTAAGGTTCCTACGAAAAAGTTTGCTCCCAGATTTATTGGGCCCTATCCAATCGAAAAAGTTCTGAATCCTGTGGCTTATAAAGTGAAATTACCTCCGCAGTTAAGAATCCCTAATGCATTTCATATTTCTCTCTTAAAACCTTTGGTACTTAATCGATTCAGAGCTGCTTTGCCTAAATCACCCAAGATCCAATCAGCACAAGGAGACGAATTTGAGATTCACAAGATCCTCGATTCTCGCAGACATTATGGTCGCCTCCAGTACCTTGTTGATTGGAAGAGATATGGACCAGAGGAGAGATCTTGGGTAGAAGCAGAAGATGTCCATGCTCCAAGACTTCTTCGGACATTTCATGCCAAGTTCCCAACTAAACCATATAGCTGTCCGGAGTCCACCCGCAAAGGGGGGGGGGGGTACTGGCAGCGTCCGGAGTCTTACCATTACGCTGGGGCCGTGGGGCTGTGATTTCTCTGGCGGTGTGCGGGCAGCGGCAGAGGTGGGCTGCTGCGCTGGGTCTGTTGGCAGCAGTGGCGGCGGTGAGGGGGTCCGCTCGTGGTGGCGGGACGCCGCTACAGCGGGTCGCTCTTGCTGAGCCGTTGCTAGGAGACCAGAGGCAATGAGCAATGTGGCTTTGCAGAAAGGTCTGCATTACTGGGCGCCACCATGTTGGAGACCAAGTTGTAAGCATAGTTCCTGTTTCCTGTTTCTTCCAGCCAATCCAGGGGAAGCTCTCCCTATAAAAGGGGGCTGGTTTAGGACAGGGATGCCAGTGCTTCAAGTTACAACCCTGTTGTAGGTGCTTTAGCCTGTGCTCCCAGGATCCTTGTCGTATTCTGGTCACTCCTGATCCTGCTTGGTCGGTTCTCTGTTGCTGCTGCAGTCCTGCCGTTCCTAACCTGCTACTGCCTGTGGAATCTCTCCTGGAAAACCCGGTACAGTAAGACTCTTTGGGCACAGTCGGCCCCGGGTCTTCTGCCTCGTCTTTCAAGCCACACTCCACAGATCTACGTCACCAGCCACGTCTTTGTACCACCGACCACAACCTGCAGATTGTTATCTTCAGCCTCATTCTCCAAACCACAGTCCACAGTCCTTGTCTCCAGCCACGTCTTCAACTACTATCCACAGTTCCACACTTCATTATCTACAGACTCGTCTTTCAAATCACAGTCCACAGTTCTTTGCTCCAGCCACAGTTCTCTACCTCAGCCCTGTACATAATAAATACTATTCATTGACTCTCAACCCCGCCTACGTTCTTCATTGCTCCGTGTCCCTTGCGATGGAACTATATCCAACCCCCTCATCTTGTTCACTCACTGCCAACTACCTCCTCGGGCAAGTCTCAGCTGCCGGATCCTCAAACTTTGCTAGACGTGACAGCGTAGATTGCAGCAGTCAGATTACTATAGTATTATCATAAAATGGAGTCAGTGGTGGAACTTATGAGTGAGGGAGAGAGTGACAGGGAGAGGTAGAGGGTGAAAGGGAGAGGCAGTCTGTGGGTGACAGGGAGAGGGTGACAGGGAGAGGGTGATTCCAGGGAGAGGCAGTGGGTGACAGGGAGAGGGTGATTCCAGGGAGAGGCAGTGGTTGACAGGGGGAGGCAGAGGGTGACTTCTGGGAGAGGCAGCGGATGATGGGGAGAGGTGACAGTGAGAGGCAGTGAGTGATAGGGAGAGGGAGACAGGCAGTGGACAAAAGGGAAATGGGCAACAGGTGATATAGAGTGGCAATGAGTGATGCCAGGGAGAGGGTGACTGGCAGTGCGTAACATGCTGAGGGTGATGGAAAGAAACAGTAGGTTGCGCTATTGAGAGACAGTGGGTGACACCAGGGAGAGGGAGTCTGTGACGGAGAAAGGCAGTGGGTGACAAAGAGAGGCAGTGGATGGGGTGACAAGCAGTGGCTGATAGGAATAGTGTGACAGAGAGGCAGTGGGAGACACCATGTAGAGGGTAACAGAAATGCAGTGGGTGATGTCAAGGAGAGGGTGATAGGCAGCAGGTGACACCAGGGAGAGGGTGACAGAGAGGCAGTTGGTATTGCTAAGGGTATGGGTGACACCAGGGAGAGGGTGGCAGGAAGAGAAATGCAGTGGGTAACACCAGGGAGAAGGTGACAGGCAGCGGGTGACAGAGTGAGGCATTGGGTGAAACCAGGGAGAGGGTGACAGGCAGAGGTTGACACCAGGGAGAGGGTAACACAGAGACAGTGAGTGACACCAGGGTGAGGGTGACAGGCAGCAGGTGACACAGGGAGAGGGTGACCAGGAGAGAGATGCAGTGGGTAACACCCGGGAGAGGGTGACAGACAGTGGGTGACACCAGGAGAGGGTGACAGAGAGGCAGTGGATGGTGCTAGGGGTATGGGTGATACCAGGGAGAGGGTGGCAGGGAGAGAGAGGCAGTGGGTGACCCTAGGGAGAGGCTGGCAGGAAGAGATAGGCAGTGTGTGACACCAGGGAGAGGGTAACAGAATGAGGCAGTGGGTGACGCTAGTGATATGGGTGACATCAGGGAGAGGGTGGCAGAGAGAGAGTGGCAGTGGGTGACACCAGGGAGCAGGTGACAGAATGAGGCAGTGGGTGACGCTAGTGATATGGGTGACACCAGGGAGAGGGTGGCAGAGAGAGAGTGGCAGTGGGTGACACCAGGGAGAAGGTGACACAGGGAGAGGGTGGCCAGGAGAGAGATGCAGTGTGTAACACCAGGGAGAGGGTGACAGACAGCGGGTGACACCAGGGAGAGGGTGACAGAAAGGCAGTGGGTGATGCTAGTGGTATGGGTGATACCAGGGAGAGGGTGGCAGGGAGAGAGAGGCAATGTGTGACACCAGGAGAGGGTAACAGGCAGCGGGTGACACGAGAGAAAGGGAGACAGAGAGGCAGTAGGTGATGCTAGGGGTATGAGTGACACTAGGGAGAAGGTGGCAGGGGGGTGACAAGCCACAAGTGACACCAGGGAGAGGATGACAGAGAGGCAGTAGGTGATGCTAGGGGTATGGGTGACATCAGGGAGAGGGAGGCAGTGAGTG
This sequence comes from Pseudophryne corroboree, assembly GCF_028390025.1. Lineage (NCBI taxonomy): Eukaryota > Metazoa > Chordata > Amphibia > Anura > Myobatrachidae > Pseudophryne > Pseudophryne corroboree. Next base: position 582,764,179 of record NC_086446.1, read on the forward strand.
ACACCAGGGAGAGGGTGACAGGCTGCGGGTGAAGTAACACCATGGAGAGGGTGACAGAGAGGCAGTGGGTGACACTAGGGGTATTAGTGACACCAGAGAGAGGGTGACAGGGAGAGAGAGGCAATGGCATTGGTGACACCATGGAAAGTGTGACAAGCAGTGGGTGGCTAGTATATATAAATAAATTACCTGCCCAGAACTGCAGTGCACTCCTCCGTCGGCTTTACACCAGGACTGTCACCAGATGCTGATGTCAAATCCCTGCCACCGGCAGAAAGGCAGCAAGGTCAGAGAGGAAGCCGGGGTTACAGATTTGGTAGCATCTAGTTTCCCTTCATGGAGGAGACCCTTCCCATGAGCACCTGGGTCCATGTCACAAACTATTTGGAATAGTAACCTGTGGCGAGCGAAGCTGAGTAAGACCCCGGGACCGAAGCGTGGCGAGCGAAGCAAGCCCGCGAGGGTCCAAGGGTGCATGGATAAAACGAAATAACCTCAAATGAACGGAGAATGGATAAAATATTTAGGTTCTGTAAGGGCGGAAGTTATCTACTGCCCTTTCGTTATTTCACTTCCTGGTCCTGATCACGAAGAGAAAATAGATACAACCTTACAGCTGTACGCCAGAGAGGAGAGGGGAGGCGCTAGGAAGCTGGAAGTATACTGGATCGTGGCCCCTCCTATCCATCTGTCTGGGCTCATGATGACACTGTGCATAGCCAGCAGCTCAGCCTCAGTCCCTGCTGAGCTGCTCACTAATTAACAAGGCAGTTGGCGGCTAAGAGTAGGGACCGACAGCAGCTGGCAGCGGCATTAGATGAGTCAGTTTGACTTTGGGCACCTTCCCTGCTCAGTGCAATGCACCGCCTGCACCAGAGCAAGTTCCACAACTGATGGGAGTCAATAAAATACATAAGCCAATCAGAAGCAGCCACTTTCGATTTTGCACCAATAGTCAAGTACTTACTTCTGTCCTGAGCCCAACAAAAGTTATCTTCTAGAAATCAGCAGAATTTAAGGCATTTGCACAGAATCACTAGCCAGAAAAAGATAAAGGTCTAGGGGGGCCCCTGGGCAACAAAGTTGTTGGGGACCCTATTAAATAAATATATATATATATATATATATATATCATGCTGTTTAGCCATGTGCAGGGAGAGAGAGTGCTGACTGTTTCTGCAGCACCCACTCTCCCCAGCTCAGTCCTCTCTCTCCATGCTGTCTAGAGTGAGGAAGAAGGGGGTAAGGAGTACCCGCTCTCCTCTCCCCAATTCTACCCCCCTTCCCCCTTGCTTGGCGCAATGGGTGGCTGAAGAGGACTGTGGTGCCAACATGGTAGCTGGCTGGGTCAGCTCAACACTGGCCACTGGCAGGATGCTGGGCGGCTGCGGGCTGAGGCTCCCCCCAGATGGGATATTGCATACAGTGCCCGGCAGAGAGGAGGAGCTGAAGGTGCGAGGTGGAGACAGAGGCTGGGCGTGGTTAGGAAAGGCCCTCTCCTCTGCTCCTGTGTGCTGCTTCGTTCCTGCTGGGCTACCCGCAGCGTACTAACATACCTCCCAACATGACCCTCTCCAAGCGGGACAAAATGCTCTGTTCCTGGACTTTTCTCTTATTTATGATTGCTGGCACCTGTTTTAAACAGCTTAATGTATAAGAAAGATGTTTCAGCACAGGTGATGGCAATCATATATTAGAAGGAAAGTCCAGGAGCAGAGCATTGTGTCCCTCCTGGAGAGGGTCATGTTGGGAGGTATGTACTAATAATGAGTCAGTCTGGCTCATTATTAGTACTGCTGTTAATGCCACTGACCGCAGACCCGGGTGCAATGCACCAGCAATGTCGGACTGGAGTATGAAGGGCCCACCAGGGGTATGCAGTGGTTGGGGCCCATGATTAGAGGTGTGGACAGCCTCCAAAGGGGGTGTGGCCAGCCACCACAGAGGTTTGGCTAACCATTATAGAGTACCTGATCTGGACTCCTTGATAATTTATATAGTAATTAATACTAGTGCATGCATGATAATGTGCCAGATTAATGACAGCAATGTACTGTAGAGAATATATCATAATCCTGTGCAGTATAAGGTAACATATGTATAATATATAATTCAAGTGCACAGTCTAGAACCTGATCCCTAGAGGAGGAGGGCCCCCCAGGCAGTGGGGCATACAGGTGGTTTCCCCTGTACCCCTGTGGGCCAGTCCGAGCCTGTGCACCAGTGATCGATCTGCCTGTGAGTGTAAAGTATGTCTTGGGGACAGTGTGTGGGGGCCCCGGGACAACCGCCCCTCCTATATTCCAGCTCTGTAAAAAGCACTTATTTCCTTAAAGGCCGGGTACACATTTGAATGAATAGCAATTGTGCCAATGGTCAGGGTGACCATCACAGATTGCCGGTACACAGTACACAATGTAATAAATGATGGAGCGATCTCTCATTCCGTCCTTCATTAATTTGCATTGCCACACACAATATCGTTTGATCGACCATGCAGCATCTTGTATGTAGTCCATGGGAGCGCGTGAATGAGGGTACACACTAGGCGATGTAGACAATTTGTCATTTCAATACGACAAATTGTCCCGAAATCGTCTTATTGTGTATCTGGCCTAAGATATAACAGATAATATTATCAATTTGTGATTAAAATATATACACTATCAAGTACAGACTGTGATCATAGGAAATCAAAATAATTACTTTATTAGCATATATATTAGTATGCAGCATTATTGTGTTGCACGTTTTAATGCATAGCTCTGACAATGCTAGTTTATTCAAGGTGCATATTGATTTATGTAAACTGAAGATGATACTCTAGCTACAACGGTAGTCATTATTTACAGCATGTTTGTAGACAATCGCTGATTATTTATTCCAGTGTATGTAAATAGGCAAATTATAGCATTACTCACATCTAAAGTAAATATTCAGCATGAACTGTCCATGCAAGGATTGATTTATATCCACAAGTATGCCTAGGAAGCATAAACTCTAGAGATGAGCGCCTGAAATTTTTCGGGTTTTGTGTTTTGGTTTTGGGTTCGGTTCCGCGGCCGTGTTTTGGGTTCGAACGCGTTTTGGCAAAACCTCACCGAATTTTTTTTGTCGGATTCGGGTGTGTTTTGGATTCGGGTGTTTTTTTCAAAAAACACTAAAAAACAGCTTAAATCATAGAATTTGGGGGTCATTTTGATCCCAAAGTATTATTAACCTCAAAAACCATAATTTACACTCATTTTCAGTCTATTCTGAATACCTCACACCTCACAATATTATTTTTAGTCCTAAAATTTGCACCGAGGTCGCTGTGTGAGTAAGATAAGCGACCCTAGTGGCCGACACAAACACCGGGCCCATCTAGGAGTGGCACTGCAGTGTCACGCAGGATGTCCCTTCCAAAATACCCTCCCCAAACAGCACATGACGCAAAGAAAAAAAGAGGCGCAATGAGGTAGCTGTGTGAGTAAGATTAGCGACCCTAGTGGCCGACACAAAAACCGGGCCCATCTAGGAGTGGCACTGCAGTGTCACGCAGGATGGCCCTTCCAAAAAACCCTCCCCAAACAGCACATGACGCAAAGAAAAAAAGAGGCGCAATGAGGTAGCTGTGTGAGTAAGATTAGCGACCCTAGTGGCCGACACAAACACCGGGCCCATCTAGGAGTGGCACTGCAGTGTCACGCAGGATGTCCCTTCCAAAAAACCCTCCCCAAACAGCACATGACGCAAAGAAAAAAAGAGGCGCAATGAGGTAGCTGTGTGAGTAAGATTAGCGACCCTAGTGGCCGACACAAACACCGGGCCCATCTAGGAGTGGCACTGCAGTGTCACGCAGGATGTCCCTTCCAAAAAACCCTCCCCAAACAGCACATGACGCAAAGAAAAAAAGAGGCGCAATGAGGTAGCTGACTGTGTGAGTAAGATTAGCGACCCTAGTGGCCGACACAAACACCGGGCCCATCTAGGAGTGGCACTGCAGTGTCACGCAGGATGTCCCTTCCAAAAAACCCTCCCCAATCAGCACATGATGCAAAGAAAAAGAAAAGAAAAAAGAGGTGCAAGATGGAATTGTCCTTGGGCCCTCCCACCCACCCTTATGTTGTATAAACAAAACAGGACATGCACACTTTAACCAACCCATCATTTCAGTGACAGGGTCTGCCACACGACTGTGACTGATATGACGGGTTGGTTTGGACCCCCCCCAAAAAAAGAAGCAATTAATCTCTCCTTGCACAAACTGGCTCTACAGAGGCAAGATGTCCACCTCATCTTCACCCTCCGATATATCACCGTGTACATCCCCCTCCTCACAGATTATCAATTCGTCCCCACTGGAATCCACCATCTCAGCTCCCTGTGTACTTTGTGGAGGCAATTGCTGCTGGTCAATGTCTCCGCGGAGGAATTGATTATAATTCATTTTAATGAACATCATCTTCTCCACATTTTCTGGATGTAACCTCGTACGCCGATTGCTGACAAGGTGAGCGGCGGCACTAAACACTCTTTCGGAGTACACACTTGTGGGAGGGCAACTTAGGTAGAATAAAGCCAGTTTGTGCAAGGGCCTCCAAATTGCCTCTTTTTCCTGCCAGTATAAGTACGGACTGTGTGACGTGCCTACTTGGATGCGGTCACTCATATAATCCTCCACCATTCTATCAATGTTGAGAGAATCATATGCAGTGACAGTAGACGACATGTCCGTAATCGTTGTCAGGTCCTTCAGTCCGGACCAGATGTCAGCATCAGCAGTCGCTCCAGACTGCCCTGCATCACCGCCAGCGGGTGGGCTCGGAATTCTGAGCCTTTTCCTCGCACCCCCAGTTGCGGGAGAATGTGAAGGAGGAGATGTTGACAGGTCGCGTTCCGCTTGACTTGACAATTTTGTCACCAGCAGGTCTTTCAACCCCAGCAGACTTGTGTCTGCCGGAAAGAGAGATCCAAGGTAGGCTTTAAATCTAGGATCGAGCACGGTGGCCAAAATGTAGTGCTCTGATTTCAACAGATTGACCACCCGTGAATCCTTGTTAAGCGAATTAAGGGCTGCATCCACAAGTCCCACATGCCTAGCGGAATCGCTCCCTTTTAGCTCCTTCTTCAATGCCTCCAGCTTCTTCTGCAAAAGCCTGATGAGGGGAATGACCTGACTCAGGCTGGCAGTGTCTGAACTGACTTCACGTGTGGCAAGTTCAAAGGGCATCAGAACCTTGCACAACGTTGAAATCATTCTCCACTGCACTTGAGACAGGTGCATTCCACCTCCTATATCGTGCTCAATTGTATAGGCTTGAATGGCCTTTTGCTGCTCCTCCAACCTCTGAAGCATATAGAGGGTTGAATTCCACCTCGTTACCACTTCTTGCTTCAGATGATGGCAGGGCAGGTTCAGTAGTTTTTGGTGGTGCTCCAGTCTTCTGTACGTGGTGCCTGTACGCCGAAAGTGTCCCGCAATTCTTCTGGCCACCGACAGCATCTCTTGCACGCCCCTGTCGTTTTTTAAAAAATTCTGCACCACCAAATTCAAGGTATGTGCAAAACATGGGACGTGCTGGAAATTGCCCATATTTAATGCACACACAATATTGCTGGCGTTGTCCGATGCCACAAATCCACAGGAGAGTCCAATTGGGGTAAGCCATTCCGCGATGATCTTCCTCAGTTGCCGTAAGAGGTTTTCAGCTGTGTGCGTATTCTGGAAAGCGGTGATACAAAGCGTAGCCTGCCTAGGAAAGAGTTGGCGTTTGCGAGATGCTGCTACTGGTGCCGCCGCTGCTGTTCTTGCGGCGGGAGTCCATACATCTACCCAGTGGGCTGTCACAGTCATATAGTCCTGACCCTGCCCTGCTCCACTTGTCCACATGTCCGTGGTTAAGTGGACATTGGGTACAACTGCATTTTTTAGGACACTGGTGAGTCTTTTTCTGACGTCCGTGTACATTCTCGGTATCGCCTGCCTAGAGAAGTGGAACCTAGATGGTATTTGGTAACGGGGGCACACTGCCTCAAGAAATTGTCTAGTTCCCTGTGAACTAACGGCGGATACCGGACGCACGTCTAACACCAACATAGTTGTCAAGGCCTCAGTTATCCGCTTTGCAGTAGGATGACTGCTGTGATATTTCATCTTCCTCGCAAAGGACTGTTGAACAGTCAATTGCTTACTGGAAGTAGTACAAGTGGGCTTACGACTTCCCCTCTGGGATGACCATCGACTCCCAGCGGCAACAACAGCAGCGCCAGCAGCAGTAGGCGTTACACGCAAGGATGCATCGGAGGAATCCCAGGCAGGAGAGGACTCGTCAGAATTGCCAGTGACATGGCCTGCAGGACTATTGGCATTCCTGGGGAAGGAGGAAATTGACACTGAGGGAGTTGGTGGGGTGGTTTGCGTGAGCTTGGTTACAAGAGGAAGGGATTTACTGGTCAGTGGACTGCTTCCGCTGTCACCCAAAGTTTTTGAACTTGTCACTGACTTATTATGAATGCGCTGCAGGTGACGTATAAGGGAGGATGTTCCGAGGTGGTTAACGTCCTTACCCCTACTTATTACAGCTTGACAAAGGGAACACACGGCTTGACACCTGTTGTCCGCATTTCTGGTGAAATACCTCCACACCGAAGAGCTGATTTTTTTGGTATTTTCACCTGGCATGTCAACGGCCATATTCCTCCCACGGACAACAGGTGTCTCCCCGGGTGCCTGACTTAAACAAACCACCTCACCATCAGAATCCTCCTGGTCAATTTCCTCCCCAGCGCCAGCAACACCCATATCCTCCTCATCCTGGTGTACTTCAACACTGACATCTTCAATCTGACTATCAGGAACTGGACTGCGGGTGCTCCTTCCAGCACTTGCAGGGGGCGTGCAAATGGTGGAAGGCGCATGCTCTTCACGTCCAGTGTTGGGAAGGTCAGGCATCGCAACCGACACAATTGGACTCTCCTTGTGGATTTGGGATTTCGAAGAATGCACAGTTCTTTGCTGTGCTGCTTTTGCCAGCTTGAGTCTTTTCATTTTTCTAGCGAGAGGCTGAGTGCTTCCATCCTCATGTGAAGCTGAACCACTAGCCATGAACATAGGCCAGGGCCTCAGCCGTTCCTTGCCACTCCGTGTGGTAAATGGCATATTGGCAAGTTTACGCTTCTCCTCCGACAATTTTATTTTAGGTTTTGGAGTCCTTTTTTTTCTGATATTTGGTGTTTTGGATTTGACATGCTCTGTACTATGACATTGGGCATCGGCCTTGGCAGACGACGTTGCTGGCATTTCATCGTCTCGGCCATGACTAGTGGCAGCAGCTTCAGCACGAGGTGGAAGTGGATCTTGATCTTTCCCTAATTTTGGAACCTCAACATTTTTGTTCTCCATATTTTAATAGGCACAACTAAAAGGCACCTCAGGTAAACAATGGAGATGGATACTAGTATACAATTATGGACTGCCTGCCAACTGCAGACACAGAGGTAGCCACAGCCGTGAACTACCGTACTGTACTGTGTCTGCAGCTAATATAGACTGGTTGATAAAGAGAAGATGTCTATGTAACTATGTATGTATAAAGAAGACTGAAAAAAATCCACGGTTAGGTGGTATACAATTATGGATGGACTGCCTGCCGAGTGCAGACACAGAGGTAGCCACAGCCGTGAACTACCGTACTGTACTGTGTCTGCAGCTAATATAGACTGGTTGATAAAGAGAAGATGTCTATGTAACTATGTATGTATAAAGAAGAATGAAAAAAAACCACGGTTAGGTGGTATACAATTATGGACGGACTGCCTGCCGAGTGCAGACACAGAGGTAGCCACAGCCGTGAACTACCGTACTGTACTGTGTCTGCAGCTAATATAGACTGGTTGATAAAGAGAAGATGTCTATGTAACTATGTATGTATAAAGAAGAATGAAAAAAATCCACGGTTAGGTGGTATTACAATTATGGACGGACTGCCTGCCGAGTGCAGAGACACAGAGGTAGCCACAGCCGTGAACTACCGTACTGTGTCTGCTGCGACTGGATGATAAATGATATAAAAAATATATATATATCACTACTGCAGCCGGACAGGTATATATTATATATTATATAATGACGGACCTGCTGGACACTGTCTGTCAGCAGAATGAGTTTTATTTTAATAGAATAAAAAAAAAAAACACACAAGTGAAGTCACACGACGAGTGTTTAACTTTTTCAGGCAATCACAATATAAGTATACTACTAACTATACTGGTGGTCAGTGTGGTCAGGTCACTGGTCAGTCACACTGGCAGTGGCACTCCTGCAGCAAAAGTGTGCACTGTTTAATTTTAATATAATATGTACTCCTGGCTCCTGCTATAACCTATAACTGGCACTGCAGTAGTGCTCCCCAGTCTCCCCCACAATTATAAGCTGTGTGAGCTGAGCAGTCAGACAGATATATAATATATATAGATGATGCAGCACACTGGCCTGAGCCTGAGCAGTGCACACAGATATGGTATGTGACTGACTGAGTCACTGTGTGTATCACTTTTTTCAGGCAGAGAACGGATATATTAAATAAACTGCACTGTGTGTCTGGTGGTCACTCACTATATAATATATTATGTACTCCTGGCTCCTGCTATAACCTATAACTGGCACTGCAGTAGTGCTCCCCAGTCTCCCCCACAATTATAAGCTGTGTGAGCTGAGCAGTCAGACAGATATATATAATATTATATATAGATAATAGATGATGCAGCACACTGGCCTGAGCCTGAGCAGTGCACACAGATATGGTATGTGACTGACTGAGTCACTGTGTGTATCGCTTTTTTCAGGCAGAGAACGGATATATTAAATAAACTGCACTGTGTGTCTGGTGGTCACTCACTATATAATATATTATGTACTCCTGGCTCCTGCTATAACCTATAACTGGCACTGCAGTAGTGCTCCCCAGTCTCCCCCACAATTATAAGCTGTGTGAGCTGAGCAGTCAGACAGATATATATAATATTATATATAGATAATAGATGATGCAGCACACTGGCCTGAGCCTGAGCAGTGCACACAGATATGGTATGTGACTGACTGAGTCACTGTGTGTATCGCTTTTTTCAGGCAGAGAACGGATATATTAAATAAACTGCACTGTGTGTCTGGTGGTCACTCACTATATAATATATTATGTACTCCTGGCTCCTGCTATAACCTATAACTGGCACTGCAGTAGTGCTCCCCAGTCTCCCCCACAATTATAAGCTGTGTGAGCTGAGCAGTCAGACAGATCTATATAATATTATATATAGATAATAGATGATGCAGCACACTGGCCTGAGCCTGAGCAGTGCACACAGATATGGTATGTGACTGACTGAGTCACTGTGTGTATCACTTTTTTCAGGCAGAGAACGGATATATTAAATAAACTGCACTGTGTGTCTGGTGGTCACTCACTATATAATATATTATGTACTCCTGGCTCCTGCTATAACCTATAACTGGCACTGCAGTAGTGCTCCCCAGTCTCCCCCACAATTATAAGCTGTGTGAGCTGAGCAGTCAGACAGATATATATAATATTATATATAGATAATAGATGATGCAGCACACTGGCCTGAGCCTGAGCAGTGCACACAGATATGGTATGTGACTGAGTCACTGTGTGCTGTGTATCGCTTTTTTCAGGCAGAGAACGGATTATAAAGTAAACTGCACTGTCCTCACTAGTAAACTCTCTCCACTCAGTCTCTACACTTCTACAGTAACAGTACTCCTCCTAGTCAGCTCCAGTAAATCTCTCTCAGTCTCTTATAATCTAAATGGAGAGGACGCCAGCCACGTCCTCTCCCTATCAATCTCAATGCACGTGTGAAAATGGCGGCGACGCGCGGCTCCTTATATAGAATCCGAGTCTCGCGATAGAATCCGAGCCTCGCGAGAATCCGACAGCGTCATGATGACGTTCGGGCGCGCTCGGGTTAACCGAGCAAGGCGGGAAGATCCGAGTCGCTCGGACCCGTGAAAAAAAACATGAAGTTCTGGCGGGTTCGGATTCAGAGAAACCGAACCCGCTCATCTCTAATAAACTCTTGATTTTTTTTTTTACTGTATTGCAATGGAGTTACTGTATGTGTCACTGGCAAACAAGCCTGAAACCGGACAGTAAAGTTACCAGCTCAAACTTAATATTTCCAAAACAGAATTAATTATATTTCCACCGGCCAGTAGTAGTAACCAACCTGATATTTTTATCACTGTTGAGAACACAGCAATCATCCCTAGTCTCCTGCACCTCCTCCTCTGTCTCCCCTCCATCCCTCTGTTTCCTTCCCCCTCCTTTCCTGTTACCCCACTTTCATTCACCTCTGCCCCATGGTCCTGCTACCCCACAACTCAGCCCTGCTCCCTCTCTCCCTTCCCTGTCACCTCCCCACACCCCCATCCACATCACACTGACCTCCCTCCCTGCCCACCTCCTGCAGTTTCCCCTCCTAGCTCAGGCACCCGTATCATCCCTGCCCTCAAAGTTAATCTCACCTCATCGCTACAGCAACCCTGATAAACTCATTCACATCTCTCCCACAAACTCATACCCCCTATCCTATGCCCTCTGGAATGCCAGATCTGTTTGTAACAAACTGGTCCCCACTCATGACCTTTTTATTTCCAACTCCCTACACCTACTAGCCATTACTGAAACTTGGATTATGCCATCTGACACTACTTCTCCTGCTGCTCTCTCTGCTGGGGGGCTCACATTCACACACACACACACCCCGAACTGGGGGTCACCATGGGGGTGGTGTTGGGGTCCTTTTACCTTCTAGTTACTCCTACCAACTCATACTACCAGAACCGTCCCTTACATTCTCTACATTTGAGGTCCATGCCATACGCCTCTTCCAACCAGTCCATCTTAGAGTAGCTGTCATTTACCGCCCACCTGGCACTGCTTCCAAATTCATCGACAACTTTGCTTCCTGTCTTCCTCTCTTCTGACATTCCCTCCATTATCCTAGGTGATTTCAACATCCCTATTGACATCCCCACACAATCTAAACTCCTTAACCTCACCTCTTCACTTGGTCTCTCCCAGTGGACCTCCTCACCCTCCCATGTGAATGGGAGCTCACTGGATCTGGTCTTCACTCACCGCTGTGATATTTCTGATTTTCCAACTCCCCATTTCCCCTCTCTGACCACCACCTGCTCTCTTTTAACCTATATCTCTCGACTTCCCCATCTCTACCTCCTAAGGCTACCATCACTAAGCGTAACATTGAAGCTATTGACACCACATTCCTTTCCTCCCTGTTTGACTCACTTCTCTCTCCTATTCTTTCTCTCTCATGCCCTGAACAAGCCACTTCCACATACAATGCATCCCTTACTTCTGCTCTTGACTCTGTTGCTCCTCAACCACTATTCACCCTCGCAAATTAACACCTCAACCCTGGCACACCAAATGCACCAGATATCTGCAAAAATGCTCACGTACTGCTGAGCGACACTGGAGGAAATCACGCTCTAAGGCAGACTTCCTCCATTTCAAACTTATGCTCTCATCCTTCAGTGCTGCCCTTTCTCTTGATAAACAGTCATACTTCAAGAACCTCATCTCCTCCCAGTCTTCCAACCCCCGGCGCCTCTTTGCCACTCTCAACTCACTCCACTGCCCACCTCCACCTCGTCTCCCTTCCTCACTCTCTGCTCTTGACTTTGCCACTTACTTCACATCCAAAATTGACTCCATACGTCAGGACATCACATCACACCAGTCCATCAGTAACAAGCCTTCTCCCATCCCTTACCAACCCTCCCCATCCCTCGCACCTACTCTGACATCTATCTCCCATGCATCTGGAGAGGAAGCCATGGCCCTCAATCTCTCCTATTCTTAAAAAACCTACCCTTGATCCAAACACTCTCTCCAACTACCGATCCATCTCTCTCCTCCCTTTTGCCTCCAAACTCCTTGAGCGTATTGTCTACAACCGCCTTACTTCCTTTCTTTCCTCACACTCACTGCTTGACCCATTCCAGTCTGGCTTCCGTCCTCTCCACTCAATTGAAACGGCCATTACAAAAGTATGCAATGACCTCCATGCTGCTAAATCTAAGGGACACTAATCTCTACTTATTCTACTTGATCTCTCTGCTGCTTTTGACACTGTGGACCTTCCTCTCCGACTGCAAATCCTTCCCTCCATTGGTCTGCGTGACACTGCCCTCTCTTGGCTGTCCTCCTACCTTTCTGACCGTTCATTCTCTGTCTCCTCTCATGACTCCACCTCACTTCCACTAACTGTAGGGGTACCCCAAGGTTCTGTCCTTGGTCCTCTTCTCTTCTCTCTCTATATGTCCTCACTAGGTAAGCTCATTAGTTCTTTTGGTTTCCAATATCATCTCTATGCTGATGACACCCAAGTGAGATACAAGTGAGGAGACCTCTCCCCTGCTCTCCTCACTTGTATCTCCAACTGTCTCTCTGCTACCTCTTCCTGGATGTCCCAGCGCTTTCTTAAACTTAACATGTCTAAGACCGAGCTGATCATCTTCCCTCCCTCCCGCATAACCTCACCTCCTACAATCTCATTATCTATTGATGGCACTACTATCTCCTCTAGCCCCAAAGTGCGCTGTCTTGGAGTAATCCTTGACTCCTCCCTCTCCTTCAAACCACACATTCAGCACCTCTCACAAACCTGCCGTTTTAATCTAAAAAAAATATTTCCAGGATCAGACCCTTTCTGACCCAGGATGCTACTAAGACTCTTATCCACTCACTGGTCATCTCCAGACTGGACTACTGTATTCTCCTCCTGACTGGCATTCCTGACAAATACCTCTCTCCACTCCAATCTATCCTCAATGCTGCTGCCCAGCTCATCTTCCTCACCAAACACATTACGTCCACCTCTCCTCTCTTACTAGACCTTCACTGGCTCCCCTTCCCTTTCAGAATCCATTTCAAGCTTCTCACACTCGCTTACAAAGCCCTCATGCACTCCTCTCCCATCTACATCTCTGACCTTATCTCCCTTTACACTCCCACCCGTCCTCTTCACTCTGCTAATGCACGCCGACTCTCCTGCCTACGGATTACTATCTCCCACTCCTACCTCCAAGATTTTTCACGTGCTGCACCACTTCTCTGGAATTCCCTACCTCTCCCCCTCAGACTCTCCACCTCTCTACAAAACTTCAAACGGGCTCTCAAGACTCACTTCTTCACCATACCCAGCCAAATCTCATCCTAACCCTCTGTTCTACGCTCTCTATGTACCCCATCTGTGTCACCCCTGTCTGTCTACCCCTCCCCTTTAGAATGTAAGCTCTCACGAGCAGGGCCCTCTTCCCTCATGTGCTTATCCTTTCTTACTTTAATAATCTTCAACTGCACCAAATCCAGCAGTCTTCTGCCACCTGATACTTATTCCAGTGTCATCTGCTGATGTAACTATGTTCATTTACCCTGTACTTGTCCTATACTGTCATTATGCTGTTTTCCTGTGTTGAGTATGTGCATATGTACTCTGTAATTGGGCGCTGCGGAACCCTTGTGGCGCCATATAAATAAAGGATAATAATAATAATAATAATAATAATAATCCCTACCCCACAAGCTCGCTGCCTAGGTGTCATTCTTGACTCTGAACTGTCCTTTGTTCACCACATTCGATGTGTCTCAAGATCATGTTACATACAAAATATATCCAAAATGCGAGCATATCTTACACAGGACACAGCAAAAAAACTCTAATCCATGCTCTCATTATCTCCCGCACTGATTATTGTAATAGTCTCCTGACCGGTCTTCCTAAACATAGGCTCTCATCACTACAATCCATTTTGAATGCAGTGGCGAGGCTAATCTTCCACGCTAGACATTCATCGTCTGTAGATCCGCTCTGTCAGTTCCTCCATTGGTTACCGGTATTCTATCGTATTAATTATTAAATACTTTTACTGATATACAAGGCTAGTAACCAAACTGCACTAACATACATCTCTTCACTCATCTCAAAATATCTCCCTACCCGACCTCTCCGCTCTGCACAAGATCTGCGTCTCTCATCCACACGTATTACTTGTTCACACTGAAAATTACAGGACTTTATCTGGGCATCACCCACTCTGTGGAATGTCCTCCCATGCACAATAAGACTCGCCTCTAGTCTCCAAACTTTTAAATGTTCCCTGAAAACTCACCTCATCAGACAAGCCTACCAAATTCCAGACTTACCCACATAACCTTCAGTGCTTTCCTATCTAATCACATCCTCTCCATACAGTACACATAACATCACATATCTTGTCTTTCTTTACTCTCACACCCTCCTGACACTTGGCCAACATTGCGGGGTGATCATATCATACAACCCATTAAGAAACTAGCAATCTGGTGGACCATTATGCAATAGGTGGCATCTATCCTTGTGTATCAATGCCTATTTCCCTATAGAGTGTAAGCTTGCGAGCAGGGCTCTCCTACCTCTATGTCTGTTTATTTTTACCCAGTTTTGTTCTATTACGATTATTCTAATTGAAAAGCACAACGGAATATGCTGCGCTATATAAGAAACTGTGAATAAATAAATAAGAGGTCATCCATCAATGGGCTTCATCAGCATGTTTGGTGGCAAAATATTTTTTCCCCTGTTGTGCCTAAAGAAAACAAATATTCACCTATTGTAGAATATTGTGTATTTAAATAAGATAGCATGGTTGCTACACATTTGGTCTAACATGAAAGATAAATGTATATTCCACCTTAAGGTACCTACAGTATATTGATTTACCATAATTACAGTACCTACTCTAACAGAGCCCCTGTGAAACTCCCTAATTTTTGTGGAGTCCCAATTTAGGGGAGTCCCAAATTTAGCACATCTACAATCAGCTTTCCTGACATGCGGCGAGACGCTCAGCACAGGGCTAGTCCGCCCCGCATGTCAGGCCTACCCCATTATACAAGTACAAAAGTATTGCACAGCGGTGATGCTTTTGTACTGGAAGAGTAGCTCCCTACAAGCGCAGCTCCTGCGCGCTGACTGGGAGCTACATGCCTGCCTTGCCCAGACAGCGGCCCTTAAATGGCGGCCAAATGCCGCCGGCCCGCCCCCTCTTGCCCAGCGACTGCCTCTGCCTGTCAATCAGGCAGATGCGATCGCAGGGCTAAGACAGCGGTCGGCTGTCTGCCAAGCGCCGGCACACTGTGGCGCCAGTGCATGCGCACTTCAGACCTGATCACTAACACGCACATCAGCGATCAGGTCTGAATTAGCCCCAGAGTTTTATTGGGCCTCCACTATTAGAGCTAATAGCTCTGCTTATCAAAGGTAATATTAAGGGTTCAATCGGGATCTGGTATTCCTTTCTAATGAGCTCCTACCCAGATGAAATATCCAAAACTCAAGTACAATGGAAAGCAGAGGTTCATACTACATTTATAATTAAACAATGGGAAACAATTTATCTCAATGCACAAATTTTTGGTCTTGTCAAGGGGTACAACATCTATGGTATGAGATGTTTACACTAATCTCTAAAGTTATAAACTATGCAATACAACCCTCCCCGGTAATAGACCTGCTTTGAGTCTTCCCTATAGATATACCAAAACAACAACACTTTATATTAGGCTAAATATTGCTAGCCACTAAAAGAACAATAGCCCAGCATTGGAAAATCCCTTTCCACCACCGCTAAGTAACATCATAGCTAAGGTACAGTCTGCTTAGAAGATGGAGAAATTGGGAATTACACACTCAGTTAGTCCTATTATTATTATTATCCTTTATTTATATGGCGCCACAAGGGTTCCGCAGCACCCAATTACAGAGTACATATGCACATACTCAACACAGGAAAACAGCAACTTACAGTTGATGACAGTATAGGACAAGTACAGGGTAAATAAACATAGTTACATCAGCAGATGACACTGGAATAAGTATCAGGTGGCAGAAGACTGCTGGATTTGGTGCAGTTGAAGATTATTAAAGTAAGAAAAAGGATAAGCACATGAGAGAAGAGGGCCCTACTCGTGAGAGCTTACATTCTAAAGGGGAGGGGCACACATACAGGGGTGACACAGACGGGGTACATAGAGAGCGTGGAACAGAGCGTTAGGATTAGATTTGGCTGGGTTTGGTGAAGAAGTGGGTCTTGAGAGCCCATTTGAAGTTTTGTAGAGAGGTGGAGAGTCTGAGGGGGAGAGGTAGGGAATTCCAGAGAAATGGAGCAGCACGTGAAAATCTTGGAGGTAGGAGTGGGAGGAAGTAATCCGTAGGCAGGAGAGTCGGCGTGCATTAGCAGAGTGAAGAGGACGGATGGGAGTGTAAAGGGAGATAAAGTCAGAGATGTAGATGGGATAGGAGTGGGTGAGGGCTTTGTAAGTGAGTGTGAGAAGCTTGAAATGGATTCTGAAAGGGAAGGGGAGCCAGTGAAGGTCTTGTAAGAGAGGGGAGGTGGACGTAGTGCGTTTGGTGAGGAAAATGAGCCGGACAGCAGCATTGAGGATAGACTGGATTGGAGAGAGGTATTTGTCAGGAATGCCGGTCGAGGAGATTACAGTAGTCCAGTCTGGATATGACCAGTGAGTGGATAAGTGTCTTAGTAGCATCCTGGGTCAGAAAGGGTCTGATCCTGGAAATATTTTTTAGATGAAAACGTCAGGTTTGCGAGAGGTGCTGAATGTGTGGTTTGAAGGAGAGGGAGGAGTCAAGGATTACTCCAGGACATTGCACGTGGGGGCTGGAGAAGATAGTAGTGCCATCAATAGATAATGAGATTGATGGAGGTGAGGTTATGCAGGAGGGAGGGAAGATGATCAGCTTGGTCTTAGACATGTTAAGTTTAAGAAAGCGCTGGGACATCCAAACAGAGATAACAGATAGACAGTTGGAGATATGAGTGAGGAGAGCAGAGGAGAGGTCTGGAGAGGAAAGACAGATTTGAGTGTCATCAGCCTAGAGATGACATTGGAAACAAAAAAAAACTAATGAGCTTACCTAGTAAGGACATATAGAGAGAGAAAAGAAAAGGACCAATGACAGAACCTTGGGGTACACCTACAGTTAGTGGAAGTGATGGGGGAGGTGGAGTCATGAGAGGAGACAGAATGAACAGTCAGAGAGGTAGGAAGACAGCCAAGAGAGGGCAGTATCACGTAGACCAATGGAGTGAAAAAAGCAGCAGAGAGATCAAGAAGAATATGTAGAGAGTAGTGTCCCTTAGATTTAGCAGCATGGAGGTCATTGCATACTTTTGTAAGGGCAGTTTCAGTGGAGTGGAGAGGATGGAAGCCAGACTGGAATGGGTCAAGCAGTGAGTGTGAGGAAAGAAAGGAAGTAAGGCGGTTGTAGACAATACGCTCAAGGAGTTTGGAGGCAAAAGGGTACTGAGGAGAGAGATTGGTCGGTAGTTGGAAAGAGTGTTTGGATCCAGGGTAGGTTTTTTAATAATAGGAGAGATGAGTGCATGCTTGATGGCAGCGGGGACAGTGCCTGATGAGAGGGAGAGATTGAGAAGGTGGGAAAGATGAGAACAGACAGAAGGAGAAAGGTAGCGGACGAGGCGGGAGGGGATATGGTCAAGTGGGGAGGTGGTGAGGGGGCAGAAATGAATGAGGGCCATGACTTCCTCACCAGATGTATGGGAGAAAGATGTCAGAGTTGTTGAGAGGGATGCGGAGGGGTGGTAAGGGATGGGAGGAGGCTGGTTGCTGATGGTCTGGTGTGATGTGATGTCCTGACGTACTGTATGGACTAAATTTTGGATGTGAAGTAAGTGGCAAAGTCAAGAGCAGAGAGTGAGGAAGGGAGACGAGGTGGAGGTGGCCAGAGTATTGAGTTGAGAGTGGCAAAGAGGCACCAGGGGGTTGGAAGACCAGGAGGAGATGAGGTTCTTGAAGTATGACTGTTTAGCAAGAGAAAGGGCTGCACTGAAGGATGAGAGCATAAGTTTGAAATTGAGGAAGTCTGCCTTAGAGCGTGATTTCTTCCAGTGTCACTCAGCAGTAAGTGAGCATTTTTGCAGATATCTGGTGCATTTGGTGTGCCAGGGTTGAGGTGTTAATTTGCGAGGGTGAATAGTGGTTGGTGGAGCAACAGAGTCAAGAGCAGAAGTAAGGGATGCACTGTATATGAAAGTGGCTTGTTCAGGGCATGAGAGAGAGAGAATAGGAGAAAGAAGTGAGTCAAACAGGGAGGAAAGGAATGTGGTGTCAATAGCTTCAATGTTACGCTTAGTGATGGTAGCCTTAGGAGGTAGAGATGGGGAAGTCGAGAGAGATAGGTTAAAGGAAAGCAGGTGGTGATCAGAGAGGGGAAATGGGGAGTTGGAAAAATCAGAAATATCACAGCGGTGAGTGAAGACCAGATCCAGTGAGCTCCCATTCACATGGGAGGGTGAGGAGGTCCACTGGGAGAGACCAAGTGAAGAGGTGAGGTTAAGGAGTTTAGATTGTGTGGGGATGTCAATAGGAATGTTGAAATCACCTAGGGTAATGGAGGGAATGTCAGAAGAGAGGAAGTGAGGAAGCCAGGAAGCAAAGTTGTCGATGAATTTGGAAGCAATGCCATTCTCCGTTACATGGCTTAGATTGGCATAGATTTATTAGCGGTCAAGAAGGAAAGGATCTCCTCATGTCATTTGCTATAATGCTTTGTATATGGAGATAAGCATGTCCTAAAAATATGTCTAATTGTGATTTCATAATGTAACTGTTTATATATGCACTGGATGAGATTGCATTGTGGCTCTTGAACCCTCCCCTATCCCTTAGCTGATTTATTTTTCTGTACTTTCCCTTTTTATTTAACTGTAAAAATGAATAAAAATTTTTTTTAATTAAAATATGTATTGTTATTGTGAAATTGGAACATTACTTATGTTTTATTTTAGTTGTCTTCTAGCATTGTGATTCACGCTGGTAACATTGGTCATATTATGGTCGTAACATTGGTCATATTATGGTCAGCCCGATACATGTCTACTTTCAAAATACATTCCTACTGTTCGCTCTCATGAGACTCCTGCACATGCTAAAAGTGCACCTTGGTAAGTGCACACTGCAAAAAACTGTACATGTCATATCACAGTTCAACTTCTTACAACCTTAGAGCAATTTGTTTCATGGAAATATTTTATATCCTCCTAAAGTACTGCTTATGCTGGGCATATATTATCTGGGTGATCCACCCAGTGTTAGACTGGGGCATGAAGCGCCCATCATAGGAGTTCAGGGTAGGGGCCCATGCTTAGAGGCATGGGCAGCCTCCAGAGGGGTTTTGGCCAGCCAACACTGGGGTTTGGGACCATTAGAGACCGTATGATCTGTGCCTATATATCTATATATACTCCTCCAAAGCAAGCTCGGCACTCGTAGGGACTCGTCCTGTACCAACCATGATCTGTTTTTGAAGTTATTGGAGTTGACCCTTTATAGAAATTATTTCCTTTACGATGGTCACTATTATCTTCAGCAACGGGGGTGTGCGATGGGGTCACCAGTGGCCCCATCGTACGCCAACGTGTATATGTTTGAACAGGAAGAGTTGCTGTTTTTGAACCATGCAGAGGTGTCTCGGTGTATTAAATTATACACCAGATACATTGATGACATTTTCTTGCTCTGGACAGGGAGCATGGAAATGTTTAGGACAGTAATGGAGGAAATCAATGGGGGAGATTCTGCTATTAAATTTGCTTATGTCTTCAGTGAGGTACAGGCAAATTTCTTGGATGTTCAAGTAACCATTCAAAATGGTAAAATTGAAACAGAAGTATTCAGTAAGGATGTAGATAGGAACACTTTTCTGTTAGCATCAAGTCATCACCCCACATCATTGAAGCAGGGGTTACCGTTATCTCAAATGATGCGGGTAGCCAGAATCACTAGTGATCCAGAAAAAGCGGTGGTGGCGATAGATGGCCTTATAGCTAAATTTGTTGCAAGAGGTTATAATTTACAGATGTTAAAGGAGAACAAAGAACGTGTTCTGAGAATGCCACGTTCCCAATTATTGCAGCCCCGTAGTAGAAGGCCTAAGAAAGTGTTACCATGGGCAAGCAACTTTACTTCTGCTAGCCCAGTAATAAAACATGCAACCAAGGCTCTGTGGCCAATTGTGGCCTCAGATCCGGATTTGCCATCGCTTAGGAGTGTACGTCCAATTGCAGCGTTCAAGAGAGGGGGCGTAACCTCAAAGATAGACTCATGGTCACGGATATTACGGGTAGAGGTATCCCCAAATTATCGAATGTATACGTTAAACCACCAGGGTGCTACAGTTGTTATAATTGCACCACCTGTAAATTCATGGTGACCTGTAAAACCTTTCAGCACCCCCATTGTCAGAAAACGTATGATATCCGACATGGGCTTACGTGTGCCTCATCATTTGTGGTATACGTGATCACATGTCCTTGTGGCCTATATTATATTGGCCAGACCTCTCGAAAATTTAGAGAGAGGATGGCTCTCCATAGGTCGGCCATTCAGTTGTCAGCTGATGGTAGATCTTGTGATCAACCGGTGGCCCGCAATTTTAGGAGGGCGGGTCATACGTTGTCGGATCTTAAACATTTTATGATAGATCATGTTCCAGATTCTCGTCGGGGTGGTGACAGAGTGAAAGTTTTACTGTTGACTGAATCCAGGTGGATATTTCGCCTGAATACTATTGGCCCTAACGGGTTAAATGATAAGATCAATTGGAATAGCCTGATGTAGATATAGATAATGAATAAGTCTTGATTAATCTGATACAGTAATATCCCGGTCTAGCGATGTGGTAATATAGCTGGGGTGATGACAGCTGTAATATAGAGTGGGTGTCTGGTGCTGAGAATTGGGTGGGGATCATGCGGATGTGTATGGATTTTTAGGATTTGAAGTTGTTTTAAAACATGCGGTGTATATAGAGATGAGCGGGTTCGGTTTCTCTGAATCCGAACCCGCCCGAACTTCATGTTTTTTTTCACGGGTCCGAGCGACTCGGATCTTCCCGCCTTGCTCGGTTAACCCGAGCGCGCCCGAACGTCATCATGACGCTGTCGGATTCTCGCGAGGCTCGGATTCTATCGCGAGACTCGGATTCTATATAAGGAGCCGCGCGTCGCCGCCATTTTCACACGTGCATTGAGATTGATAGGGAGAGGACGTGGCTGGCGTCCTCTCCATTTAGATTATAAGAGAGAGAGATTTACTGGAGCTTAGGACTAGGAGGAGTACTGTAGAAGTGTAAAGAGTGCAGAGAGTTTACTAGTGAGTGACCACCAGACAGTGCAGTTTATTTAATATATCCGTTCTCTGCCTGAAAAAAGCGATACACACAGTGACTCAGTCACATACCATATCTGTGTGCACTGCTCAGGCTCAGCCCAGTGTGCTGCATCATCTATATATATTATATATCTGTCTGACTGCTCAGCTCACACAGCTTATAATTGTGGGGGAGACTGGGGAGCACTGCAGTGCCAGTTATAGGTTATAGCAGGAGCCAGGAGTACATAATATTATATAGTGAGTGACCACCAGACAGTGCAGTTTATTTAATATATCCGTTCTCTGCCTGAAAAAAGCGATACACACAGTGACTCAGTCACATACCATATCTGTGTGCACTGCTCAGGCTCAGCCCAGTGTGCTGCATCATCTATATATATTATATATCTGTCTGACTGCTCAGCTCACACAGCTTATAATTGTGGGGGAGACTGGGGAGCACTGCAGTGCCAGTTATAGGTTATAGCAGGAGCCAGGAGTACATAATATTATATTAAAATTAAACAGTGCACACTTTTGCTGCAGGAGTGCCACTGCCAGTGTGACTGACCAGTGACCTGACCACACTGACCACCAGCATAGTTAGTAGTATACTTATATTGTGATTGCCTGAAAAAGTTAAACACTCGTCGTGTGACTTCACTTGTGTGTTGTTGTTTTTTTTATTCTATAAAAATAAAACTCATTCTGCTGACAGACAGTGTCCAGCAGGTCCGTCATTATATAATATATAATATATACCTGTCCGGCTGCAGTAGTGATATATATATATTTTTTATATGATTTATCATCCAGTCGCAGCAGACACAGTACGGTAGTTCACGGCTGTGGCTACCTCTGTGTCTGCACTCGGCAGGCAGTCCGTCCATAATTGTATACCACCTAACCGTGGTTTTTTTTTCTTCTTTATACATACATACTACTACGACATCTCTTTATCAACCAGTCTATATTAGCAGCAGACACAGTACAGTACGGTAGTTCACGGCTGTGGCTACCTCTGTGTCTGCACTCGGCAGGCAGTCCGTCCATAATTGTATACCACCTAACCGTGGTTTTTTTTTCTTTCTTCTTTATACATACATAGTTACATAGACATCTCTTTATCAACCAGTCTATATTAGCAGCAGACACAGTACAGTACGGTAGTTCACGGCTGTGGCTACCTCTGTGTCTGCACTCGGCAGGCAGTCCGTCCATAATTGTATACCACCTAACCGTGGTTTTTTTTTCTTTCTTCTTTATACATACATAGTTACATAGACATCTCTTTATCAACCAGTCTATATTAGCAGCAGACACAGTACAGTACGGTAGTTCACGGCTGTGGCTACCTCTGTGTCTGCACTCGGCAGGCAGTCCGTCCATAATTGTATACCACCTAACCGTGGTTTTTTTTTCTTTCTTCTTTATACATACATAGTTACATAGACATCTCTTTATCAACCAGTCTATATTAGCAGCAGACACAGTACAGTACGGTAGTTCACGGCTGTGGCTACCTCTGTGTCTGCACTCGGCAGGCAGTCCGTCCATAATTGTATACCACCTAACCGTGGTTTTTTTTTCTTTCTTCTTTATACATACATAGTTACATAGACATCTCTTTATCAACCAGTCTATATTAGCAGCAGACACAGTACAGTACGGTAGTTCACGGCTGTGGCTACCTCTGTGTCTGCACTCGGCAGGCAGTCCGTCCATAATTGTATACCACCTAACCGTGGTTTTTTTTTCTTTCTTCTTTATACATACATAGTTACATAGACATCTCTTTATCAACCAGTCTATATTAGCAGCAGACACAGTACAGTACGGTAGTTCACGGCTGTGGCTACCTCTGTGTCTGCACTCGGCAGGCAGTCCGTCCATAATTGTATACCACCTAACCGTGGTTTTTTTTTCTTTCTTCTTTATACATACATAGTTACATAGACATCTCTTTATCAACCAGTCTATATTAGCAGCAGACACAGTACAGTACGGTAGTTCACGGCTGTGGCTACCTCTGTGTCTGCACTCGGCAGGCAGTCCGTCCATAATTGTATACCACCTAACCGTGGTTTTTTTTTCTTTCTTCTTTATACATACATAGTTACATAGACATCTCTTTATCAACCAGTCTATATTAGCAGCAGACACAGTACAGTACGGTAGTTCACGGCTGTGGCTACCTCTGTGTCTGCACTCGGCAGGCAGTCCATCCATAATTGTATACCACCTAACCGTGTTTTTTTTTTCTTTCTTCTTTATACATACATACTACTACGACATCTCTTTATCAACCAGTCTATATTATTAGCAGCAGACACAGTACAGTACGGTAGTTCACGGCTGTGGCTACCTCTGTGTCTGCACTCGGCAGGCAGTCCGTCCATAATTGTATACCACCTAACCGTGGTTTTTTTTTCTTTCTTCTTTATACATACATAGTTACATAGACATCTCTTTATCAACCAGTCTATATTAGCAGCAGACACAGTACAGTACGGTAGTTCACGGCTGTGGCTACCTCTGTGTCTGCACTCGGCAGGCAGTCCATCCATAATTGTATACCACCTAACCGTGTTTTTTTTTTCTTTCTTCTTTATACATACATACTACTACGACATCTCTTTATCAACCAGTCTATATTATTAGCAGCAGACACAGTACAGTACGGTAGTTCACGGCTGTGGCTACCTCTGTGTCTGCACTCGGCAGGCAGTCCGTCCATAATTGTATACCACCTAACCGTGGTTTTTTTTTCTTTCTTCTTTATACATACATAGTTACATAGACATCTCTTTATCAACCAGTCTATATTAGCAGCAGACACAGTACAGTACGGTAGTTCACGGCTGTGGCTACCTCTGTGTCTGCACTCGGCAGGCAGTCCATAATTGTATACTAGTATCCATCTCCATTGTTTACCTGAGGTGCCTTTTAGTTGTGCCTATTAAAATATGGAGAACAAAAATGTTGAGGTTCCAAAATTAGGGAAAGATCAAGATCCACTTCCACCTCGTGCTGAAGCTGCTGCCACTAGTCATGGCCGAGACGATGAAATGCCAGCAACGTCGTCTGCCAAGGCCGATGCCCAATGTCATAGTACAGAGCATGTCAAATCCAAAACACCAAATATCAGTAAAAAAAGGACTCCAAAACCTAAAATAAAATTGTCGGAGGAGAAGCGTAAACTTGCCAATATGCCATTTACCACACGGAGTGGCAAGGAACGGCTGAGGCCCTGGCCTATGTTCATGGCTAGTGGTTCAGCTTCACATGAGGATGGAAGCACTCAGCCTCTCGCTAGAAAACTGAAAAGACTCAAGCTGGCAAAAGCACCGCAAAGAACTGTGCGTTCTTCGAAATCCCAAATCCACAAGGAGAGTCCAATTGTGTCGGTTGCGATGCCTGACCTTCCCAACACTGGACGTGAAGAGCATGCGCCTTCCACCATTTGCACGCCCCCTGCAAGTGCTGGAAGGAGCACCCGCAGTCCAGTTCCTGATAGTCAGATTGAAGATGAAGATGTTGAAGTACACCAGGATGAGGAGGATATGGGTGTTGCTGGCGCTGGGGAGGAAATTGACCAGGAGGATTCTGATGGTGAGGTGGTTTGTTTAAGTCAGGCACCCGGGGAGACACCTGTTGTCCGTGGGAGGAATATGGCCGTTGACATGCCTGGTGAAAATACCAAAAAAATCAGCTCTTCAGTGTGGAGGTATTTCAACAGAAAAGCGGACAACAGGTGTCAAGCCGTGTGTTGCCTTTGTCAAGCTGTAATAAGTAGGGGTAAGGACGTTAACCACCTCGGAACATCCTCCCTTATACGTCACCTGCAGCGCATTCATAATAAGTCAGTGACAAGTTCAAAAACTTTGGGCGACAGCGGAAGCAGTCCACTGACCAGTAAATCCCTTCCTCTTGTAACCAAGCTCACGCAAACCACCCCACCAACTCCCTCAGTGTCAATTTCCTCCTTCCCCAGGAATGCCAATAGTCCTGCAGGCCATGTCACTGGCAATTCTGACGAGTCCTCTCCTGCCTGGTGTGTACTCCGAAAGAGTGTTTAGTGCCGCCGCTCACCTTGTCAGCAATCGGCGTACGAGGTTACATCCAGAAAATGTGGAGAAGATGATGTTCATTAAAATGAATTATAATCAATTCCTCCGCGGAGACATTGACCAGCAGCAATTGCCTCCACAAAGTACACAGGGAGCTGAGATGGTGGATTCCAGTGGGGACGAATTGATAATCTGTGAGGAGGGGGATGTACACGGTGATATATCGGAGGGTGATGATGAGGTGGACATCTTGCCTCTGTAGAGCCAGTTTGTGCAAGGAGAGATTAATTGCTTCTTTTTTGGGGGGGGGTCCAAACCAACCCGTCATATCAGTCACAGTCGTGTGGCAGACCCTGTCACTGAAATGATGGGTTGGTTAAAGTGTGCATGTCCTGTTTTGTTTATACAACATAAGGGTGGGTGGGAGGGCCCAAGGACAATTCCATCTTGCACCTCTTTTTTCTTTTCTTTTTCTTTGCATCATGTGCTGATTGGGGAGGGTTTTTTGGAAGGGACATCCTGCGTGACACTGCAGTGCCACTCCTAAATGGGCCCGGTGTTTGTGTCGGCCACTAGGGTCGCTAATCTTACTCACACAGTCAGCTACCTCATTGCGCCTCTTTTTTTCTTTGCGTCATGTGCTGTTTGGGGAGGGTTTTTTGGAAGGGACATCCTGCGTGACACTGCAGTGCCACTCCTAGATGGGCCCGGTGTTTGTGTCGGCCACTAGGGTCGCTAATCTTACTCACACAGCTACCTCATTGCGCCTCTTTTTTTCTTTGCGTCATGTGCTGTTTGGGGAGGGTTTTTTGGAAGGGCCATCCTGCGTGACACTGCAGTGCCACTCCTAGATGGGCCCGGTGTTTGTGTCGGCCACTAGGGTCGCTAATCTTACTCACACAGCTACCTCATTGCGCCTCTTTTTTTCTTTGCGTCATGTGCTGTTTGGGGAGGGTTTTTTGGAAGGGACATCCTGCGTGACACTGCAGTGCCACTCCTAGATGGGCCCGGTGTTTGTGTCGGCCACTAGGGTCGCTTATCTTACTCACACAGCGACCTCGGTGCAAATTTTAGGACTAAAAATAATATTGTGAGGTGTGAGGTATTCAGAATAGACTGAAAATGAGTGTAAATTATGGTTTTTGAGGTTAATAATACTTTGGGATCAAAATGACCCCCAAATTCTATGATTTAAGCTGTTTTTTAGTGTTTTTTGAAAAAAACACCCGAATCCAAAACACACCCGAATCCGACAAAAAAAATTCGGTGAGGTTTTGTCAAAACGCGTTCGAACCCAAAACACGGCCGCGGAACCGAACCCAAAACCAAAACACAAAACCCGAAAAATTTCAGGCGCTCATCTCTAGGTGTATATAGTGAGTAACTCATTATCATGCAGATAAGATGCATTGGTATATGTAATAATGTTCTGTTATTGTGGTTTTAGCTTTGCCCGCTGACAGCATGGTTTTGGGAGATGTGAGCGGGTCTCCATGGTCCGGAGCTTAAGCGGGAGGTTGCTTAGCAACAACCGACGGCGTTGATCCGGAAGTGAGGGACCGCGGACATCCGGCAGCAGCATCAGGGGAAGACGGAGACGGCGGCAAGACGGCTTGGTAAGCAGGTATTTAAATGTCACTGTTTTTGTGTGTCTGTATAGAGGGTTGGTGTATCCTGATGAAGAGGCAGTAGCCTCGAAACATGTCGTTTGTCCCTACGAGTGCCGTGCTTGCTTTGGAGGAGTGTATGTTATTGCACCGGGCACCGGGACCAGTTGTTCTTAAAAGCATGGAGTGCCGGTTGATTTTGGAGTAATATATATATATATATATATATATATAAATATATTAGAGATGAGCGGGTTCGGTTCCCTGAGATACGAACCTTCCCGAACTTCACCTATTTTACACGGTTCCGAGGCAGCCTCAGATCTTGCCGCCTTGCTGGGTTAACCCGAGCGCGCCCAAACGTCATCATCCCGCTGTCGTATTCTCGCGAGATTCGTATTCTATATAAGGAGCTGCGCGTCGCCGCCATTTTCACTCGTGCTTTGGAGATGATAGAGAGAGGACGTGGCTGCGTTCTCTCAGTTTCTGTGTTCACTGTTCAGTGTGCTGCAAATATCTGTGCTCAGTGTGCTGCAAATATCTACGTTCTCTGCCTGAAAACGCTCCATTTATGTGCTGCATTGTAGGAGGACAGTGCAGAATTTTGCTGACCACCAGTATATATATATAGCAGTATGGTACAGTAGTCCATTGCTCTACCTCTGTGTCATCAAGTATACTATCCATATCTGTGCTGCATTGTAGTTGTGCGCAGTGTATAGTAGGAGGACAGTGCAGAATTTTGCTGACCACCAGTATATATATATAGCAGTACGGTACAGTAGTCCATTGCTCTACCTCTGTGTCATCAAGTATTCTATCCATATCTGTGCGGCATTGTAGTTGTGCGCAGTATATAGTAGGGGGAAAGTGCAGAATTTTGCTGACCACCAGTATATATATATATGTATATATATATATATATATATAGCAGTACAGTACAGTAGTCCATTGCTCTACCTCTGTGTCATCAAGTATACTATCCATACCTGTGCCGCATTGTAGTTGTGCGCAGTATATAGTAGGAGGACAGTGCAGAATTTTGCTGACCACCAGTATATATATAGCAGTACGGTACAGTAGTCCATTGCTCTACCTCTGAGTCGTCAAGTATATAATCCATACCTGTGCTGCATTGTAGTTGTGCGCAGTATATAGTAGGAGGACAGTGCAGAATTTTGCTGACCACCAGTATATATATATATATATATAGCAGTACGGTACAGTAGTCCATTGCTCTACCTCTGTGTCGTCAAGTATACAATCCATACCTGTGCTGCATTGTAGTTGTGTGCTGTATATAGTAGGAGGACAGTGCAGAATTTTGCTGACCACCAGTATAAATATAGCAGTACGGTACAGTAGTCCATTGCTCTACCTCTGTGTCGTCAAGTATACAATCCATACCTGTGCTGCATTGTAGTTGTGCGCAGTATATAGCAGGAGGACAGTGCAGAATTTTGCTGACCACCAGTATATATATATATAGCAGTACGGTACAGTAGTCAATTGCTCTACCTCTGTGTCGTCCAGTATACAATCCATACTTGTGCTGCATTGTAGTTGTGCGCAGTATATAGTAGGAGGACAGTGCAGAATTTTGCTGACCACCAGTATATATATATATATATATATATATATATATATATACCAAACTCCTTCAGCCGGCACTCCATGGAAAATCTCAATAGCCTGCCAGGGTGCACTCACAGGGCCTGCCAGCCCCCTCAATACTCTCCAAGAAACAGAGGCACTCCTGGACTGAATACTTAGTGAAAACTCATGGTGGTTTATTCAACGTTTCGGGGAACTGCCCCCCGTCATCCTGATGACGGGGGGCAGTTCCCCGAAACGTTGAATAAACCACCATGAGTTTTCACTAAGTATTCAGTCCAGGAGTGCCTCTGTTTCTTGGAGAGTATATATATATATATATATATATATATATGTATGTATAGCAGTACGGTACAGTAGGCCATTGCTATTGATATATTACTGACATATAATTCCACACATTAAAAAATGGAGAACAAAAATGTGGAGGGTAAAATAGTGAAAGATCAAGATTCACTTCCACCTCGTGCTGAAGCTGCTGCCACTAGTCATGGCCGAGATGATGAAATGCCCTCAATGTCGTCTGCCAAGGAAGATGCCCAATGTCATAGTAGAGAGCATGTAAAATCCAAAAAACAAATGTTCAGTAAAATGACCCAAAAATCAAAATTAAAAGCGTCTGATGAGAAGCGTAAACTTGCCAATATGCCATTTAAGACACGGAGTGGCAAGGAACGGCTGAGGCCCTGGCCTATGTTCATGGCTACTGGTTCAGCTTCACATGAGGATGATAGCACTCATCCTCTCGCTAGAAAAATGAAAAGACTTAAGCTGGCAAAAGCACAGCAAAGAACGTGCGTTCTTCTAGATCACAAATCCCCAAGGAGAGTCTAATTGTGTCGGTTGCGATGCCTGACCTTCCCAACACTGGACGGGAAGAGGTGGCGCCTTCCACCATTTGCACGCCCCCTGCAAGTGCTGGAAGGAGCACCCGCAGTCCAGTTCCTGATAGTCAAATTGAAGATGTCACTGTTGAAGTACACCAGGATGAGGATATGGGTGTTGCTGGTGCTGAGGAGGATTCTAATGGTGAGGTGGTTTGTTTAAGTCAGGCACCCGGGGAGACACCTGTTGTCCGTGGGCCGAATATGGTCATTGACATGCCTGGTCAAATTACAAAAAAAATCACCTCTTCGGTGTGGAATTATTTTAACAGAAATGCGGACAACAGGTGTCAAGCCGTGTGTTGCCTTTGTCAAGCTGTAATAAGTAGGGGTAAGGATGTTAAGGATGTTAACCACCTAGGAACATCGTCCCTTATACGTCACCTGGAGCGCATTCATCAGAACTCATTGACAAGTTCAAAAACTTTGGGTGACAGTGGAAGCAGTCCACTGACAACTAAATCCCTTCCTCTTGTAACCAAGCTCCTGCAAACCACACCACCAACTCCCTCAGTGTCAATTTCCTCCTTAGACAGGAAAGCCAATAGTCCTGCAGGACATGTCTCTGGCAAGTCTGACGAGTCCTCTCCTGCCTGGGATTCCTCCGATGCATCCTTGAGTGTAACGCCTACTGCTGCTGGCACTGCTGTTGTTGCTGCTGGGAGTCGATCCTCATCCCAGAGGGGAAGTCGGAAGACCACTTGCACTACTTCCAGTAAGCAATTGACTGTCCAGCAGTCCTTTGATGAAATATCACAGCAGTCATCCTGCTGCAAAGCGGATAACTCAGGTCTTGGCAGCTTCGGTGGTGTTAAACGTGTGACCGGTATCCACCGTTAATTCACAGGGAACTAGAGAATTGCTTGAGGTACTGTGTCCCCGGTACCAAATACCATCTAGGTTCCATTTCTCTAGGCAGGCGATACCGAGAATGTACACAGACTTCAGAAAAAGAGTCACCAGGTTCCTAAAAAATGCAGTTGTACCCAATGTCCACTTAACCACGGACATGTGGACAAGTGGAGCAGGGCAGACTCAGGACTATATGACTGTGACAGCCCACTGGGTAGATGTATTGCCTCCCGCAGCAAGAACAGCAGCGGCGGTACCAGTAGCAGCATCTCGCAAACGACAACTCGTTCCTAGGCAGGCTACGCTTTGTATCACCGCTTTCCATAAGATGCACACAGCTGACAACCTCTTACGGAAACTGAGGAACATCATCGCAGAATGGCTTACCCCAACTGGACTCTCCTGGGGATTTGTGATATCGGACAATGCCACCAATATTGTGCGTTTTTGTGTCCAATATTGTGCGAATTTGCCCATATTACATGTGGGCAAATTCCAGCACGTCCCATGTTTTGCACATACATTAAATTTGGTGGTGCAGAATTTTTTTTAAAATGACGGGCGTGCAAGAGATGCTGTCGGTGGCCCAAAGAATTGCGGGTTACTTTCGGCATTCAGCCACCGTGTGCCAAAGACTGGAGCACCAGCAAACACTCCTGAACCTGCCCCGCCATCATCTGAAGCAAGAGGTGGTAACGAGGTGGAATTCAACCCTCTACACGCTTCAGAGGATGGAAGAGCAGCAAAAGGCCATTCAAGCCTATACAGCTACCTACGATATAGGCAAAGGAGGGGGAATGCACCTGACTCAAGCGCAGTGGAGAATGATTTCAACATTGTACAAGGTTTTGCAACCCTTTGAACTTGCCACACGTGAAGTCAGTTCAGCCTGAGTCAGGTCATTCCCCTCAGGCTTTTGCAGAAGAAGCTGGAGAGATTGAAGGAGGAGCTAAAACGGAGCGATTCAGTTAAGCATGTGGGACTTGTGGATGGAGCCCTTAATTCGCTTAACCAGGATTCACGGGTGGTCAATCTGTTGAAATCAGAGCACTACGTTTTGGCCACCGTGCTCGATCCTAGGTTTAAAGCCTACGTTGTATCTCTCTTTCCGGCAGACACAAGTCTGCAGAGGTGCAAAGACCTGCTGGTGAGACACTTGTCAAGTCAAGCGGAACGTGACCCGTCAACAGCTCCTCCTTCACATTCTCCCGCAACTGGGGCTGCGAGGAAAAGGCTAAGAATTCCGAGCCCACCCGCTGGCGGTGATGCAGGGCAGTCTGGAGCGAGTGCTGACATCTGGTCCGGACTGAAGGACCTGCCAACGATTACTGACATGTCGTCTACTGTCACTGCATATGATTCTGTCACCATTGAAAGAATGGTGGAGGATTATATGAGTGACCGCATCCAAGTTGGCACGTCAGACAGTCCGTACGTATACTGGCAGGAAAAAGAGGCAATTTGGAGGCCCTTGCACAAACTTGCTTTATTTTACCTAAGTTGCCCCCCCTCCAGTGTGTACTCCAAAAGAGTGTTTAGTGCAGCCGCTCACCTTGTCAGCAATCGGCGTACGAGGTTACTTCCAGAAAATGTGGAGAAGATGATGTTCATCAAAATGAATTATAAATTATAATCACTTTTTCTGTGGAGACATTCACCAGCAATTGCCTCCAGAAAGTACACAGGGACCTGAGATGGTGGATTCCAGTGGGGACGAATTAATAATCTGTGAGGAGGGGGATGTACACAGTGAAAGGGGTGAGGAATCGGACGATGAAGAGGAGGTGGACATCTTGCCTCTGTAGAGCCAGTTTGTGCAAGGAGAGATTGATTGCTTCTTTTTTGGTGGGGGCCCAAACCAACCAGTCATTTCAGCCACAGTCGTGTGGCAGACCCTGTCGCTGAAATGATGGGTTTATTAAAGTGTGCATGTCCTGTTTATACAACATAAGGGTGGGTGGGAGGGCCCAAGGACAATTCCATCTTGCACCTCTTTTTTCTTTAATTTATCTTTGCATCATGTGATGTTTGGGGCCAATCTTTTTAAGTGCCATCCTGTCTGACACTGCAGTGCCACTCCTAGATGGGCCAGGTGTTTGTGCCGCCCACTTGGGTCGCTTAGCTTAGTCATCCAGCGACCTCGGTGCAAATTTTAGGACTAAAAATAATATTGTGAGGTGTGAGGTGTTCAGAATAGACTGGAAATGAGTGGAAATTATGGTTATTGAGGTTAATAATACTATGGGATCAAAATGACCCCCAAATTCTATGATTTAAGCTGTTTTTAAGGGGTTTTTGAAAAAAAAAACACCCGAATCCAAAATACACCCGAATCTGACAAAAAAATTTCAGGGAGGTTTTGGGAAAAACGCGTCCGAATCCAAAACACGGCCGCGGAACCGAATCCAAAACCAAAACACAAAACACAAAAAAATTCCGGTGCACATCACTAATATATATATATATATATATATATATATATAGTACATCATACACCATATATTAGGTTTGTTAGCAAATCAAAAAAGCAAGCAACTGGGCAAAACCATGTTACACTGCAGGTGTGGCAGATGTAACGTACAGAGAGAGTTAGATTTGGGTGGATTATATCGTTTCTGTGCAGGGTAAATACTACTGTAGTTGCTTATTCTTTACACTGCAACTTGGATGTCAGTTTGAACACATCCCATCCAAATCTAACTCTCTCTGTACCTGTTACATTACATCTGCCTCACCTGCAGTGCACATGGTTTTACCCAGTTGCTTGCTTTTTTGGGTTGCTGACAAACCTGAATTACCCACATAGCCTGTAAAATAATAGGAGCTGACTGGTTGGTACTCTCTCCAAAGCTTAATATATCTTGCCCTTAAAGACCAAATAACTGCCAGCATTGAGCTGGTACAACATACCAGCTTTTCTGTAGAGCAAAATTGGGCATGTGTCTGTGTCCCTCCACCTCTTGATCTAAATGGCAAAATGAAATCATATCTTTTCACTGAGCAGGGAACAGCCTTATTGGTTTGTATCTACTTTTGCAGGACTGCTGGTAGTGCACACGATGAGAAGTGTAAAAACTCTTTACAGTCCAGATTTTTTACTTACTACTCCTTTCTAGTTTAAATAAACCAGGGGAACATGGGGACTCTGGTCTCTTTTTATTATGTATCACTTATGTACATTTGATTTTTTTTTATGCTCGTAGAAAATAGAAATGCGCTTTCTTATAAAACAAGTGCCTCACCAATTTATTTATCTCATTTAAATGTCCCTCAAAATGAAATTTCTATCCACTGTGGTCCTGTAATCAGACCATGGAAAACTTTGCAAAGACTTGACGGATGCACCAATTCCACACACTTTATCTAAAGTTAGTAACCGCAGGGCCGTCTTTTCATATGGGCTCAATGGGCCATTCAGTTGCCAAGGGGCCCAGGTTGATAGCTGAGGGTCCCCTTTTTCCAGGGATATCAGATTTTTGAAAATCGGCTCTGGGGAACCGGAGATATCCAACTCTAAAGCAGTGGTCGGCATCAGAGCCTGTTAATTGCTCTTCCCAGACAGATATCTCGAGTTCTGTTTGACTTAAAGTTTTTCGGAGGTTATACTCCAAAAGCCTGGACTCTCTCCATTCAGTGGACACTGGCAGCTTGTCTCTACTGTGCTGAGATCCAGAGATATCAGCCTTCCAGCAGTTGGTCCCTATTCTAGCTCCACACGCCTGGTATGCGGTTTTATATTTTTGTTGGATTGCTCTGGCTCCTGAACTCTGATCCCCAAGTCCCCAGTACCTCCTGAAAGGTGGGACTCTTTCGTTTTTTTATCCCATTAAAAGCTAAGCACTGGAAAATTATGAATTTTAAGCCGACTCCACTATCCACCCCTTCCCTGCATATTAAACACACACTACTTCCCTGGAAGTCATGTACTGGGGCCCCTTCATTCAGCCCAATACCCCTTTCTACAGTTTAGTGTTTTCCTTCCCACCTCATCTCCCATCATCTGTGCAGTAAAGGAGTAATTAGCAGAAATGACTGCTCCAGGTCCCACATGCAGAAGACAGAACACCCCCTTCCTCCCATGGGAAATCACAGCTGCCACTGATAGCACCCCCCCACCCCACCCCAACCGATGGAGGATGGGTAGGGGCCCCCAGTGCATTGCTTTGCCCAGGGGCCTTCACTGCTGTTAAGATGGCCCTGAGTAACCGGGGGACTCATGCAGAGTTGGATGCACTGCAGACTCACATTTTTTCAGTTTCCTAAATTTTCTTAGTGACTTCAAGTTAAGTCTATACATTACTTATGTATTTTAAAGCTACCTAATAATAAAATATTTAATTAAACAGCCACTCAACCTAGAATAAACCATGGATAAAAACCTGGGGGAAGACTTGTGAGCTACAGATATTCCTGACTTGTGATTGGTCCTCCCGCTCTCAACCGATTCTGCCGTCATTTAAAGTTGGTCAATTGATTTGCTATTTCAGTACTGTGAAAATTGGCTAAATGGAAGGGAGAAAGAGACACAATAACATCTTTTGTGCATGTGATAGTGCAGTTTAAAATCGAGATTTGCATTTGCAGGTATTTAAAATAGCACCTGGCTTTCTCTATTCTATCAAACAAAATCTTATTACAAATTAGCCTGGATGTATTATCTCTTACTTGCCATAGTTTAAAGATGTGACATGTTGAGGATATTATTTGGGCATAAATTTCCCTGAAGACCATGTCAGCCTTTACTCTTGGATGCAATATTTATAATTAATAATTACACCAGCCCTTGGCAAAGAATAGTGAGTGTTTGATTCTGTCATTTTTAAGCTAGAGAATGACATCTATAGCTGCATATTTCCAGTACTACTGTACTTCCTTATGTGTGTGCAATAAACAAATGGGCACTGTAGTGTAACTTAGATAACATATATTAATTAAATCAGAAGAAGGGTATATTGCTCGACTAGAGCATTATATGGTGATGGAGTCCCTCCTCCCTAGCAACTAAAAACCAGACCTTCACTGCCACCTGATATTTTTCCTTGTATTGCTTTCTTCTTGTCTTGCTCTTTGATTCTTATTCTACTCCTTTGCTCTGCTTCTCTTTTCTTCCTCATCTTCTTACTCCCACGGTTGCAAGTGCCTTGTTCGATTGTAACATGTTGTGTATGACAGTTCATTCATTGTCAATTTTTATTGGTTTTTCTACCAATGATAATGTTATTAAGTTCTGACCAAAGTTAACCTGCTTTTGGGTGAGTTGCGGAGATTTTATTACATGTTACTACAGTTGTATTATATAAATTTGTAAAGCGCACAATAAAAACCTATTTGCAAAAAAAAAAAAAAAAAAGAAGGGTATATTGCTTTAAACAATATTGTTTTCTTGCATCTTGGCCTCATACAGTTTCAGGCTGGACACAGTCTCCTGAGGAGACGTGACGTATATATATCCGCTAGCGTTCTCTTGCAAATTCATTTTCAAGGGCCTCTGAAATGGAAAATGATTTAAAGTGTGGTTCTACGCCAATAATAATAGCTTGTCAAAAGGAGTGTTGCTCTTGAGCAATTTGCTAGACTATACTATTGACATCTATCAGAACAGTGTTACAAATTCCACCATAAATATTATGGAAATTACGTACGGTAAGACAACAGAAGTTTTTGTTTGTGGGGATATGGGTTTAAATATTTTTTTTATACTAATAATATTTAGTAATTTAACCAATGGACAACGCTTTGGGCTCTATAACCTTTTTGGTTGGGGGGGTGGAGGCAAAATATCATTTCATTTTGGCGCCACTAAATCGTTGCAGCAGCTCAAGGGCAACTGGACTTAAATTTTACAGGTATCTCGATTTTTTGTGTGATTTCCCACAGAATGTTTCCCGGGAGGTTCAAGGGAAAGCTTATGCGACTTCTCCCTCGGAGAAGTCGCATAAGTGTATGGCCATCTTTAAATTTAAAGTCTGTCAGGGACTTGGCAATGATACTACACTAAGGAACAAACTTATCGTAGTACCAGGCCATCTCAAGGAAGTCTCTGACATTATTTTGTATGGGGCCTAATACCATGGAAAAGATATCTCACGTTGGTTAGCTCTGGATGAATCTTTTATCCTCCAACCCAGTGCCCCAATTTTTGTATCTAAACTGTCCCGATCTGGCTTTTGTCAGGGCAGAAAGTCAGATCTGCTTTGCTAATGTTTTAGTACTTGTGTGACGTATCGGATATGCTTTCCCATGCCTCTGTGAAAATTGAGATTCCATCCAGGTGTTACTGGTCAAATGACTGCCACTTTTACAGGAGGTGAGTCATAGCCCTTTTGAAGGTGGCTGGGGATGATCCTCCTTCAGAATAGTCTAAACAGTGATGAATGCAAAGTGTTTCTGTCCTGACTATTAAGGGGTATCTAGCAATACTTTTTACCTATAATCTGAGTACTACACACAGTTTATCTACGTGGGGCATGTTATAGGCATCCTTCATGTTCACCTCACTACAATATGGTAATTAACACAGAGCAAGGTAGTCTGGCATTTTTATCAAGAGGTAGCAATGCACCCACAGCCTAGCTGAAGGTACAGTCACCATATCCAGCATCTATTCTACCTTATTGACCATGATGAGGATCTCGTGGATCCTCCATTGAGTGGTTTGTCTAATGAGCCTGACCTAACTGGTGACATGGTGGGTGTCTACATGACTCTCTTCCTCTGTGAGCTGCACCCATATCTGTGCAACACCTACCCCTAAGTCCCCTAAGAGATTGAGTAAGAAATCATTCCTAATGTTCTCCATGGGCAGACAGTGGAGTGCTTATATTTCATTTCAGGGACTCTTTGACCCATTTAAAATGGAATATTTTTTAACAGGGTGCCTACTGTAACCATGGCTACAGTATAGTCTGTGTTGCCATGCCACTGTGCCACATTATAGCCCAAGTAGCCTTTAGTGTATTTTTACTGCTCGACACTAGTACCATCACCCTGAGCTTGATGGCCAGTTCACACTCTCTGACAGTCCAGTGCTACTCATGCTCTCCATTAAGTTTCTGAGTCACTACAACAGCTTCTCTGCTTACTCAATGGTGGGTACTGCCCGTATCCGGGAAATTCTCTCCCAGATTTTTTGCTTACTCCCCAGATATACAGCAGTTCAAAAGGTGAAGAACTAGTAGATTCCCGCAGAACTTCATGGTAATTGAACAGCTGCTGTTCCAGAAATTTCTTCCAGGCTCACCCCTTGAGTGCATGTATGTTAACAGAATCTGCTTGAAGGTATTAATGAACCCCTCACACAGGCCATTTTTTTTTGTAGAATAGGGGTGCACAGGGTCTGACTCCAACTTTCTTCCACAGAATATGCATCCATTAACTCTGGAATTGGGATCCTTGATCACATATCACCTCTATGAGAAAACCATAACAGCTGAAGATGTCTATGAGAACTTGCACTGCATGGCCTGCATCTATATATGACATACAGCCTTGGCAAATTGAGCGCATAGTCTTATGAGCGTCAAGGTGTGCCTTTCCCCATCCAAATGGGCTTGATAAGGCATCCACAAGATCAATAAGAAAGGCTTGCATATAATTGGCGTACTCTAGAGGTGTGCGTGAAAGAGGTCTCCAAAGATGATGGCCCTGTTCTGTTTCACATCTTGTGTGATCTCTGGCCAGAAGATGCTGTGCTGTAGTCTCTCATAGGTCCTGTGGATACCGAGGGGTTACCAGGAGGTCATCATGATCCAAGGCTAAGAGCAGTACTCTGTACTTAATGTACATAATCCACTGCCAGCTGGTCACCCAGGGCTCACACATAGCACCTTCTGGGATAGATGAAGTGTCTCCTATATCCAAGGCATGGTTAATCATCCAGCTATGTGAAGGCACACTGCATATGGGGTGTACTGCACAAATGCACTCTAGAAAGTTCCACAGGGTGGCATTTCACTAACTAGGATGAAGCACAAACCTAACCAATTTGATCATTGACATCTGGTCACACACTCATCATCCAACTTGACTGCATACTCAGGATTGAACTACTGTACTGTCAATCACTGTATGATTTCTGGAGCCAGTTTTAACAATAGTTGCTACAGTACCAGAGAGTCTCTTCCATCCTCCAGAGTGCTGATCTGCTTCATACCCAGCTACTGGCAGCAAGTAGTCTTGAGCTATATAACCATCTAGATATAAAACTATGAGGTATGATGCCTTGATAAAGAATCAGCTGGAGTAGAATTTGTGGTGTTGTACAGCAAGGGAATCCTACCTGGAATATAGCCTTCCATTCCATTGGAGCAGTTATCTGCATGGAACTCTGGACACCTGCATTTGACTCATACTGTATATTCTGTTTTGGACCAATATGCTGGTACTATTTCTCTGGTAAGCAGACTTTTCTCCACATGTACTTCAATCTGTCATTATATTATTTTAAAGTTTTATGATTGTTTTGTTTGTATATTAAATACTTTTTAAGTGGCAATGCACTAGATATTCTTTTATTTCTTTTCCCTAATATATAATCTGGCACTTGATCAACTGGGTTGTGATCTGAATACCTACCCACCACTGAATTGTAATCTGGGATATGAGAATATTCCTATAGAGGAGACACTGAGAATATATAATAATAATAATAATAATAATAATAATAATAATAATACATTTAATTTATTGTGCGCTTTTCACCACCAGGACTCAAAGTCACTTTACAGACATAAAAAACACATAGTACACAGGATTTAGTATTTATTTATTTGGGAAATAAATTCCACGGTTATATATTCCGTGGACAAAGGTAACAGGTGAGGCATCCGCCTCGCGCACATTGGAAAAACAAGAAGCTATAGCTGAGAGCAGCATGTCATTAAAATATCCAGGCAGGGAGTTATGGAAGGGGTGTCCAGATTATGCAGACATAAGGGGTTTGAGGTGGTGTATAAGATAACCCACAGTAGTGTGTGGAAAGCAGTCTTTTAGGAGTTGATATGACAGATAGTACTCCTTCTGCTTTCCTCCAGTTTAACTCTGGTTTAACTCCAATTTTCAGATTAATATCTCCTAATACTTTAAATTAATAAACAGGAAAAAACAGACACCCAACCGACTTATCAAACATTTGAATTCCCCCCTTTAAAATCTAAATGGTTTTGTAGCCTTGCCTGTACTGATTAAATAAGGCTATAGTCATGTGTGGAGCCTGACTGAACACCAACCTCCAAAAAACTCCACTTACAACAGAAGATGCTAATAAAGTTTAAACAGATTTTAAGTTACTAATATAAACTATTGGCAATTTACCAAAGCAATGATTTCACTGCTATATAATCAAAAGGCAGTAGCATCTGATGAGAGTACAAACCATACAATGACATATAAGGTCAATTATTATTATTATTATTATTATTATTATTATTATTATTATCTTTTCTATATATTTTTCTCTTTTTTTCACCACTGAGACTTCAGTTTCTGTACCCTATAATTTGGGTACAGTAATAAATATCACTGGTTCCGTCTTATGCATGCTTTCCGTGTACAGGGTCACAGGTGGTATTACTGTTTTTCACAAGAGTTGACACATAATAATTATTCTGTTCCTTTTTTTCTCTTTGCAATATATTTTATATTTCCACCATTATGAGCAAAATGGAACAATTAACTATTTTTTATCTGAGTGATTTCTCACCTTGCGCAGCTGGTGATTACAGTCTATTTTTTTTAAACTTAATATCCATTTATATTTGACTGAATATGGTTACAAGCCTGTGCCCAACCTGGATCTTAGTAGTTCTTTAGCTGGTGACTGCAGGAGGCAGGGGTAAGCAGATGGGAGGCATTTGATATGCCAGCTGTCGGGATCCCGGCGCTCACCATACCTGCGCCGGAATCCCAACAGCCGGCATACCGACAACTATTCTCCCTCTTGGGGTGTCCATGACACCCCTGGAGGGAGAATAAATAGCGTAGCGTGCCACCATGCCTGCAGTGAGCCCGCAAGGAGCTCTTTTGTGCTCACCCTGATGCCTGCATGCCGGCAGTCAGGATTCCAGCGCCGGTATGTTGGGCGCCGAGATCCCAAGCGCTGGCATAACATAATACACCCAACCTGACTTGCCCTGTCAGAACAGACTCCATATTCAAGCTCTCTTGTGATCTGCTGTATTCAGTCCTAGCAACACCACCAGGTCTAGCAAAAGACTCACTGGATTCCAGTCTGAATCCTGTCTGAGTCCTAATCAGTGGCCCTTGGCAGTTTGCTGGCATTTCACCCTCCTTACTGGAACTGCTTTAAAAGTCCTCAGGTTGCAGCAGGCATTATCTGGAGTTTCTCTGGGAAGTTTGTCTAAATTCACAGAAGAACAATGGGCACCCATTTTTCAGGTAATAAGGGTTATATTGGTCTTGTCATCCCTCAGTTAACCTCTGAGTGTGTTTTTATATGAAGGTAGTCCTACAGCTGACTGGCACTTCTGTCCCATTTTGTCCACCATTAGGGGACAAAGTTTCAAAAATCCTATCCAGCAACTTCTCAGGGTGCATCAGAGAGGCTAGGTTCCCTGATAACTGTAGGTGAATATAGTTTTCACCTGGGACATGCTATAGACCATACCAGCATCTAAATAACTCATCCGGCAACATTTAAGAACATGTAAACATTGTCCCAAACAACAGACCTTTTTGTAATACATTAAACATCTTTAACAATTATTCATCCAAATAATCACTCCTATCTCTCCCAGGCACTTTCTCCCATCCTTGGAAGTCCCTTCCACCGCTCACAACCAAAATATATTCTTCCTCCATGTAGCCACCATCTGCCAATTAGCAGCAGCCCTGAAACAAATCCAATCAATTTTCACCAGAATATGGTACACATAAGGGCCCTCATTCCGAGTTGTTCGCTCGCAAGCTGCTTTTAGCAGCTTTGCACACGCTAAGCCGCCGCCTACTGGGAGTAGTGATGTGCACCGGAAATTTTTCGGGTTTTGTGTTTTGGTTTTGGGTTCGGTTCCGCGGCCGTGTTTTGGGTTCGGACGCGTTTTGGCAAAACCTCACCGGAAATTTTTTGTCGGATTCGGGTGTGTTTTGGATTCGGGTGTTTTTTTCAAAAAACACTAAAAAACAGCTTAAATCATAGAATTTTGGGGTCATTTTGAACCCATAGTATTATTAACCTCAATAACCATAATTTCCACTCATTTTCAGTCTATTCTGAACACCTCACACCTAACAATATTATTTCTAGTCCTAAAATTTGCACCGAGGTCGCTGGATGGCTAAGCTAAGTGACACAAGTGGCCGACACAAACACCTGGCCCATCTAGGAGTGGCACTGCAGTGTCAGGCAGGATGGCACTTCAAAAAAATAGTCCCCAAACAGCACATGATGCAAAGAAAAAAAGAGGCGCAATGAGGTAGCTGTGTGACTAAGCTAAGCGACCCTAGTGGCCGACACAAACACCTGGCCCATCTAGGAGTGGCACTGCAGTGTCAGACAGGATGGCACTTGAAAAAAATAGTCCCCAAACAGCACATGATGCAAAGAAAAAAAGAGGCGCAATGAGGTAGTTGTGTGACTAAGCTAAGCGACCCTAGTGGCCGACACGAACTCCTGGCCCATCTAGGAGTGGCACTGCAGTGTCAGACAGGAAGGCACTTGAAAAAAATAGTCCCCAAACAGCACATGATGCAAAGAAAAAAAGAGGCGCAATGAGGTAGTTGTGTGACTAAGCTAAGCGACCCTAGTGGCCGACACAAACTCCTGGCCCATCTAGAAGTGGCACTGCAGTGTCAGACAGGATGGCACTTGAAAAAAATAGTCCCCAAACAGCACATGATGCAAAGAAAAAAAGAGGCGCAATGAGGTAGCTGTGTGACTAAGCTCAGCGACCCAAGTGGCCGACACAAACACCTGGCCCATCTAGGAGTGGCACTGCAGTGTCAGACAGGATTGCACTTGAAAAAAATAGTCCCCAAACAGCACATGATGCAAAGAAAAAAAGAGGCGCAATGAGGTAGCTGTGTGACTAAGCTAACAGACCCTAGTGGCCGACACAAACACCTGGCCCATCTAGGAGTGACACTGCAGTGTCAGGCAGGATGGCCCTTCAAAAAAATACTCCCCAAACAGCACATGATGCAAAGAAAAATGAAAGAAAAAAGAGGTGCAAGATGGAATTGTCCTTGGGCCCTCCTACCCACCCTTATGTTGTATAAACAGGACATGCACACTTTAACGAACCCATCATTTCAGCTACAGGGTCTGCCACACGACTGTGACTGAAATGACTGGTTGGTTTGGGCCCCCACCAAAAAAGAAGCAATCAATCTCTCCTTGCACAAACTGGCTCTACAGAGGCAAGATGTCCACCTCATCATCATCGTCCGATTCATCACCCCTTTCACTGTGTACATTCCCCTCCTCACAGATTATTAATTCGTCCCCACTGGAATCCACCATCTCAGGTCCCCGTGTACTTTCTGGAGGCAATTGCTGCTGGTGAATGTCTCCACGGAGGAATTGATTATAATTCATTTTAATGAACATCATCTTCTCCACATTTTCTGGAAGTAACCTCGTACGCCGATTGATGACAAGGTGAGCGGCTGCACTAAACACTCTTTCGGAGTACACACTGGAGGGAGGGCAACTTAGGTAGAATAAAGCCAGTTTCTGCAAGGGCCTCCAAATTGCCTCTTTTTCCTGCCAGTATACGTACGGACTGTCTGACGTGCCTACTTGGATGCGGTCACTCATATAATCCTCCACCATTCTTTCAATGGTGAGAGAATCATATGCAGTGACAGTAGACGACATGTCAGTAATCGTTGGCAGGTCCTTCAGTCCGGACCAGATGTCAGCACTCGCTCCAGACTGCCCTGCATCACCGCCAGCGGGTGGGCTCGGAATTCTTAGCCTTTTCCTCGCACCCCCAGTTGCGGGAGAATGTGAAGGAGGAGCTGTTGACGGGTCACGTTCCGCTTGACTTGACAATTTTCTCACCAGCAGGTCTTTGAACCCCTGCAGACTTGTGTCTGCCGGAAAGAGAGATACAACGTAGGTTTTAAATCTAGGATCGAGCACAGTGGCCAAAATGTAGTGCTCTGATTTCAACAGATTGACCACCCGTGAATCCTGGTTAAGCGAATGAAGGGCTCCATCCACAAGTCCCACATGCCTAGCGGAATCGCTCTGTTTTAGCTCCTCCTTCAATGTCTCCAGCTTCTTCTGCAAAAGCCTGATGAGGGGAATGACCTGACTCAGGCTGGCAGTGTCTGAACTGACTTCACGTGTGGCAAGTTCAAAGGGTTGCAGAACCTTGCACAACGTTGAAATCATTCTCCACTGCGCTTGAGACAGGTGCATTCCACCTCCTTTGCCTATATCGTGGCCAGATGTATAGGCTTGAATGGCCTTTTGCTGCTCCTCCATCCTCTGAAGCATATAGAGGGTTGAATTCCACCTCGTTACCACCTCTTGCTTCAGATGATGGCAGGGCAGGTTCAGGTATTTTTGGTGGTGCTCCAGTCTTCTGTACGCGGTGCCTGAACGCCGAAAGTGGCCCGCAATTCTTCGGGCCACCGACAGCATCTCTTGCACGCCCCTGTCATTTTCTAAATAATTCTGCACCACCAAATTCAAGGTATGTGCAAAACATGGGACGTGCTGGAAATTGCCCAGATGTAATGCACGCACAATATTGCTGGCGTTGTCCGATGTCACAAATCCCCAGGAGAGTCCAATTGGGGTAAGCCATTCTGCGATGATCTTCCTCAGTTGCCGTAGGAGGTTTTCAGCTGTGTGCTTATTCTGGAAAGCGGTGATACAAAGCGTAGCCTGCCTAGGAATGAGTTGGCGTTTGCGAGATGCTGCTACTGGTGCCGCCGCTGCTGTTCTTGCTGCGGGAGGCATCTACCCAGTGGGCTGTCACAGTCATATAGTCCTGAGTCTGCCCTGCTCCACTTGTCCACATGTCCGTGGTTAAGTGGACATTGGGTACAACTGCATTTTTTAGGACACTGGTGAGTCTTTTTCTGAGGTCTGTGTACATTTTCGGTATCGCCTGCCTAGAGAAATGGAACCTAGATGGTATTTGGTACCGGGGACACAGTACCTCAATCAAGTCTCTAGTTGGCTCTGAATTAACGATGGATACCGGAACCACGTTTCTCACCGCCCAGGCTGCCAAGGCCTCAGTTATCCGCTTTGCAGCAGGATGACTGCTGTGATATTTAATCTTCCTCGCAAAGGACTGTTGGACAGTCAATTGCTTACTGGAAGTAGTACAAGTGGTCTTCCGACTTCCCCTCTGGGATGACGATCGACTCCCAGAAGCAACAACAGCAGCGCCAGCAGCAGTAGGCGTTACACTCAAGGATGCATCGGAGGAATCCCAGGCAGGAGAGGACTCGTCAGACTTGCCAGTGACATGGCCTGCAGGACTATTGGTTTTCC
Organism: Pseudophryne corroboree; assembly: GCF_028390025.1. NCBI lineage: Eukaryota > Metazoa > Chordata > Amphibia > Anura > Myobatrachidae > Pseudophryne > Pseudophryne corroboree. The sequence continues at coordinate 582,808,945 of NC_086446.1, forward strand.
TGGGTAAGGAGGAAATTGACACTGAGGGAGTTGGTGGTGTGGTTTGCAGGAGCTTGGTTACAAGAGGAAGGGATTTAGTGGTCAGTGGACTGCTTCCGCTGTCACCCAAAGTTTTTGAACTTGTCACTGACTTATGATGAATGCGCTGCAGGTGACGTATAAGGGAGGATGTTCCGAGGTGGTTAACGTCCTTACCCCTACTTATTACAGCTTGACAAAGGCAACACACGGCTTGACACCTGTTGTCCGCATTTGTGTTGAAATAATTCCACACCGAAGAGCTGATTTTTTTTGTATTTTGACCAGGCATGTCATGGGCCATATTCCTCCCACGGACAACAGGTGTCTCCCCGGGTGCCTGACTTAAACAAACCACCTCACCATCAGAATCCTCCTTGTCAATTTCCTCCCCAGCGCCAGCAACACCCATATCCTCATCCTGGTGTACTTCAACAGTGACATCTTCAATTTGACTATCAGGAACTGGACTGCGGGTGCTCCTTCCAGCACTTGCAGGGGGTGTGCAAATGGTGGAAGGCGCAAGCTCTTCCCGTCCAGTGTTGGGATGGTCAGGCATCGCAACCGACACAATTGGACTCTCCTTGGGGATTTGTGATTTCGAAGAACGCACAGTTCTTTGCTGTGCTTTTGCCAGCTTGAGTCTTTTCATTTTTCTAGCGAGAGGCTGAGTGCTTCCATCCTCATGTGAAGCTGAACCACTAGCCATGAACATAGGCCAGGGCCTCAGCCGTTCCTTTCCACTCCGTGTGGTAAATGGCATATTGGCAAGTTTATGCTTCTCCTCTGACAATTTTATTTTAGATTTTTGAGTCCTTTTTTTACTGATATTTGGTGTTTTGGATTTTACATGCTCTGTACTATGACATTGGGCATCGGCCTTGGCAGACGACGTTGATGGCATTTCATCATCTCGGCCATGACTAGTGGCAGCAGCTTCAGCACGAGGTGGAAGTGGATCTTGATCTTTCCCTATTTTTTTAACCTCCACATTTTTGTTCTCCATATTTTAATGCACACAACTAAAAGGCACCACAGGTATACAATGTAGATGGATGGATAGTATACTTAATGGATGACGAGTGACGACACAGAGGTAGGTACAGCAGTGGCCTACCGTACTGCTATATACAGTATAATGCACCTGGTGGACACTGTCAGCAGACTGCTAAACTACTAGTATAAAAAAAGCCACCACAGGTATAAAATGTAGATGGATGGATAGTATACTTAATGGATGACGAGTGACGACACAAAGGTAGGTACAGCAGTGGCCTACCGTACTGCTATATACAGTATAATGGACTTGGTGGACACTGTCAGCAGACTGCTAAAGTACTAGTATAAAAAAAAGCCACCACAGGTATACAATGTAGATGGATGGATAGTATACTTTATGGATGACGAGTGATGACACAGAGGTAGGTACAGCAGTGGCCTACCGTACTGCTATATACAGTATAATGGACCTGGTGGACACTGTCAGCAGACTGCTAAACTACTAGTATAAAAAAAAAGCCACCACAGGTATACAATGTAGATGGATGGATAGTATACTTTATGGATGACGAGTGACGACACAGAGGTAGGTACAGCAGTGGCCTACCGTACTGCTACATGCAGTATAATGGACCTGGTGGACACTGTCAGCAGACTGCTAAACTACTAGTATTAAAAAAAGCCACCACAGGTATACAATGTAGATGGATGGATAGTATACTTAATGGATGACGAGTGACGACACAGAGGTAGGTACAGCAGTGGCCTACCGTACTGCTATATACAGTATAATGGACCTGGTGGACACTGTCAGCAGACTGCTAAACTACTAGTATAAAAAAAAAGCCACCACAGGTATACAATGTAGATGGATGGATAGTATACTTTATGGATGACGAGTGACGACACAGAGGTATGTACAGCAGTGGCCTACCGTACTGCTATATACAGTATAATGGACCTGGTGGACACTGTCAGCAGACTGCTAAACTACTAGTATAAAAAAAAAGCCACCACAGGTATACAATGTAGATGGATGGATAGTATACTTTATGGATGACGAGTGACGACACAGAGGTAGGTACAGCAGTGGCCTACCGTACTGCTATATACAGTATAATGGACCTGGTGGACACTGTCAGCAGACTGCTAAACTACTAGTATAAAAAAAAAGCCACCACAGGTATATAATGTAGATGGATGGATAGTATACTTAATGGATGACGAGTGACGACACAGAGGTAGGTACAGCAGTGGCCTACCGTATTGCTATATACAGTATAATGGACCTGGTGGACACTGTCAGCAGACTGCTAAACTACTAGTATAAAAAAAAAAGCCACCACAGGTATACAATGTAGATGGATGGATAGTATACTTTATGGATGACGAGTGACGACACAGAGGAAGGTACAGCAGTGGCCTACCGTACTGCTATATACAGTATAATGGACCTGGTGGACACTGTCAGCAGACTGCTAAACTGCTAGTATAAAAAAAAAGCCACCACACGTATACAATGTAGATGGATGGATAGTATACTTTATGGATGACGAGTGACGACACAGAGGTAGGTACAGCAGTGGCCTACCGTACTGCTATATACAGTATAATGGACCTGGTGGACACTGTCAGCAGACTGCTAAACTACTAGTATAAAAAAAAAAGCCACAGAAGTGTTTTTCAGGCAGACAAACGTATACTGGTGGTCACTGTCAGCAAAACTCTGCACTGTACTCCTGCTATAGCTGCTCCCCAGTCCCCACAATTAAGCAGTGTGAGCACTCAGCACAGATATATCATGCAGCACACTGAGCACAGATATGGTATGGAGCATTTTTTTCAGGCAGAGAAGAGAACGGATAAAAAACTGGTGGTCACTATCAGCAAAACTCTGCACTGTACTCCTCCTAACAGCTGCTCCCCAATCCTCCCCACAATAGTAAAATAAACAAGCAAAGCAAAGCAATCAGATCAACTGTCTCGTATATAAACGGAGAGGACGCCAGCCACGTCCTCTCCCTATCAACCTCAATGCACGTGTGAAAATGGCGGCGACGCGCGGCTGCTTATATAGAATCCGAATCTCGCGAGAATCCGACAGCGGGATGATGACGTTCGGGCGCGCTCGGGTTAGCCGAGCAAGGCGGGAGGATCCGAGTCTGCTCGGACCCGTGTAAAAAAAGGTAAAGCTCGGGTGGGTTCGGTTTCTCGGAAACCGAACCCGCTCATCACTAACTGGGAGTGAATCTTAGCTTAGCAAAATTGCGAAAGAAAGATTCGCAATATTGCGAAAAGATTTCTCTGTGCAGTTTCTGAGTAGCTCGAGACTTACTCTGCCAGTGCGATCAGTTCAGTGCTTGTTGTTCCTGGTTTGACGTCACAAACACACCCAGCGTTCGCCCAGACACTCCTCCGTTTCTCCAGCCACTCCCGCGTTTTTCCCAGAAATGGTAGCGTTTTTTCACACACTCCCATAAAACGGCCAGTTTCCGCCCAGAAACACCCACTTCCTGTCAATCACATTACGATCACCAGAACGAAGAAAAAACCTTGTAATGCCGTGAGTAAAATTCCTAACTGCATAGCAAATTTACTTGGCGCAGTCGCAGTGCGAACATTGCGCATGCGCAATAAGCGGAAAATCGCTGCGATGCGAAGAAATTTACCGAGCGAACAACTCGGAATGACCACCAATGTATCTTCTCATTTTTTTTTTCTAAATCCTGGGACCCATGGAGCACATACTTAATTCTTAACAGTTTTTTTCCTAATCTAACAGTGTCTTGGTAAATGGATCTTTGTACTGTATTTTACTTTGTATCTGAATCATTTTCCTCTCAGCCCTCTTTCTCCCCTTGTGAGCCAACTTCCCAGCCCATTCCCAACCAACTCTCTAACTTGTATTCGATCCCATATTACTGACCCTAAATGTTTCATTTACAGGCACATTTAACCATTGTTTAATAGAAGTAGAAAGAGCAGTTCAGTTTGTTTCTCTATCGCAAGCTCTGATTTGTCTAAATGGCTATCCAAAACACATGACAGCCGGATAACCAATAACAGATCCAGATCAAAACCAATCTGAACCGAACTACTCATATCTAATTAGAAGTGTTCGTTTTTTCTAGTGATGAGCGGGTTCGGTTCCTCAGGATCCGAACCCCCCCGAACTTCACCCATTTTACACGGTTCCGAGGCAGCCTCGGATCTTCCCGCCTTGCTCGGTTAACCCGAGCGCGCCTGAACGTCATCATCCCGCTGTCGGATTCTCGCAAGATTCGTATTCTATCTAAGGAGGCGCGCGTCGCTGCCATTTTCACTCATGCTTTGGAGATGATAGCGAGACGACGTGGCTGCGTTCTCTCAGTTTCTGTGTTCAGTGTGCTGCAAATATCTGTGCTCAGTGTGCTTGCAAATATCTGTGCTCAGTGTGCTTGCAAATATCTGTGCTCAGTGTGCTGAAAATATCTATGTTCTCTGCCTGAAAAACGCTCCATATCTGTGCTGCATTGTAGTATATAGTAGGAGGACAGTGCAGAATTTTGCTGTGACCACCAGTATATATATAGCAGTACGGTACAGTAGTCCACTGCTCTACCTCTGTGTCGTCAAGTATACTATGCATCCATACCTGCGCTGCATTTTAGTTGTGCGCAGTATATAGTAGGAGGACAGTGCAGAATTTTGCTGACCACCAGTATATATATATAGCAGTACGGTACAGTAGTCCACTGCTCTACCTCTGTGTCGTCAAGTATACCATGCATCCATACCTGTGCTGCATTTTAGTTGTGCACAGTATATCACTCCTAGATAGGCCAGGTGTTTGTGTCGGCCACTTGGGTCGCTTAGCTTAGTGACACAGCTACCTCATTGCACCTCTTTTTTTCTTTGCATCATGTGCTGTTTGGGGACTATTTTTTAAATCTGCCATCCTGTCTGACACTGCAGTGCCACTCCTAGATGGGCCAGGTGTTTGTGGCGGCCACTTGGGTCGCTTAGCTTAGTCACACAGCTACCTCATTGCACCTCTTTTTTTCTTTGCATCATGTGCTGTTTGGGGACTATTTTTTAAATCTGCCATCCTGTCTGACACTGCAGTGCCACTCCTAGATGGGCCAGGTGTTTGTGTCGGCCACCTGGGTCGCTTAGCTTAGTCACACAGCTACCTCATTGCACCTCTTTTTTTCTTTGCATCATGTGCTGGTTGGGGACTATTTTTTAAATCTGCCATCCTGTCTGGCACTGCAGTGCCACTCCTAGATGGGCCAGGTGTTTGTGTCGGCCACTTGTGTCGCTTAGCTTAGCCATCCAGCGACCTTGGTGCAAATTTTAGGACTAAAAATAATATTGTGAGGTGTGAGGTGTTCAGAATAGACTGGAAATGAGTGGAAATTATGGTTATTGGGGTTAATAATACTATGGGATCAAAATGACCCCCAAATTCTATGATTTAAGCTTTTTTTGAGGGTGTTTTGTAAAAAAACACCCGAATCCGACAAAAATTTTCAGGGAGGTTTTGCCAAAACGTGTCCGAATCCAAAACACGGCCGCGAAACCGAATCCAAAACCCGAAAAATTTCCGGTGCACATCACTAGTTTTTTCATAGTTTTTGTCTTCTGCCTGTTTATAGCATACAGTATATGGATCTTTTGATAAATGAATATTTAAAAATATAAAATATATTGTGAACCACCAACTTCAAAATATCATGTTCAATGAATACTACATACATTGGAGTATGGGGAGAAAAAGGATGACAAGCGCAATAACCTTTAATTTAAAAGTGACTGCTACCCTGCTTTCACCACATTTGAACAAAATGAAGGCTTAGAAAATTAAGCTAAACTTCAGGGGTATATTAACTAATAGTCGATTTTCATCAAGTTAGATCGATTCCAAATCGATCTTAATTGATGTTGCATTTTAGGGCCAAAACACACATTTACTAACATTTAAAAATCATTATCAAAAATCATCTGTTAGTAAATGTGTGTTATAGCTCCGAAATCTAGACCGATTTCCATCGATTTGTAATGCCATGGCTGCAACGGGCATCGGCGCCCTGCAACAGGATGGTGCGCACGGGCGATCGCAAGGAGATTGACAGGAAGAGGCCGTTTGTGGGTGGCAACTGACCATTTTCTGAGAGTGTCAGGGAAAACGCAGGCGGGATCAAGTATTTCCAGGGAGGGTGTCTGACGTCAAATCCGGTCCCGATCAGCCTGATGTGATCGCAGCAGCTGAGTAATTCCTGGGCTGCACAGAGACTACACAAAATCAGTTTGTGCAGCTCTGCTACACATGCGAACGCACACCTGCACAGCGAAAACCCACTCCCCCTGTAGGCGGCGACTATCTGATCGCAGGGATGCAAAAATCGGTGCACAGTGATCAGATCATATCTGAATTACCCCCTATAGCCTCAGGTGGCTCTGAGCTCATGGTACATTTGGTCTGTGCTGCGCTCACTATTCAAACAAGCCATTAAATGCACTGTGCAACTGTAAAGTTTTTAGTTAGCAAATTATACATTTTGTATTACAAAGAATCCTATATTAAGCTCTTACCCTAGATTTTCAGTTACTAACCAAACCATAAAGGCTATGTATGCTCATTAACTCACACGCGTTTTAATCCACAAATTCTTCTACGGAGCATGTCTGTTCATTTAATAAGATTGCGTGTCGTATCTTGTAAATTTGGAGGTATAATCTAACTGCTAAATAAATTGAGTTACCCGTAAAGATATACACTAATAGCAATCTCTCGTACATTACTAAGAGATTCACATCCTGCATGTCAATATCACAAATCCCAAGAGATATTAAGTAAAAGAACTTAATCATTTCATTATGTACTCAGTTCCATATGTCCCTTGTGGCCGCTTTTAGTGAAGTGTCACTACTATATCCCCTGCCTTCCAGTAATTATCGCTAAGATTGATTAACAAACTTTTTAAACTATAGGATTTCAAGTCAAGATTTACACCAAATAGTCTTAGTGTTTGCCAAAATAAATCAGGCAAAAAATCCATATGAAATGCAAGGTTTTCTCTCCTAACAGTACAAATGTGGGAATAATAGATAGCACACAGGGTTTAAATAATTGTTTATGATGCAAATATGTTTAAAAGAACAGCACTGCTTCCCCTGGGAAAAGGAGCTTAAAATTGAAGTCTAATGATAACAAATGATTGTTAATGAGTTGTCTAAACATAATAGATGGTAAGAATTAAAAGCCCAGAATATGCAGCGTTTCATTAAGACACAATAAAGAAACAACACGGGGTTCATAACAGTGAATAAATAGATCCCCATGCTGTGAAAGGGAAAATATCGGGAATTTTGGAACAATAAGTAAAATGTATACATTGTAATGAATAAAAGTGTAATATATTGTACTGTATGTAAACGGGTTCACTTGCCTGAGAAAAGGGGATTTCGCAGTCATATTCACTTTTGCTTCTGTTTCATGGTTACCTTTAATCCACTGCTCATTGTGACATTTAGGAACATGCAAACCACCACCTTGAAAATGGGACGCATGTTCACAACACAGTACATTTGTTCTTGTGGTACAGTATGGGGCAGGAAGAGAGGTGTTCGGCCACAGCCAGTAGTTTAGTTACTGACATCTACCTCCATTACAAGTACCTTACAACATGAAACAACTATGATTTCATTGGTTGAAATCACTGTTGCTCTAGTTACACATAGGTAGGACCTTCAGTAAAGATAAAGTATACCCCTCTCTGATTTACTTCATATTGGAAGCCTATACAGTTTCAACTACTGACTCCAGCAATTATATACTATTCAGGATGCAAGTGTTAATATAGCTCATTCTGAATTAGTTTATTTAGAATAGGTATACAGCATGTATGTCACTTCATTTTACATGCTGTAAGTATGTCTCTCCCTGATAGAGGCATTTAATGCAATGGGTACAGTACAGTTGGCACCTGTCCTGTCTGAGGCCACACCTCCATTTATGTAGTCATACTGATTCTGGAGTGAGAAAATATCGGAATTGAACTGCATACAACTGAACAGTTGGTAGCTATAATATAGGGTAAGCAATATCTAACAAGTTGAGACACCTTTTGCTTCCCATATTATTGCCTCCCTATATTGTATATTCCTCTGCTACCAACTACTGTGATTTCTCAAAGCCAATACGTAGAGCTCAAAAGCATGGAGAAGAGACCCAAGAGGAAAGAATTGAAACCAGATGTAGGGATTGAGGATAATAAATTGGTAACTATGGCTTTAAAGGATTGAGAAATAAAGTATATAACGTTGAGGTACTGCTAGCATTTGTAATATAGTAATTTATTTGACGTAACTTTAACTGTTGCAATTTTCAATAGCTCTAAAGTAAAAATAAAGTGTTATTTATGGACCCAGGGTCTTTTACAGAGGTAGAACACCACAAACAATAAAGTGAAAATGTGGCTGGGCACTGGACAGCATGGGATATACCTTGCCAGAGAAGTCATACCAGGATCGCATGTGAGCCCCATGTGGCTCGCTAACATCCTATCTAGGACATCCTCCATAGTCAGGTTAGTCTTGCTATTGACTAGACCTCCAACCTCGTCAAAGTAAATATTGTGATGTGGCCAAGTCTCCTGCGCCTTTCAGAATCAAGGTATGCTCTGTGTTTTTTTAATTTGAATTATTTTATCCCATCATGAGCCTAAACCAAAATTAAACTCATGTTTTAATAAATTACAAATGGAATTAGTTGTTTTCTGTGATTTGTACTATGTGGCTATCCAGAGGATTGGAAATTAAAAAATACAATACAATTTTGTCTATGCAATATTGCGTCATTTGGATTCTACTAATAGATTTTTACCCAATATAGGGGTTAATTCAGACCTGATTGTAGCAGCAAATTTGTTAGCAGTTGAGCAAACCATGGGGGTCATTCCGAATTGATCGCTAGCTGCCGCTGTTCGCAGCGCAGCGATCAGGCTAAAAATCGGCATTTCTGCGCACGCGTATGGGACGCAGTGCGCACATGCGACATACTTGCACAACAAACGATGCAGTTTCACACAAGGTCAAGCGACGCTTTTCAGTTGCACTACTGGCCGCAGAGTGATTGACAGGAAGTGGGTGTTTCTGGGAGGTAACTGACCGTTTTCGGGGAGTGTGTGTAAAAACGCAGGTGTGTCAGATACAAACGCAGGCCTGCCGCGGGAAACGCAGGCGTGGCTGGCCGAACACAGGGCATGTTCATGACGTCAAAACAGGAACTAGATAGTCTGAAGTCATCGCAAGCTAGGAGCAGATCTGGAGCTACTCAGATACTGCTCGAAATTTTTTTGCAGCAGAGCTGCGATCCTTTCGTTCGCACTTCTGCTAAGCTAAGATACACTCCCAGAGGGCGGCGGCTTATCGTTTGCACGGCTGCTAAAAGCAGCTAGCGAGCGATCAACTCGGCATGAGGGCCCATGTGCACTGCAGGTGTGGCAGATATAACCTGTGTAGAGAGAGTTAGATTTGGGTGGGGTGTGTTCAAACTGAAATCGTAATTGCAGTGTAAAAATAAAGCAGCCAGTATTTGCCCTGCACAGAAACAATATAACCCACCCAAATCTACCTCTCTCTGCACATGTTATATCTGCCCCACCTGTAGTGCACATGGTTTTGCCCAACTGCTAACAAATTTGCTGCAACGATCAGGTCTGAATTACCCCCATAACCCAGAAATGTGCTGATGTAAAGAAAACAGCTGACGTTGATGGATTTCATCATTCTTTAGTGTCCTGGACAAGAGATGGGGAGAGAGACAAAAGACAAGCAGACATTAACTCCTTTGTCATGGTTTCCTGTATTTTACAAGCAATTGTCCAGGAGGTTTGCACATGGGACCAACAAGCCGCAGCCTATCTCATGCTGTCAACTGTCAGATGAGGATCTGAGATAGCAGATTTAACTGAGTGATGATTTAATGACAAGACCAGTGTTGTCAGGCTAACGCCTACAGCATGCCAATGTTACCACTGCCAAGCAGAGGCGAAAAGACAGCTATTAATCAAAGAGATTTCACCATGACAGATGACACACATTCACCAAAAATTCAATCAGTGGGAGTGTTTTAGTTGATGCATTGTTAGATTATAGCCAGTGCGCCAAGTTCATCAACTTCATTCATGATGAATATCTGGAGACAATAAGAGGGCAAATATTAGGCATGTAATTTGCAAATAGCATTGTTGGAATATTTGAGACCTTGGGCTGGGTTTGTGGCCAGACTGTAGAGGGTGCTGAATGGAAGTTAAACAGCATCTTTAGAGCAATATATTATGTTGATATTTTTTTTACATAAATAATAATGTTTTCTCACATGAAAATTGCAGCAGTGTAGTATTCAGTTTGATACACAATTTGCATAGAGTTATAAACTCTCTCATGTTTATCTCATGTATCACCTAAGGGTAGGCTTGCCATCATAGGTGTGCGCAGGGCCATCTTTTCGTATGGGCTCAATGGGCTCTTGCCCCAAGAGTATAAGGGCCCTAGGCTGATAGCTGAGGGTCCCCTCTTTCAAGGTGTACCAGATTTTTGAAAATCGGACCTGGAACCGGAGATATCCAACTTGAAAGCAGTGGTCCCCATCTGAGCCTGTTAATTGCTCTTCCCAGCTAGATATCTCGGGTTCTGTCTGACTTAGAGCTTTTCTGAGGGTATAATCCAAAAGCTGGGACTCTCCTATTTTGGGTGACACTGGCAGCTCGTATCTACTATGCCCAGAATCAGAGATATCAGCCTTCCAGCAGCCGATCCCTGCCCCAGCTCCACACGCCTGATATGCAGTTTTAGATTTTCATTGGTGAATTGCTCTGGCTCCTGAACTCTGATCCCCAGGTCACCAGTACCTCCTGAAAGGTGTCCCCAGCACCTCCTGAAAGGTGTCCCCAGTACCTCCTGAAAGGTGTCTCCAGCACCTCCTGAAAGGTGTCCCCAGTACCTCCTGAAAGGTGTCCCCAGTACCTCTTGAAAGGTTGGACTCCCTAGTTTTTTTTTTTTATCTCATTCAAAGCTAAGAAATCTATTTCCAGGAACTTGAGATATATGCAGTTAAGCAAGCTGCCTTCCCACCAGAAAATGATGAATATTAAGCCCACTCCACTATCCACCCCTCCCCTGCATATTAAACAACCCCTACCACCCTGGAAGTCATGTACCAGGGCCTCTTCGTTCAGCCCAATGCCCCCTTCTACAGTTTACTGTTCTCCCTCCCGCCCCATCTGTGCATTAAAGGAGTAATTAGCAGAAATGACTGCTCCAGGTCTTACATGCTGAGCGGAAGATAGAACACGCCCTACGGTCCGCGGGCATCAAAGCTGCCACTGATAGCAACCCCTACCACTGGAGGATGGGTAGGGGCCCCAGTGCATTGCTGTGCCCAGGGTTCCTACACTGCTGTTAAGATGGCCCTGGGCGTGCGCAGTACATTTTATTAGGGGGGCACGATTGGAGGGGTGGGTCAGGGACGTGCGGTGAGCTAAATGGCTCAAGAGGCACTGGCTAGCACCAGACTTACACTCAATATATGTGCCAAAGGGTGCATTTGGGCATTATGCACAGGTGCAGCAATATAAACTCCTGGAAATTTGGTGAGTTTTGATAAGAGATGTGCAGAAAAGATACACAGGTGAGGCACTGCCTCACCTGCCATAGACTTTTTACTCCAGAGTTTTGGCTATAAAAATGATTAGAATAATGCAAAGAAGATATTGCAAACAAATTCCTTGTATTTTTCATATACTTTATACAGTAAAAACTCTGGCACAGACGTTAGTAAGACAGAAAAGGCTCTGCCTCACCTGCCTCACACCACTGCACATCACTGGGTCTAGCCCCGCCTATTGGGTGTTGCTAACACCATCTACTGGGTGTGTCTAGCACCACATCATAGCACTCAACAAAAACTAAATAATATAGGGAACTTGAGTAAATAGAGTGTGCAGTGAGGTCTGGCAGATGATTATTAAACATAAAAGCTGTAAGCCTGGGAACTCACTGGCATCTAATAGTTGCCCCCTACATTTCAGCAAGAATCTCTGCACTGGGAGATACCAACATTTTGTAGGTGTTCTGCAATATTGGTTTCCGTTAAATAAATTCTGCTACTCTAGGGTGCCGTGTTTTAATAACGTTTTTGAATCACGGGTATATAGCATCCATAAATGGGCTATGATAAAAAAGGGGACTAAGGGGCCCATTTGTCAAACAATATTTACGGCTGTTTCCCCAAAAACACATGTTTTTGGAAGTAAGCCATATATATTAAGTATCCCTCAAATGTATGAAGGAGGGAATGCAGCAGATCTCCAATATCTGCTGCGATTCCTCCATTGTCTATCAGCTACTCACCACAATCTCAGCCGTCTGAGAGTTCCCCCTGGAACCCTCCCCAGAAGTGGTGACTGTGCATGTGCGGTAACGCTGGCCATGCATGCTCAGACGGACTCCCCCCCAGGCAGCTCACTGAGCCCATCACAGGGATGGGCTCCTTTACAGAGCCCCTGTCCCTGCCTGTGCTTATTAATACACCCAAGTGGTATATATATATAAAATCGGTATGGGATGCCAGTGCACGGGACGCCGGTACACGGGATGCCGAATGTCAGTATACCGACATCAACATCCCATGCGACAGAATGCCGGAAGGGGGGCGAACACAACGAAGCCCCTTGTGGCATCTCCCTATATGTGTGTCGCGGACACCAACAGAGGGGAAATCAACTACTTCGCCGGTATTACGGCGGAGGTATAGGACTCCTGATGGGATCCCGGTGTCGATATTGAGTCAGCCAGGATCGCTATAGTGAGATTTTAACTGCATACCATATGCAAATATGCATAAATAAAAATATATATACACGTGTGTGTGTGCGCGCGTGTGTATATATATATATATATATATATTGATCTGACCTGATCCTAATACAATTTGTCTACTATGATAGTCTCTGAGTGCCGTTCTTATTGGATGAGTATATATATACACATATATGCAGAAATAAGTATATATGCACAGATGTAGATACTATACATTATGCAGATTATATATATATATATATATATATATATACATACACAGTATATATACAGTGTATATATAATCTGTTTATTATGTTACATTTGTATATATTACCATAGATTATATCTTAATCCTTTGAAATTAATATATATTATTAATAATGTATTATTTTAATTTATATTACACAGTTTATAATTTACTGTGTAGTATAAGTAGTAATAATAATAATAATAATAATAATAATAATACATTATTATTAATAATATACTCAACTATATATTCTTCTCTGGCTGCCCCCCTCTCTTTCCCCAGCAGGAGCAGGTTTAGCTACAGCAGTTTACTTCAAATGATTACAATTTAATGTAAGTTACTCACACAGTGACAGTGCTCTTTCTGTCTCTCTGCTGGATAATCAATTGTCATAATTTGGATGAATTTGAACTTACTTCACCTCCTCCTAAGCGGAATGCTGTGGGCTGCGGCGTTGGCGTGGTACACAATGAGGAGAGAGAATGCGGGATGGTGGGAGCGCAGGCAGGTATGCACGCAGTGTGACATCATCTTGTCACATCACGCAGTTAGGAGGAGCCAGGAGGAGGATTACGCCACCCATGTATATGAAAGAATAAACCGTTCTGGGCGTCCGGCCGGGTGGCAGCCAGACCCTGTGGCGGGTGCAGTGGGCGGGGAGACAGGGTTCAGAATAAGCACGCTTAGCGATCGCCGATCACCGCAGCAGGTGTGTGTGAGGGGGTGCCGGACATTAGGGGGTGCCTGTGCACACCAGGCACCCCCCGTGCGCACGCCTATGCAGTTGCCATAATATCCTGTTAATCATGGACTTCTATGATTTGCACAGGTTCTGTGGCTGATTAAAGCCTGGCTTGAATGTAGCCAGCCACAAAACCTGTGCAAATCATAGTTATCCCAGATTAAAGGGATATTATGGTAAGCCTATCTAATGGTAGAGTCATTCAAGACCAAGAAACACAACTGGTCAACAAGTATTTAACAATACAGTAGATTTAAGTACAGGACTGAAGCCCCCCCCCAAGTAAAATCCACCCCCCCCTCCCGATGTTCCCGATCAGTGTCAGTGAAGGCAGATGCGATCCATAACTGCTCTGACTTCACTGTGACTGGCAGTGACTTCCTATTGGAAGTCCAACCTGTCAGTCACAGACACACAAGGCAGTCCCATTGGCAGGTATTTACACCCTCCAGAACTGCCAGACGGGGCTGCGATTACCAGAGAGCTGGCTTCCTGATTTTCATGCAGCCCAATCTGACTTCTAAGGGTTGCAGCCAATGCAGTCCATAGAAGCTGGGGGTTTGCACATGCGCAGTCACACAGTGGCGTCTGTGGATGCACCAGTCCCGTCACCTGCCAGATCCATAGCGCAGGTGCCAGGACCTGGGGCTCCATGTCTTCTCTCTAGGCTGGGGGCCACGTCAGCCCCCCTACTTACATTAAGTACAGTAGGAGCTGCCACTGGTACATATGAAGGTCAGTCGGCTACAAAACAAATAATATCCCAGAATAAATAATAAATGTACACTATACAACATTAACATGTCATGTTATTTAATCTGTTCCCATGCAGAAAACAAATATTTAAATTCAGAGATTTCCAACTTCAAAATAGTTTTCACAATGGAATTTCTGTGATCCCCCCATAACAGTTTAGCTTAATACATATTTATATGTACCACTGCTGCTTAAAACGATGCTTTGTGGTACAGTAAAAAAAAAATACTTGACATTTGCAGTATAGTAAATAAGAAAATGTTTATTGTAGTACAGCATATGTTGTATGTGTGCTAATGAGCATTCAAAAAATGTTAAGGATATGCACATCAGAAGGCTCACCAAAACTGGTCAGTGTAAGACTGGGAAAACTTTGCCTAGTCTGACGAATCTTCCTCTTTGGTCTTTCTCTCTCCCGACTCTACCAATTTAAACTCTATCCTCAGTGCTTAAAGTTATCTTGTCTATCTATTTTGTCGCACTGATTAATCCTCTGCTTCCCTTCAACGTCTTCACCAGCTCGACTTCTACAAAAGCTAGTTTAATCTTTTTATCCTAGCATTCAAAGTACTCAGTCACTCCTCCCCTTCCTACATCTCTGACCTCCTCTCATTCCATATTCCCGCTCAACCTCTGATCTACCTCAGCACTCTTACCTTCCTCCCACATCCAAGACTTCTCCCATGCTGTTACACTCCACTAGAACTTACTCCCCTGCCCAATCAGTACATTTGCATGGTTTTAAATGTACCCTAAAAATTCCTATCAATCATTAGAGCCTATGAGCCCTCCCCACACTCTTACCTTTCTGCCCTCCCTTCTCATCTGTTCCCAGTTCACCTCCCAATTTTACCCCCATAGCCTGCAAGCTCTCATAAGCAGGGCCCTAGACCCTCTTTCTCTACCTGTATTATCCCTGTCTCCAGTGCACTCCAACTCACAGCCACTATGATCCTTTCTGCTAATCTCTTGGTCACTGAGTCATTAAGTGCTAGCTGTCACTCACTTACATTAGGGTTTTTATAAGAAGCAGTGATAACTTCTTTAACCAATTTTCCAACATGGTTATCAATAATTTCTCTTGCAATGCTTTAGTTTTCGGACAATATCGCTACCCTACACTCAAGTATGGGGAATGCTCAGTCTTGTCAATTTACAAAACTGCAATAAGCTCTTATTATTGCAGTTTTTGTTAAAAGCATGAAACCATCTGAGGATAGTGTTATAATCACTGATGACCCACCATAGAGGAGAAACAGCAGAGAACACTTACCCATTTATTTTCCCACCCTGGTAAGCTGCAAAACATGCTCCTTTGCAAAACAGACCCTATAGCTTCCTTAACAAAGCAATCAGAGCAAAACTTGCGTCAGCATTCAATGTGTATCTACCGCCTTGATAAAGCCATCAGAGCAAAATTTGCATCACATTTGCTATATTTCTACTGCTCAGACCACGCTAAGCAGTGGCGGGCTGGCCAGGGGGGCAGAGCACATCTAACCCCTGGGCAAGTATACTTTTAGTGATACAGGGCTGCCAGCAGCTGCGCTCTGCATATACAGTATTGTGGATGGCCACGGTAGACAGGATGAATAGCTGGTGGAGTGGCTGCTCCCCGGTAGGGATGGCCACCAATCATCCATGATTCTAAAAAATCGATGGTTTATGGACAATGTAGAATACTTTTGCCATCGATAGTTTAGTGCTATGAATTTCCACCACCCCCCCTTCAAGTGTGTGGGTACGGAGCTTAGCCCTGCCTATGACACCTGTGCAACCCCGCCCCTAGGCTACAATTGGCCCGCAGTTCATGTTACATTAATGCAGGGGTGATCATCGATGGGTAAAACCATCGATGGTCCCCTTACAGATGGTTTTACACCATCAAGGTTATCCATCAATGGTTCCAATGATGGTGACCATCGATGGATAACCCACCGATGGCCATCCATACTCTTTCACTGTGCAGCCACACAGCTCCGCCTCTCTGTGCTCATCTGCTCTGTCTTTCAGCGGGTGTTACTGCGCATGCGCGATCAAGATGCATCGCTGTGTGCCACTGCAGGGAAGAGGTAGCCGCCATCAGGCTAGAAGTGTTGGGTCAGGTACTGAAGGTGCTAGGGGTGGGGGTGATGTGTGGGACAGGACTGAAGGTGCTGAGGGGGGTGTAATGTGTGGGACAGGATTGAAGGTGCTGAGGGGGGTGTAATGTGTGGGACAGGACTGAAGGTGCTGAGGGGGAAGGTGATATGAGGGACAGTACTGAAGGTGCTGAGGTGGTGATGTGTGGGACATAACTGAAGTTGCTGAGGGGGGTGTAATATATGGGACAGGACTGAAGGTGCTGAGGGGGCAAGGTGATATGATGGACAGTACTGAAGGTGCTGAGGTGGTGATGTGTGGGACAGGACTGAAGGTGCTGAGGGGGGTGTAATGTGTGGGACAGGACTGAAGTTGCTGATGGGGGTGTAATGTGTGGGACAGGACTGAAGGTGCTAGGGGTGGGGGTGATGTGTGGGACAGGACTGAAGTTTCTGAGGGGTGTGGGTGATGTGTGGGACAGGACTGAAGGTGCTGAGATGATGTGTGGGACAGGACTGAAGGTGCTGAGGGGGGTGTACTGTGTGGGACAGGACTGAAGGTGCTGAGGGGGAAGGTGATATGAGGGACAGTACTGAAGGTGCTGAGGTGGTGATGTGTGGGACATAACTGAAGTTGCTGAGGGGGGTGTAATATATGGGACAGGACTGAAGGTGCTGAGGGGGCAAGGTGATATGATGGACAGTACTGAAGGTGCTGAGGTGGTGATGTGTGGGACAGGACTGAAGGTGCTGAGGGGGGTGTAATGTGTGGGACAGGACTGAAGGTGCTGATGGGGGTGTAATGTGTGGGACAGGACTGAAGGTGCTAGGGGTGGGGGTGATGTGTGGGACAGGACTGAAGTTTCTGAGGGGTGTGGGTGATGTGTGGGACAGGACTGAAGGTGCTGAGATGATGTGTGGGACAGGACTGAAGGTGCTGATGGGGGTGTAATGTGTGGGACAGGACTGAAGGTGCTAGGGGTGGGCGTGATGTGTGGGACAGGACTGAAGTTTCTGAGGGGTGGGGGTGATGTGTGGGACAGGACTGAAGGTGCTGAGGGGGGTGTAATGTGTGGGACAGGACTGAAGGTGCTGAGGGGGGGTGGTGATATGTGGGACAGTACTGAAGGTGCTGAGGTGGTGATGTGTGGACAGGACTGAAGGTGCTGAGGGCTGTGTAATGTGTGGGACAGGACTGAAGGTGCTAGGGGTGGGGGTGATGTGTGGGACAGGACTGAAGTTGGTGAAGGGTGGGGGTGATGTGTGGGACAGAACTGAAGGTGCTGAAGGGGGGTGATATGTAGGACAGTACTGAAGGTGCTGAGGTGGTGATGTGTGGGACAGGACTGAAGGTGCTGAGGGGGATGTAATGTGTGGGACTGGACTGAAGGTGCTGAGGGGTGGGGGTGATGTGTGGGACAGGACTGAAGGTGCTGAGGGGCGTGTAATGTGTGGGACAAGATTGAAGGTTCTGAGGGAGGGTTATATGTGGGACAGAACTGAAGGTGCTCAGGGGGTGATGTGTGGGACAGGACTGAAGGTGCTGAGGGGGGATGTGATGCGTGGGAAAGGACTAAAGGTGGTGAGGGGTGGGGGTTGATGTGTTGGACAGGACGATGTATGGAAATACTGTTGGATGGGCAATTAAGGTGCTAGTAGGGGGGTGTTGATGGGTGGACATTGAAGAGGTCAGTGATAGTAAAGAGGTCAGTGGGAGTGCTGCTAGATGGACATTGAATGGATCAAGATTTATTGTGAGATGGACATTGAAGAGCCTTGGGTGGAGGTCTGCATTGTGGTAAACATTGAAGGTGTTGGTGGGGGCAGGGCCGTCTTTTCATATGGGCTCAGTGGACTCTTTCCCAAGGGCCCCAGGAGTCTAAGGGCCATAGGCTGGTAGCTGAGGGTCCTCTCTTTCCAGGGGTACCAGATTTTTGAAAATCTGCCCTGGGGAACCAGAGATATCTGACTTTGAAGCAATGGTCCCCATCCAAGACTGTTAATTGCTCTTTGTTAATTGCCAGATATCTTGGGTTCTGTCTGACTTATAGCTTTTCTGAGGGGACTCTCCAAAATATGGGACCCCTTCC
This sequence comes from Pseudophryne corroboree, assembly GCF_028390025.1. NCBI lineage: Eukaryota > Metazoa > Chordata > Amphibia > Anura > Myobatrachidae > Pseudophryne > Pseudophryne corroboree. The sequence goes on from NC_086446.1 coordinate 582,827,728, forward strand.
CTTTCAGTGGACACAAGCAGCTTGACTCTACTATGCCCAGAATCAGAGATATCAGCCTTCCAGCCGCTGGTCCTTGCTCCAGCTCCACACATCTGGTATGCAATTTTATATTTTCACCGGGGGATTGCTCTGGATCCTGAATTCTGATCCCCAAGTCCCCAGTACCTCCTGAAAGGTGGGACTCTCTAGTTTTTTTTATCACATTCAAAGCTAAGAAATCTTTTTCCAGGAACCGGATATTTCTGCAGTCAAGCAAGCTGCCCTCCCACCGGAAAATGATGAATATTAAGCCCACTCCACTATCCACCCCTACCCTGCGTATTACACCCCCCTCACTACCCTGGGGCCCATTCATTCAGCCCAATGCCTCTTCTATAGTTTAGTGTTCTCCCTCCCACCCCATCTTCCACCATCTGTGCAGTAAAGGAGTAATTAGCAGAAATTACTGCTCCAGGTCCTACATGCTGAGCGAAAGATAGAACACCCCCTACCCCCTGATGATAGCACCCCCCACACCTACTGCTGGAGGATGGGTAGGGGGCCCAGTGCATTGCTGTGCCCAGGGGCCTACACTGCTGTTAAGACAGCCCTGGGTGGGGGGGATGTGGAGTGGACATTAAAAGGTGCTTTGTCAGGAGTACTTTGAGGTGGACAGTGAAGGGGTCTATGTGAGAGGCGTAAGGTTGACTTTGAAGGGAGGAGTGCTGTGAGGGTGGATCAGTTAGTACTCTGAGGTTGAAAGTAAGTGATGTTAGGTGGGCAGACCAGTATGTGCTATGGGGGGCAGCATGTGATCTGTGATTGGGTCAGTGAAGTAAGGGGTCAGTGAAAGGAACAGTAAGGACTATGAGGGGGTCATTGTGTTCACTGAGGGGTAAGTGAGGGGGTAGCAAATGAGCTGTGGGGGGGCCAGAGAGTGAGATATGAATGGGGAGGTGAGCGCTGTGATGGGCTCGGTGTTTTATGATTAAGAACTGACAGTGAGAGAGATATGGAGGGTGTAATAAGAGACAGCCATGGAGGAGCAATCAGGGATATATGCAGGTAGCAATATACAAAAAAGGGGTTTGTGAGGACTGCGCTTTCACCTGGTGGTATTTAATGAGTAGCTGCTATGGAGAGGAGTAAGGTTGCCACAGACCTTATTTGTAATGGTATAGAAAAATGTTACTCCCAGCGCTTGCTCAATATCACACATACAGCTTGTAAGTTGTAAAATTAATTTTTGTTTTTATTCAAGATTATGCAGAAAGTCATAAATGGATATATATTATATAAAAAATTATATAAAAAATATATATACTAAATATATGTTGTTTATAAAGAATAAATATCGAGGTTAATTTTTTTTGGGGAATACCGGTATATACGAATAACAGAAACACAAACAAAAATGATGACAGATAGTGAAGGGAGACTTAGGGTTAGGTGAATAGAAAAGTACCAGATGGAGAAAAAGGTAAATAATAGATATATTTTGAAGAAAAAGTGGGTAGACACGCTGTTACATTCCCCAGGACTATCATTGCTTAAACTGTCTTTTTCTGTTCATAACCCATTTTGGATAACTAAAACCAATATTGTGTATACACACACACTGGTGGATAGAGTAAAACGCACACTAGCGTGTCTACCCACTTTTTCTTCAAAATATATCTATTATTTACCTTTTTCTCCATCTGGTACTTTTCTATTCACCTAACCCTAAGTCTCCCTTCACTATCTGTCATCATTTTTGTCTGTGTTTCTGTTATTCGTATATACCGGTATTCAAAAAAAAAATTTAACCTCGATATTTATTCTTTATAAGCAACATATATTTAGTATATATATTTTTATATAATTTTTTATATAATATATATCCATTTATGACTTTCTGCATAATCTTGAATAAAAACAAAAATTAATTTTACAATTTACAAGCTGTATGTGTGATATTGAGCAAGCGCTGGGAGTAACATTTTTCTATACCATATATGCAGGTAGGTCTAGATGAGACAGCAGTGAGGTATGCAAGGAGGGCTAGTAGAAATGCCAGGACCATTTCATTGTACTTGCCCCCAGGCTAAAAGTTGCCAGCCGGCCCCAGACACCATGCTGCCCTACTGTGGTTATAGACAACTGGGGTATACAGACCAGGGGACCTTCCGTCCATTGCCGCTATGGTGCCATCATCACTCTTGCCTACCTCATGAAGCACCTTCCTCATTACTGCTGACAGAAGTATATGAGACCCTATGCATCCATTGCATGAGTGCCTTGGTGAATTGGTTTGAGTGGTACCCATAGCGTCATGAGGTGTACATATTACCGATATATATAGATATATATATAGATATATATGTAATAAAAAATGTATTACTAATATAGAGAGTGCAAATATATTTAATTGTACCAGTAAAAATTAAGTAGGAGTTATATCAAGGGGTTTCTGCTGCTGAGTACTGACACAGTGACTGTTGGCTCCCTCAGGTATCCTCCGATCTGCAATGGATTTTCCTCTTTTTGTGAAAGAAAAACTGATGAAGGAGGTTCAGCTTGTGTCCTGGTTGTGCCTTTTGCTGTTCCTCTGGCAGATTTTATCCTGTCTTCTGTAATGTTTATTCCCGAGCAGACACCAGGAAAATAATGTCTTATCCAGTACCTGCTTTACACACCTGACCTGTCAGTAAATGAAGTCATTCCAGAGAACCTTTCTGGGGTTTACTATCAGTGTTTTAATCCTGATTTTGTACTGTTTGGTCCTGTAGGGTAGATGCCCTTTTCGGTAAGGGGGACATGGAGTTGATTTTTTGCCTGCTACAATTCCATCCTGACTGATTCAGGTTTATGGGATTGAATTATGGTGCTGATCTCAATAAATGCCTGCCCATTGGTTGTTTGATTTTGCGTGCATATTTTGAAAACTTTAGCACTTTCCTGCACTAGTACATTTGTTACTGGGTAATTTTGGGAAGCCAAGTACCCTAAAGATTTCTTGTGTTTTAGACTGGCTGCTTCGTCCCATTGTACTGACTTGCTTTTTTTTCTCTGCACACCATATTTCCTGAGTTTGGGGTTCCTATTGTGCATGATATGTCTGAAGCTTCCACTATCTCATGTAGTTGTATGATGTTAATAAAGTAGACAAATTGTGCACTGCCATTGTGCTACTGTAGCTTTGGCTGTGGGTAACATGACTTTGCGACAAGGAAAGTCTTTGTTGGGGTGATTCATTGTTGTGTGTCAGGTCCTAGTCATTGGTGATTTTTTTTGCAAAACCCTAGAACATCCAATTGGCATTGCTTGTAGGCCTCACCATTTAATTCAGCTGTCTGTTGAAAATCAGAGCAATATCCGGGTTTTAAACACCTTTTTTTAAACTCTTTATTTATTCAGGGAAACAGAATAAGTTCCAATCAATAAAAGCATACAGAATATAGTACAAACGGTTCCCAAGTTTTCAAATAGTGGCCCTCATTCCGAGTTGATCGCAGCAGTTCATCGCATCGCAAACGGCAAAAAAACGCAAACTGCGCATGCGCGAAAGCAGAAATGTGCGTGCGCAAAAGGAGCGATACGACGCTTATGCAAAAGTACTAACTGAAAATCAGCTCGTACAACATCACCGAAAACAGGGAGTGACGGAGGCGTGACAGAGGCAAGGCTTCGCTACCCAACGAAATGGGCGTGAAAGTGGGCGGCAAATGTGGGAGTAGGCGTATTTTGTGCAGAAATGCGTAGCCGATGGTAAAAATTACACAACAAATGCTCGCTATCTCGTCGCAGCCGAGGAGTTATAGGCCCTACACATTACGCGATGTGCCGCCGAGGTGCCCGACGGCCGATACGGCCGACGGGCGACCCGGCGGCGGGGGGGCAGTGACGGGGGGAGTGAAGTTTCTTCACTCCCCCCGTCACCCGGCGCCGTAGATGTGCAGGCAAATATGGACGATCTCGTCCATATTGGCCTGCATGCACAGCCGACATGGCACCAGCGATGAACGAGCGCGGGGCCGCGCATCGTTCATCGCTGGTGCCTCCACACTGCACGATATGAACGTTATCTCGTTCATTAATGAACGAGATCGTTCATATCGTGCAGTGATGTCGGCCAGTGTGTAGGGCCCATAAGTCTGCAGCTACTCAGCACTTGTGAAGTACTGTTACAAGTGTGTCTGGCCTAATTAGCTATTAATTGGTTAATGCAGTCACCTGTTCACCAATTACTTGCCAAACACTGCCGTTACAACAGACTCCAAATAGCAATTATATGCCCACATTATAAAATTATATTTACCAGGTATAAATCTGACACACTCACAAATAATGCACAGTATTTTATTTATTTTTGAAAATACATTGATGTTAGCTGCATGTTTAAATTATGTGCTTAATACTATCAAATTTAATCAAGTGTGAATAAACCACCTTATAAAATACATCAGCTAAATCTTCTCAAAATAGACATATTCCTTTGTACATACCAAATAACATGAGCAACATAATGCAGGCTACACTTAATGTTACTTAATACCTTTTTTTTTTTTTTTTAGTGGGAATATGTGTCCATATCTAATACTATGCCATGTTACCCCTAGCAACCCAAGTTCCTTTTTTTTTTTTTTTTTAATGTTTGGCTTGTGCATCTGTTTACATTAAAAATGACATCATCTTATCCTAAATGTCATAAACTATGTGACTTTGTGCAGCTGATTGTTCATGCAAAATGTGGTGAGTACACAGATTGTAACAATTACTTTTCAATAAGTTTGTGTATGTGTGTGTGATTGTGAGTGAATGTTTGTGTGGTTTTTTTTTATCCTTCCGCGGGTGCGAATGTCCGCTAAGGCGAACTGTCCCCACTGTCATTCACAGTAATGCACACATCAATAAAGTTTATTAGATGACACCATAAATTTACAACCAATCACATGCCACCACACACTATAAATATAAGCCCATAAATGGAAAACGCCATTGGCACCATGCGCGCAGCTGCATTTACCCACCGTGAGCTGCGCGTGTTGGTTGCGGTAATGGACCGCCGCATACTCCGCACCCGGACCAGACGCACAATTATACAGCTTGAAAGGCGTTGGAGCGACCTCCGCCGTCGCACACCGTACCTGTTGGCGGAACTCCTTCAACAAATCCGCAATAGACGTAGGCGCAGTAAGTTTCATATTACATTAAATAACACTGAGATTATTAGCAGAAACTTTTAATGCAAAACTTGCATATTTTCACTAAGTTATATAGTGTGAAAATTAGCAGACTGACAATATACTATTGTAGAACAAACATGACACAGTGGGGTATATTTACTAAAATTCGTATTTTCCCGTTTGAGGTCAAAGTTCAATCACGAATGACATCGAAAGTGTAAAGTTGCAACTTTTTGAATTTATTACGACTAATTTACTAAGCTGTCGTATTCTGCATTTTCAGATTTACCGATATCGATGTCATTAGGTTTTTTTGGCAGTGTTTTACGTGAGTGACTTGTAAAACACTGCCGACTTTAATACAATTAATCTCGGCCGGATCTGAGAGATCCGTGCTGGGCTTCATTGTGCACCTTTTAAAAAATTGTAATCAGTGTTAAAATAAAAAATTGCGTGGGGTCCCCCCTCCTCAGCCAAACCAGCCTCGGGCTCTTTGAGCCGGTCCTGGTTGAAAAAATATGGGGGGGAAATTGTCAGGGGTTCCCCCATATTTAAGTAACCAGCACCGGGCTCTGCGCCTGGTCCTGGTTCCAAAAATACGGGGGACAAAAAGCGTAGGGGTCCCCCGTATTTCTGAAACCAGCACCGGGCTCCACTAGCCAGATACATAATGCCACAGCCGGGGGACACTTTTATCTAGGTCCCTGCGGCCCTGGCATTACATAACCAACTAGTCACCCCTGGCCGGGGTACCCTGGAGGAGTGGAGACCCCTTCAATCAAGGGGTCCCCCCCCTCCAGCCACCCAAGGGCCAGGGGTGAAGCCCGAGGCTGTCCCCCCCATCCAAGGGCTGCGGATGGGAGGCTGATAGCCTTTTTGACAAAAAATGAATATTGTTTTTAGTAGCAGTACTACAAGTCCCAGCAAGCTTCCCCCGCAAGCTGGTACTTGGAGAACCACAAGTACCAGCATGTGGTGGAAAACCGGGCCCGCTGGTACCTGTAGTACTACTACTAAAAAAATACCCCAATAAAAACATAAGATACACACCTTGAAAGTAAAACTTTAATACATACATCCACACCTCCATATACACATACTTACCTATGTTCACACGAGGGTCGGTCCTCTTCTCCATGTAGAATCCATGGTGTACCTGTGGAAAAAATTATACTCACAAAATCCAGTGTAGATGGCTCCTCTTTTAATCCATTTGTAATCCAGGTACTTTGCAAAATAAAAAAACGGACACCCGACCTCGCACTGAAAGGGGCCCCATGTTTTCACATGGGACCCCTTTCCCCGAATGCCAGGAACCCCCTCTGACTTATGTCTAAGACGGTTCCATCAGCCAATCATGGAGCGCCACGTTGTGGCACCCTCCTGATTGGCTGTGTGCTCCTGTAGTGTATGACAGGCAGCACACGGCAGTGTTACAATGTAGCGCCTATGCGCTCCATTGTAACCAATGGTGGGAACTTTGTGGTCAGCGGTTGACCGAAAGTAGCCTCACCGATGACCGCAAAGTTCCCACCATTGGTTATAATGGAGCGCATAGGCGCTACATTGTAACACTGCCGTGTGCAGCCTGTACTACAGGTACCAGCGGGCCAGGTTTTCCTCTGCATGCTGGTACTTGTGGTTCTCCAAGTACCAGCTTGCGGGGGAGGCTTGCTGGGACTTGTAGTACTGCTACTAAAAACAATATTCATTTTTTGACAAAAAGGCTATCAGCCTCCCATCCGCAGCCCTTGGATGGGGGGGACAGCCTCGGGCTTCACCCCTGGTCCTTGGGTGGCTGGAGGTGGGGACCCCTTGATTGAAGGGGTCCCCACTCCTCCAGGGTACCCCGGCCAGAGGTGAGTAGTTGGTTATGTAATGCCAGGGCCGCAGGGACCTAGATAAAAGTGTCCCCCGGCTGTGGCATTATGTATCTGGCTAGTGGAGCCCGGTGCTGGTTTCAGAAATACGGGGGACCCCTACGCTTTTTGTCCCCCGTATTTTTGGAACCAGGACCAGGCGCAGAGCCCGGTGCTGGTTGTTTAAATATGGGGGAACCCCTATCATTTTCCCCCCCATATTTTTTCAACCAGGGCCGGCTCAAAGAGCCCGAGGCTGGTTTGGCTTAGGAGGGGGGACCCCACGCATTTTTTTTTTTTAAAAATTAACACTTTCCCACCCCTTCCCACATAAAAACATGCACGGATCTCATGGATCCGTGCATGCCTATCCAAACACGGGGGAAAAAAGCAGGTCTGTTTTTTTTTAGCACTTTTTCACGAATTGTATTTCAGCACGGCAGTGTTTGGCTATTGTCGGCAGTGTTTGTGATTTGCACTTTTTAGTAAACAGTGTAATAGTAAAATGCTGTTGGTTAAATTTTTTAATCCACAAACTAAATATTACATATGTCATTCTAGGGCAAGCACAACGGCAAGCTGCGGTTCAAAGCCCTGACCAATCCCCTTCTCAGCCCCCCTCCCCTTCTGTGGCCCCAAGCCCCTCTCCGCCCCCCTCCCCTTCTCTTTCCCCATCCCCTTCTCAGGCCCCCTCCCCTTCTGTGGCCCAATCCCCCTCTCCGCCCCCCTCCTCCTCTCTTTCCCAATCCCCTTCTCAGGCCCCCTCCCCTTCTGTGGCCAGATCCCCCTCTCCGCCCCCCTCCCCCTCTCTTTTCCAATCCCCTTCTCAGGCCCCCTCCCCTTCTGTGGCCAGATCCCCCTCTCCGCCCCCCTCCCCCTCTCTTTTCCAATCCCCTTCTCAGGCCCCCTCCCCTTCTGTGGCCAGATCCCCCTCTTCGCCCCTCTCCCCCTCTCTTTCCCAATCCCCTTATCAGGCCCCCTCCCCTTCTGTGGCCCAATCCCCCTCTCTGTCCCAATCAGCCCATCTTTCACAATCACCTTCTCTGTCCCCCTCCCCCTCTCTTTACCAATACCCCTCTCTGTCCCCCTCCCCCTCTGTAGGCCAAACCACCACTCCGCCCACCTCCCCCTCTCTTTCCCATTCCCCCTCTCTGGCCCCCTCCCCCTCTGTGGGCCAAACACCCTCTCCGCCCCCTCCCCTTCTCAATCAGACCCACCCTCTGTAATCAGCTCCCCAATCCATCCTCCTTCCCCCATCCATCCTCCTTCCCCCATCCAGCCTCCTTCCCCCATCCAGCCTCCTTCCCCACCCAGTGAATGGGCAGCAGAAGCCCCTGAGGATGTGGAGGGTGCTGCGCAAGTGCCAGATGAGAGTAAGATTTTACACATTTTACATGTATTTGTTCCCTACTTTAAATTCAAATTCCAATACATGCAGTGTTGTACTGTGGCCCATCTTTGGCCATGGAAAAATGTTTGTGTTCTTCATCATGGTATGGATGTTGCATTTACATTTGTGTGAGTATCATTAGATGTACAGTGTCTATGTCTGCAATGTTTAGGGTGTCAACTCTAGGTCGACACTCATTAGGTCGACAGGACAACATGGTTTTTATGTGCTAGGTTGTCAGTGAAACAGTTTGACCTGAGTGGAGTTTAGTATGTTGTTGGTCTTTTACACTTGTGCCTGGGTATTCTGAATAAGCACATTCAACTCACATGCTTCACTTTGTTAGCCCGTCTAAGGACACAGTGATTTGTGTTGTGAAAATTACACTCCAAAAATGATTAATTTATAATAAAATAACCTGTTTCACCTTATGTAGTAAGGCAGGTTTTCAGGGAGTGTGGGCATGCTAGGATATGTTGTCCTTCTGAAGATGTTGATATGCAGTGTGATGATGCAGGGCCAACAACAAAAAAGAAAAGTTTGCTTCACTCCAGATGTGAATGAATGCCAGCATGGGGTTACATTTACTAAGATGGGAGTTCTATTGAAGATGGGATGTTGCCCATAGCAACCATGAAGATTCTACTTATCATTTATTTTGCAACTTCTAGAAGATAATAAGGGGAATCTGATTGGTTGCTATGGCCAATGTCCCATCTTAAATTGAACTCCCATCTTAGTAAATGTATGCCATGGTGTGGCACACTTTTACAATGAAAAATTTGTCATTAAAAAACATTGCTGAGCATGCTTGTGTGTTGGTATGCTACTGTTTTAACATTCAAACATACATGATGTAGTCACTTTGGCATTAAAGTGTGCTTTGTGCCTTGCTTGTATAATAGCTAATGTGAGTAAGTTAGTAATGTTTTCTTTGACTCTTCTTTTCAGATGCTGCAGTTGGAGATCCCAACAGTTTGACAGCAATTTTCCTGTGCCTAAAAGCCAATTTGAGGGCAGTAATTGCAAATATCGAGGCTATAGAAACTTTTTTTTAATTTTTTTTAATGTTAACATTTTAATATCTTTAAATCAACAAAAAATAAATACACAAATTGTTGAAGTTAAGCGGGTGTTGTGTTTATTAATGCTATAAAGGAACAGCACATTGGCGTGCAGAAATTGGTGACCTAAAACAGTTCACACATCTTACTTAAGAATAATTTCATACAAATACACCAACAATAATTAAAAAAAAAAAACGTTAGGTGTTCTTCTGGTATTCTTTGAAGACTTAATTGGTCAGGACCATTGTCATTCATTACACTAATTGGATTCGTAATTGAGAAAGGCTTGTGGAGCCTTATTTAACTTAAAATTTGAAAAAAAAAACCATTGATGTGCGTTTTTTTTGCAAAAGCGTGTGCAAATTTAAGACAAATGTGTAAATTTACGATGAGTTAGGATTTTAACGATGAGGTTTGTGCTTATGCGATGGGTTCGCATTAATGCGTTGTCATTTGGCATACGCCTACTTTGTGTACTACTGCGTATGAAATAGCAAAACCCCATTGGGGGCGGATATTCGCTATTGTAAAACGTAATCGCAATTTTGCGAATATGTTGTGCTAACGAAAAAAATAGTGAACAACTCGGAATGAGGGCCAGTGTGCAGTACACAATACGCAAATAAGGTGGTGGGGGGGAGCAAAGCGGAAGAGGATAGGGAAAAACAATGAGAAAAAGAGGAAAAGGAACAGGTACAAAACAAATCAATATTCATTACGTAAAGAACAACTATACATAGGAAAGAATGTCTTACTGCAACCAATAAGTTGAATACAGCGAGGAGGACTCGAGGACAGGTAAGAGGATACTCAGGAGAGGACCAATACCTTCATTAGCATCACCTAAGCTAAGGGGGGATGAGCAGTGGGTCATGTGGAGCAGCCAGGGGCCCCAGATAAGGTCAATTTTGTGGGGGCAATCATGAAGACAGTAAGTAATCTTTTCCATATTGGCTATAAACCACACATAATTGCAGGAACTGCAGGGGGTCAGTAGATTTCCAGTTTCTAGCAATTAGAGAATGAGCTGCAGCTAAAATACAAGAAAACAATTTGTTTAGTGAGGGGGGGGGGGGGGGGGGTTATGTCTTGAAACGTTCTAACAAGTAGGAACACCCAATAGTCCAAGGAGAGCTGGAGGCCCAATAAGGAACTCAAAAGAGAAACAACCTTCTTCCAAAATGGGATAATATAGGAGCATGTCCAACATATGTGGAAAAGAGTACCTCTGCAACAACAGTTCCGCTAGCAAACAGGGGTGAGAGAAGGGAACATTTTAGATAGCTTGTCTGGAATATAATACCATCTATAGTAAAGTTTGTAGGAAGTTTCCTTAATTTGTGTTGAGATGGAACTCCTAGCTATCCCTTCTCTCATCTCTTCCCAACAGGAATCATCTGGAGGCGGTCCCAGGTCTTTTTCACACTCCCGTTCGTGACGGCCCTGGGGGGCCGAGGTAGTTTCGATCAGAATCGAATATATAAAAGAGATTGTGCCTTTATGGAGTGGGCCCCTCATACAGATTTGCTCAAAAGGGGAGGGGGTATGTAGGACATTCGATTGAGGGAGGCACAAGAGAAAGTGTTGTAAATATTCAAAGAAGGGTGGAGATAGGGAAGGGAACGTTTTCTTAATATCATCAACAGAGGTCCATGAGCCGTGAATGATAAGGTCTGACACTAGGCAAATTCATGCCCTATTCCAGAGTTTGAAATGAAGGGAAGAGACTCTGGGTGGGAAGGCAGGATTGTTCCAAAGCAGAGAAAGGGAAAGCGCTGTTATAGGGTTTTTATTCACACTGATTTATCAACACATAAAATTATCATAAAATCACATGGATATATCCAAGATTTATACCATAAACATATATAGTTTTGTATCTAAAAATTAATTATATAGCACATAGCCATGTTAGTATGGTGACAAAGCAGAGTTTTTGATAATATCTAAATAGAACACAGTCCCATTAAGCTGAGTGCAATAAGAATGTTATTCCATTTTATAGCTGTTTTATAGGGCACAGTTTAGATCTGCAGCATGCAGTTAGTATTGCTGATATTGTTAGTACAGCTTGCATAATTTATATGGTAGTAGCAGTCACAGAATTCAGATATACCATGTTCATACAGCCTTTCTACCGGGATAATTCAATTTCTCACCCATATACATCAAAGATAGTGCCAAGGTATCCAATGAGCCCCTATAGATTTGATCACACTGATCTTCAAGGCACTGGTCAGCAGGTGATTCCAGACTCACCCCCGTTTCTCTCCAGCTCAGTTGATGAATGTGCCGCATATTTGCCAGCTCTGGTCTCCTTACCCAGATGCAGGTGGGTAATTAGCGCTGATGTGTTTGGCTGTTTCAATTTCAAAGTCTCCGCTGCTCCGATTATCTCTGGCTGTTGGGGGCGAATGTTCCTTTCCCATATTCACTGTTTAGTCTGGGACCCGGCATACAGGGACTCGAATGCTGTGTGTGCTGCTGCTTCCACCTACGTCACTCGTCTATAGTACAGTGGTGGAACTGACGCGTTTCTCAACCAATCAACAACGGTTGTTTCCTCAGAAGGGACTACCCCTTGCAGTGCATTACTTTTTATCCTGCACTCGTTAATTATATTATAACCCTTTTATTACTGGTAATTATTCAATAATTTGTAAAAAAAAAGTGGAGAATCCTACCCTTGTAAAGCCATATCTTATAATAAAACATCATAAAACATAATAAAAAAACATCACATATATTTGTTTTAGATGCATCTAAAAACAAATATATCCAGTTTTGTAAAAAAATAAATTACGGTTTTGATTGGGAGCATATACATTGGCTAGAGTACATAAATTGTTATTGAGTTTACCAACTAAAATAAGCCATAAATCCTCCCTGTCCGCATGGGTGTCAAATAGTTTGAAGGTTAAATGGGAGGCGAGAAGTATCGAGACCCCTCGTTTTTTTCTACTTGGAATCACATGCATGAAAAGTAAGGGGATAAAACCTGGATTTCAATTCTGGGTGAAAGGGCTTTTAAAGTGAGTTTCCTGAAGTAAAACATGTTTCAGTAGGATAGATCCAGTGGAAAACAACCCAGAAGGTAGATCGGTATTGCACGGTAGTGAATGGTATTGTCCCTAAGCAGAGAAGTGATAGACTTGAAATCCCTCCTTTTAAGAAGTGTAGCTGGAGCAATATCTTGATACATCTGAAGTAAATGACCTTGAAATGACACCAAAGAAAGCTTCCTGGCCTCACGGTGAATGTTCTCTTTAGCAGTATAGTAGTGACAATGAAGAATAACATCTCTGGGCTGTGAAGAATTCTAGGAACAAGGGCATAGGGCCCTATGCACTCTGTCTAGCAGGAGATGGTCCTCAGTAATAGCAGGAGACAGGAGAGAAAAAAGCTTTTTCGGGTAGTTGTCCAGAAAGGTCAGTTCAACCTACTCTGAAATGCCCCTGAAACGGAGGTTATTACGTCGGCCTCTGTTGTTTAGGTCTCCTTGATGTTCCACATGGAGAAGCACATCCTGTTTCAGACTTGAAAATCCAACACCTGTTGCTTGTTGCGAAGACACCACGTCATCTAATTTGGATTCAAGATGATCAGTCCTACCACCAAGGTCACTAATCTCAGCCTAAAGAGAATTAACTGCTTTATGAACTTCCACTTGGACTGCTTGAACCGACCGTCTTGTTTTGTGAACTTCATGGAAGAGGGACTTTAAATCCTTGAAGGTTAGTGGTGAATGATCAGAGTCCTCTGAATCAGAGGGTCATAGGGAGTGTGGTGGGAGGAAGTAGATTCTCTGGATGTCTTGCCTTCAGAGTAGGCCAACTTTTTAAAGCTTTGGGACAAGTCTGACCCCCAGTTTTCATGTAACTTTTAGGCATGGTCAGGCCTCGGGCAATATGAGAAGGTAAGACTGCGATAACAGGTAGCTAGGTAAATCACGGTAGCAGGGATAACAGATAGACATTACTGTAGCATAATAAGCAAGGAATTGGGGGCCCGGGCAACAGGGGAGCACCAGAGGATTACATTCTCGGTGTAAACAACCTCAAAGGAGCATGAGAGAGACGCTGGACAGTCTTCAACAATGAGGATATTGGTTGTCATTCCGAGTTGATTGCTAGCTGAATTCATTCGCTGTGCAGCGATGAGGCAAAAAAAAACTGCACTTCTGCGCATGCATATGCGGCGCAATGTGCACGTGTGATGTACTATTACAATGAACGATGTAGTTTCACACAGGGTCTAGCGAAGCTTTTCAGTCGCACTGCTGGGCGTTTCTGGGTATTAACTGACCATTTTCAGGGAGTGTTCGAAAAAATGCAGGCATGCCAGGAAATATGCAGGCGTGGCTGGGCGAACGCAGGGCATGTTTGTGACATCAAAACAGGCACTGAACAGTCTGAAGTGATCGCAAGCGCTGAGTAGGACTTGAGCTCCTCTAAAACTGCACAAAAAAACTTTGTAGCCGCTCTGCGATCCTTTCGTTTGCACTTCTGCTAAGCTAAAATACACTCCCAGTGGGAGGCAGCATAGCGTTTGCATGGCTGCTAAAAACAGCTAGCGAGTGATCAACTCGGAATAACCACCATAGTTGCTTGGAGAGAAATAGTACACAAAGGCAGCAGGAAAGTGTCCAAATGAGATGAATGGTAATGCTCATGATATAAGGTGCTGTGGGAGTAATCCCCTCCAGGGACAGAGTCCAAACACTTGATAGCAGGGTAGGAAAAGGATAGTAAACAACTGGTGGGGTTCAAGGAAGCAAGGTGCTGTACAGTCAGGTTCCATGCACTAGAAAAGGGATCAGCAGATCCCGAGTAGATGAAGCCAACCAGGTACGGAGCCAACACCAGGTAGACAAGTCCAGATTGTGCCCACTATGGAGCAAGCATGGGTTGGGGTCCATGTCACAAATTAGAAGGATGTAGTCGGTGCCACAGCAGAGCCCACACTGTAGTGTCCAAAGGACCAATAATACACAGCTTTCCAGAGCACTGAGGGGCACAGTCAGGGACATAGATATGCAGCTCTATTACCTCTATTGCCTAATTGTAGAAATCTAAGGTTAGTAGCCTATTAGCATGCTAAAGTGTAACAATAGTTAAGTCTTTTAAACAACTTTGTTAGTAGTTATTAGAAAGGTTAGACAATTGTCAATGCACTTTATATCCAACTACACAATATATAAAAATGTACCAAGGCCTTTAATATCCAGCTGTATGTACCCCTTTCGATATATATATAGGCACAGTCCAACTTTGGGAGAGGCACTGAATCCAAATGCTGTGAATAAATAAAGATAGCTCTGCTGCACATGATGCACCTATTGCCCCTGTTTGGGGCATTATCACTACCAAGATGCAGCCAGGTCCTAACGAGGAGCCGAAGTGTCAGAAAATGTCAGCTGACAATGACATAGAAGCATGGCCGGCGCCACCACTAGGCAGCTTTAGGCAGCTGCCTATTTGTGGCAGCGCTGGAAGGGCGGCACTGAGTGCAACTAAAAAATAAATAAATAAGTGACCGCGTTCCTCTTCACTCCTCCCTCCCATCCCGATGTCCGTGTAAGACCTGCTTTCTCCAATGGCGCAAAGAGGCCTTGGAGCTGCGCCAGCCAGAGGAGGAGGCCGGGGGCAGACCTTAACCGATGACCAGGAGTGGATTTACGTTCATTGTGCAGGTTAGTTCTGTTGGGGGCACAGGTATAGCTGCAGTAGTGGCATGCAGCTAGGAAAGTCCCACTTTTACGCACTTTACACATCTCCCGTATGTCTTAAAGTTGTAGCCACGGTTGCATGAAGAGAAATGCTGCAAGTGCTGCCGCAGCACAGCCACTGAGAGCCAGGCTCAGGCACTGTAGGCAGTCTGGGGACAGGGGTAGGCTGTTGGAGCTGCTTACCGTGCTATGTTTATATACAGATACTTGGTTGGATTGCCTGTTAAAGCTCTTTGAATAAAGGGGTGGACGGGGCGAGTGCCGGATTATAGGCAGGACAGACAGCCAGGGCACCCCACAAACTGACCCCTCCCCAATACTGCTGCAGACACTACCTTAACTGCCGGCTCCAGTAATCAGCACAGTTGGTGAGTTCTGTTCATTAATTCAGTCCCTGTACAGAGTGGAGTGGGCATGACTGACAATCGTAGCCCCTCCCCCTCACGGATATAATGCCTTAAATTCGCGGGTGTATGTTGAAGGAGGCCTAATGCCATGAAGTGTCCGTTCACCAAAAAGATCTGATGCTGGAACAGGTAGTACCCCCCCTTGCTCCAAATCTCTCACTCTTCTTGGCACTTTGGGGTATATTTACTAAGCTCCCGATTTTGACCGAGATGGTGTTTTTTCTTCAAAGTGTCATCTCGGGAATTTACTAAATTCAAATCTCGGCAGTGATGAGGGCATTCGTATTTTTTTGGAAGTCAAAGAAAAAAAATACGAATGAATACACCATCAGTCAAATACGACTGTTTTTTTATACAACTCGGTAATTTACTAAAAAGTGTATTTCACGAACACTGCCGGCAATAGCCAAACACTGCCGTGAAAAAATACAAATCGTAAAAAAAAAAAGCAGATTTAAAACAGACCTGCTTTTTTTACAGTGTTCTGATAGGCATGCACGGATCCATGAGATCCGTGCATGTTTATCAGTGGGAAGGGGTCGGAAAGTGTTAAATTTTCAGGAAAAAAATGCGTGGGGTCCCCCCTCCTAAGCAAAACCAGCCTCGGGCTCTTTGAGCCGGACCTGGTTGAAAAAATATGGGGAAAAAATGTCAGGGGTTTCCCCATAATTTAATCAACCAGCACCGGGCTCTGCGCCTGGTCCTGGTTCAAAAAATACGGGGGGACAAAAAGCGTAGGGTTCCCCCCTATTTTTCAAACCAGCACCGGGCTCCATTAGCCAGGTACATAATGCCACAGCCGGGGGACACTTTTATCTAGGTCCCTGCGGCCCTGGCATTACATACCCAACTAGTCACCCCTGGCCGGGGTGCCCTGGAGGAGTGGGAACCCCTTAAATCAAGGGGTCCCCCCTCCAGCCACCCAAGGGCCAGGGGTGAAGCCGAGGCTGTTCCCCCATCCAAGGGCGGCGGATGGGGGGCTGATAGCCTTGTGTAAAAAATGAGAATATTGTTTTTTAGTAGCAGCACTACAAATCCCAGCAAGCCTCCCCGCAAGCTGGTACTTGGAGAACCACAAGTACCAGCATGCGGTGGAAAAACCGGGCCCGCTTGTACCTGTAGTACTACTACTAAAAAAATATCCAACAAAAAAACAGGAGACACACACCGTGACAGTATAAGTTTATTACATACACCTCCAAACATACATACTTACCTATATTCACACGAGGCTTCGGTCCTCTTCTCCATGTAGAATCCTAGGGGTACCTGTGAAAAAAATTATGCTCACATAATCCAGTGATCCTTCTGTTCTTTGTATAATCCACATACTTGGCAAAATAAAAAAAATGGAAACCCGACCACGCACTGAAAGGGGTCCCATGTTTTCACATGGACCCCTTTCCCCCAACTGCCAGGACCCCCCCCCTGACTACTGTCAAAGAGGGGTCCCTTCTGCCAATCAGGGAGCGCCCACGCCGTGGCACCCTCCTGATTGGCTGTGTGCTCCTTTAGTGTCTGTCAGGCAGCACACGGCAGAGATACAATGTAGCGCCTATGCGCTCCATTGTATCCAATGGTGGGAACTTTGCGGTCAGCGTTGAGGTTACTTTCGGTCAACCGCTAACCGCAAAGTTCCCACCATTGGATACAATGGAGCGCATAGGCGCTACATTGTATCTCTGCATGTGCTGCCTGACAGACACTACAGGAGCACACAGCCAATCAGGAGGGTGCCACGACGTGGCGCTTCCTGATTGGCAGAAGGGACCCTCTTTGACAGTAGTCAGGGGGGGTCCTGGCAGTCGGGGGAAAGGGGTCCCATGTGTAAACATGGGACCCCTTTCAGTGCGTGGTCGGGGTTTCCCGTTTTTTTATTTTGCCAAGTACGTGGATTATACAAAGAACAGAAGGTACACTGGATTATGTGAGTATAATTTTTTTCACAGGTACCCCTAGGATTCTACATGGAGAAGAGGACCGAGCCTCGTGTGAACATAGGTAAGTAATGTATGTTTGGAGGTGTGCATGTATGTAATAAACTTATACTGTCGCGGTGTGTGTCTCCTGTTTTTTTGGGGGTATTTTTTAGTAGTAGTACTACAGGTACCAGCGGGCCCGGTTTTCCACAGCATGCTGGTACTTGTGGTTCTCCAAGTACCAGCTTGCGGGGAGGCTTGCTGGGACTTGTAGGTACTGCTACTAAAAACAATATTCAAATGTTTTTCAAAAGGCTATCAGCCCCACATCCGCCGCCCTTGGATGGGGGGGACAGCCTTGGCTTCACCCCTGGCCCTTGGGTGGCTGGAGGGGGGGACCCCTTGATTTAAGGGGTTCCACTCCTCCAGGGTACCCCAGCCAGGGGTGACTAGTTGGGTATGTAATGCCAGGGCCACCGGGACCAGTATAAAAGTGTCCCCCGGCTGTGGCATTATGTACCTGGCTAATGGAGCCCGGGTGCTGGTTTAAAAAATAAGGGGGACCCCTACGCTTTTTGTCCCCCGTATTTTTGGAACCAGGACCAGGCGCAGAGCCCGGTGCTGGTTTATGAAATATGGGGGAACCCCTGTCATTTTTTCCCCCATATTTTGTCAACCAGGACCGGCTCAAAGAGCTCGAGGCTGGTTTTGCTTAGGGGAGGGGACCCCACGCATTTTTTTGGGGGGATTTGTAACAATGTTATTTTTTTACGAAAGGTGCACAATGAAGCCCCTGCACGGATCTCTCAGATCCGGCCGAGATTCATTGTGTTAATGTCGGCAGTGTTTTACTATTCACTCCCGTAAAACACTGCCAAAAAATACGAATGACATCGACATCGGAAAACACGAAAATGCAGAATACGACAGCTTAGTAAATTAGTCGTAATAAATTCAAAAAGTTGCAAATTTACACTTTCGATGTCATTCGTGTTTGAACTTTAACCTCATTCTGAAAAATACGAATTTTAGTAAATATACCCCTCTGTCTCTATCTGACACTTTAGCACTCTGTCTCCTCTCCCTCTTTCTGTCCCTGACACCCTTTCTCTCTCTGACACCTTTTCGCTCTCTCTGACACCCTCTGTCTTTCTCGCTAACCCCCCCATCCCTAGCACTAACTCTCTGTCCCCCCTTTCTCCCAAGCACCCGCTCTCTCTCTCTCTCTCTCTCTCTCTCTGACTTTCTCTCTTTCTCTCTCTCCCCCTCTCTCTCCAGTATGACACAAGTAAAACAGAATAGCTTGTTTGTACCGAATATCTGCTACTATATCTTATCTGTCCTGCTTGCAATTCACATGCAAGTATTATTTGTACAATTAGTCTATTTGGATTTATATTACACATCGTTATGTATTAAACCTAAATATTTCATTAAACTTTATATGGTTACTGATAAACACTTGAGTGTGTGTGCGTGCGTACGTGCGTGTGTGTATGTATGTATGTATGTATGTATATACACAAATATATATAGTACATATATATATATATATATATACACACATTTATATATATATACATATATATATATATATATATACACACATTTATATATATATATATATATATACACATACACTCTCCTGGGAATGCGGCACTCCTGGCGACTTCAAAAACCACTTCAAACTGGCATGCTGAAGTGGTTTTTGAAGTCGCCAGCAGTGCCGCATTCCCAGGAGAGTGTGCGTTTATGTCTATGGAGGCACCCGGCGCAGTAGT
Organism: Pseudophryne corroboree; assembly: GCF_028390025.1. NCBI lineage: Eukaryota > Metazoa > Chordata > Amphibia > Anura > Myobatrachidae > Pseudophryne > Pseudophryne corroboree. Next base: position 582,847,026 of record NC_086446.1, read on the forward strand.
GCTTTATTATTGGGAGTATATACATATATATATATATATAGTACGGTGTATCTCCACACTTCCGTGGAGAAAGATAGCACTCTCCAGACTTGGGTTTTTCAGCAAAAAAAGTCATTTAATTGTAAACTTGGTTCCATATTACAAGTACAAGATAATGCACATAAACCAAAAAGGGACTCACCAACGTTTCGGTCCTTTTGTTAGGACCTTTCTCAAGGTGTCTGCCGAACAGTCAATCCATCCAATAGAGGTATCAATAGTAGACAAATAAGGGAGGAACCAGGATCTGCTTACCTGCCTCCCAGGTCCCCTATATATACCCAAATGCTGATAGACGCTCAGAACATTGCGCTGGGGGTGTCATTGCGTCACTTCCGGTGAAACCGGAAGTGCAATTCCGCCGGTGCCTTGGTAATGTTAAATAATCTGGTTAGTTATGTTCAGGGGTCTATAGCAGTGTGCTATAGAATCTATGGGTGCACAGAGGTGTTACATATTGATTGAGAGGCACGCCATGTAATGTAGCTGGCGCTGCCTCGGTTGTCATGGAGACGCGCTGTTCCGATGCGTCACTTCCGGTAAAAACCGGAAGTGCAGTTCCGCCGGTGCCAGGGTAGTGTTAAATAATCCGGTTAGTTATGTTCAGGGGTCTATAGCAGTGTGTTATAGAATATATTGGTGCACAGAGGTATTACATATTGATTGAGAGGCACGCCATGTAATGTAGCTGGCGCTGCCTCGGTTGTCATGGAGACGCGCTGTTCCGATGCGTCACTTCCGGTCTATACCGGAAGTAATGCGTTCCAACTGATAGTCGTCGTGCGTGTCATGCCTGCATATACACATGGCTGACCGCTGTTAGGCATATGTTACCTGTGGGTATATTGGAGACCTGGGCGGGCTGCACATATATGTTCAGAGTATAAAATGGTTTAAATACAACAAATGTATTGCTGATGACATTAAAGAAATAATGAAGCACTGGCAGAATTAGAGCTAATCTGTAGCACCAGCCATTAACAGTAATGAAAAAAATGAACAAAATGAAAAAAATGAAAAAAATTTATGAAAACAATTTTTGGGAGACACAGTTAAATACCAGTGGTATATAAGGAGCAACTATATATATATGGACATTTTTTAGTAAACAACAGAATGCCAGCTGGTGTAGTCAAAGAATGTTCATGACCATAATCACCGGTTAATTTGTGTAAAAGGTTTGAAGCGGACAGAATGTGCCATACTTTGTCCACCATCCAGAGACTAGAGTAGTGGGCATATATGGCACAGCCACCGCACATGTCCAGTGCTAGAGTCACTAAGGACGTATGTGGAATGTAAATACTATCGGAGAAATATGGACAGCGGATTGTTCTCGTTCATTCCTTTGGGAGCAATAGTGTCAAGTCTGTGAATCCAATATGCTTCCTTTCTTTTCAAAGTCATTAGTCGGTCACCGCCACGGTCTAGTGGGGGTATCCAATCGATGAGTTTGCACCTGAGGTTGGATACCTGATGATGAAATGTCAAAAAGTGTCTGGGAACTGGCTGTTCTGCTTTACCAGATTCAATCGCTTGATGAATGGTAGTCCTGTGGTTGGCCATTCTGTCCCTAAAACGCCCTTGATGTCATGCCGACATAATATAGCCCACAAGGACATGTAAGAATGTAAATAACATGGTCCATAAGACAATGTAGTTTATATTTTATCTTGATGGGCCGTCCAGAGTGCGGATGGGGAAAAGATGGGCCAGTCAGCATACTTGACAAGTGGTACAGCCCGTGCACTTATAGCACCCTGGTTTTTGTTCTTGTAGCCAAGTCGTCCTAACTGGTACCGTGGGGCTCATTGTAGGTCTTAGCAGTAACTGTTTCAAATTTGGTGACCTCCGGTACGCCATCATTGGAGGTCGCATGTTTTTTGCTTTTAATGAGCTATCCGTGGTGATGATGGGCCACCTGTTACGGAGGGCTTTGGTGATGTTGCTAGACTGGCTGTCAAACGTGGTGGTGAAGATCATCCTCTCCTTCGAAGTTTTGGTGCTTGTGGTGGCTCCACTGCTGTTGCTGTTGGTAGATGCATACTTCAAGCGGGCTTTATGTAGACAGCGTTGGATGCAGCTGTCAGAGTATCCACGTTCATGGAACCTAGTAGACATATCCATCAATTGCTGTTCCATAGTGACTGGATTGGTGTTGTTTCTCATAACTCGTAGAAATTGTGAGATTGGCAAATTTTCTTTCAGTGCCGGTGGGTGTTGACTGGTAGAAAGCAAAAGGGTGTTTCTATCGGTGGGTTTCCTGAAAAGCGTTGTATTGATTAAGTCATCTTCAATTGATACTGTGATGTCCAGGAAGTTGATGCGGTGATTGTCGATCTGGTGTGTAAATTTTACCGGATTTTCTAAAGAATTTAGTTCTCAACCATTGTGTTGAACATTTCGGTTTGTTCCTGTCCAGAGGATAAATATGTCATCAATGAAACGTTTGTACATGAGAATGTGAGCCCCATAGAATGGAATTATGTGCGTCTTTTCATATGCCGTCATAAAAAGATTTGCATATGCCTGGTGCCAAGTTAGAACCCATTTGCGGTGCCGGATCTCTGTACATAATACTTATCCAGATAGGAAAAGTGGTTTAATTTCAGTATTGCTTCGGCGAGTTGAATGATAAAGTCAATTGGTGGTGTCTCAGGGGGATTGCTGCATAGTGCCTGTCTCAGTGTCTGTAATCCATCCTCATGTGGAATGATCGTGTATAATGAGCATACATCCATGGTTGCCAATTTGATGTTTCCGCAAGGTTGTGGTAGTTCAGAGAGTTTGGAAAGGAAATCCATGGTATCTCTGATGTAGCTATCAGACCGCTGTACCAATGGTTGTAAGATACTGTCGACAAACACTGCAAGTGGTTGAAGCAGTGAATGTCTGGCAGAAATAATAGGCCTACCTGGTGGGTGAGAGAGTGTTTTATGGACCTTCAGGCAAGGTGTAGATGATGGGACACACTGGATGTGGGACAGTGAGATAATCGAAAGTCTGTTTGTCAATCCACTTGGATTGGAGCCCATGTTGTAACAGTCGGTCAACCTGCTCTTTAAACTTAGGTATGGGATTCGTGGCGCAGCATGAATGTGTCGTTGTGTCGGACAACTGTCGACAGATCTCACTGTTATAATCTTCCACTCTTGTATAACAATGGCTCCCCCCTTATCTGCCGGTCTGATGACTAAGGTGGTGTCATCACGCAGGGCTTTTAATGCATGCCTTTCTGGTTTAGAGAGGTTGTCAAAAGTTTTTTTGGAGGGCCTATGTTGATGTCTTGTTCCACCAACCGAATGTATGTCTTAATGCTGGGGTTTATAGATGGTGGATCATAGGTAGATGGAAGGCGAAATGGGGACCGACTTTCAATATTGCTTTCACCAAACTGCTCTCGTAATCTCAATTTGCGCCCAAACTTATACATGTCGATAGTGGTATCAAAGGTTTTGTGGGACATGTGGGTACGAACGACAGGCCATGGGAGAGGAGGCTTAGTGTGGCCTTATCAAACGGTCTGCTAGTCAGATTAAAGACTAGGTTTTGTTTTTCTCTCTGCAGCTTCTCCATACGTCGCCCCTTCCTTGGATGGGGTCTGCACGTCCCCCGCTGGGCGGTAGGCCTGTGTCTGTGCTCTGGCCTAAAAAAGCTGTATTGTGTGGTCGGCGGCTATCAGTGTGGTCTGTGTCTGATGCAGAAGCAGATGAACCAGTATCAGAGGTGACGTACTGTCGTCGACCTTGTCGTCGTGGTCGGAAACCTCTTTGTGGTCTACTGGGTCGTGAATCTCCTAATAACCACCTATAAACCGTATGGTTCTGGTAGTCTGAAACTACTGTGGTCAATTTATTCCGCTTAAATGCAGTGATCTCCTTCCTGTAATTGTCAACTTGAGTTTTTAACTTCTCAAGGAAGTTACCTGTTTTATCATTCCTAATAGTGGAAAGATGTGAATGATTGAATGTGTCAATCTGGGTCCTCACTTTCTTCAGTTCAGTGCCCACTTCTTCGATAACTAGTAGCATTAAATCTAATGAACATTTGTTCAGCACACCGCACCAGCGGCTACAGAAAGAGGGGTTATTTCTCCCTATGGTGGGGATATTGCTGACTCGAAATCCTCTAGGGATTTGCTTTTTGCGGTGATATTCAGATAGGAATTGACCGTGAAGGTGAGGTCAATTTCTCTTTTACTGAGTTTTAGTACCTGGTGGTACAAATCAGTTGTAGTTTCTGCGGGGAGTGCGTCAAATTCAATCTGGTCGAAAAGTACTTTGTCAGCATCGTCATCTGTCAGTGATATAATACCATGCTCGGCCTGTGACAACAAATTGTCATCAAGAAAGCCTACACCTCCCTGTGCCATCGTCTAGTACCCCAACGGAGTACGTCTACAGTGATATTGGTCTACAGTACCCAATCTTCCCGGAGGTATAGGGGACCTGGGAGGCAGGTAAGCAGATCCTGGTTCCTCCCTTATTTGTCTACTATTGATACCTCTATTGGATGGATTGACTGTTCGGCAGACACCTTGAGAAAGGTCCTAACAATAGGACCGAAACGTTGGTGAGCCCCTTTTTGGTTTATGTGCATTATCTTGTACTTGTAATATGGAACCAAGTTTACAATTAAATGACTTTTTTTGCTGAAAAACCCAAGTCTGGAGAGTGCTATCTTTCTCCACGGAAGTGTGGAGATACACCGTACTGTACCAATGAGTCTGATCCTATGATTGGATCAGACTTTGATTTGGCACCCCAGCCGCCGCCTGAGCTGACTGAGAGTGTGGGACCCTCTATTTGTATATATATATATATATATATATATATGATATCTTCTACATTTCAAAACTTTATTACTGCGTTTTCAATCACAACAAAGCAGCATGTGATGCTTGAATAGATGCCTTGCGCACGTTATCCAAACATTGCAGAGAGATGAGTCTGGGGGTTGCACTGGGCATGCCCCAAAATGACAAAAACAGGGGAACATGTCCTGAGGCCATGCCCTCCCACCTGAAGCCATACTCCCTTTTCGGAGGTGCTCTGGAGTCCTGGTATCGATTACTTAATAGTTTGGAGGTATGATATCAGTTTGTTAGGTGCAACCTTTTCCTGTTACCTTTGCTCAGGTGAATAGTACTGTACATATTTATTGGATAGCAGCAGTGGGGGGCTCTTTGATCTCTGGCAACTGTTTTGTTATTGCTTAACTCATTTTATTTTGGGCTTGAGTGAATATTCTAATCTTTCAGGGTTTTTTTCTACAAAATAATAATTTAAATCATTTAGGCCAAATGATTCTTATGTGCCGTCAAATTCTATGTTTCTGGTTTTTGCAGATGTGTACACCATACTACCATATAGTGCTATGGATTGTTTGAGGAAGGGGGGAACCAAATCGGTGTCATGCTTGGGGCCCCATTAGGTCTAAATCCGCCTCTGCCGGGGACGGAGATATTTCACCAACCATTGGCGGATCCATTGCTTGAGCTGTTTCCCACACTCCCTTCCATGCATGTCCCCGCCTCGGATCTCAACGGTGAGTAGCAGCGCAGGGACCTGCAGGCAGCGGGTTACACGCTGGTAGCATTGTACCATCGCTTCCTGGCAGAGTCCAGCGTCTGCTCTCCCTGCCCCTGTGCAGCCAGAAGTGAGCAAAATACTCCCACACAGGTAACCGCCGTGTGGGACTGCCCCAATGTCAACACAGGATCACCCTACTCTGTGTTTTATATATATATATATATATATATATATATATATGTGTGTATATATATATATATATATATATATATAATGTGTGTGTATATACACACACACACACACACATATACATAAATGTCATATAGTTTGTGCGTCTCCATTATGAACAGGGGGCTTGGGGAACCAGTGTATCATTGTAGGATGGGTCCAAATTACTATTTTGAGGGGAGAGGTTAGGCTGCGGGGGTGGGTGGGTTAGAGTTTGTCTTCAGGGGTGGGAGGGTTAGGCTGTGGATAGGGGGGGTTAGGCACCCCTGGGGAGGGTTAGGATTAGGCTGCGGCGGAGGAAGGGTTAGGGTTAGGCTGCGGTAAGGGGGGGTTAGGGTTAGGCACCACTGCAGAGGGTTAGGATTAGGGGAGAGGGGGTGGGATTTTAATCTCCGGGATGTCACTGTCAGTATTTTGACAGCTGGCATCCCGAGCGCCAGGATATCGTATGTAATAAATATGTATATATATATATATATATATATATATACACCTTTCTCTAATAATAACCCCTAACCTTATCCCACACTGATAAATCAACCCCTATTTCCTATCCCTAATACCGTAACCCCAAAACCCTAACCCAAAGTGATAAATGATAATTTGGGAGGTTACCTTGGGGTTAGGTATTTTGCCAGGGGGGGGGGGCTGGTGGTGAAGGGTGCTGCTGACTATTTGCCTAGGGTGCAGAGAAACCTTGCACCGGCCCTGCATAGAAGCATACATAGCCACCTTTGAGAGAACAGCAAATAGGGCGAAATGGGCACCGCTAGTCTGGGTGGAGAAGCTGGCGACATACAGGTTTATATGGACTTCAAGGAGAGGGAGGCATTGGTGTTCTCAACCATAAAGACTGCGATACTGGCTTGTGTCAGCGTTACCAGGCCAGGTCAAGCTCAGCACTTCCATTAGTGGTGCTTTGCCAAAGAAATCATGGTCAGAACTCAGTTGGCCGCCTTAATCAAAATACTGAAGTAGTGGTTGAAACCAGAGGAAAACTCACCCCATTGAATGGTGGAGCTGATTGCAATTGACCACTGCGTCCAGGCTTTGAAGCGGGGTCTGCCAAAGTGGGTAATGCAGGCAGACCCCCAAAACCCAGAGGAACTCACCATGCTGGTGAAAAGCTGTGATGCATTGCAGCAAATGGCCAAGCCACGTTGGAGCGGCCCAGCTGTCCCCACTTCCCCATTACAGACAGCATGCAGGCAGAGAGGACTGACTGTTGCTGATTCCACAGCCTCTCTCCCCCTGCAATTGCACCTGAACCCCACTGCCCACCAAATCTAACATAGATAGACGCCCCGCATATGTAGCAGTGCACGTGCCCGCCATGCGGCTGCAAATAAAGTATATTTTTCTTATTTTGTAGGGGGTCCTGGCAGCACCTTCCCCATTACTGGGGCACGGCAGAGCTGTCGGTGCCCCTGGCTGCAACACAACTAATTATAATAATAATCTTTGTTTCTACCAGATAGACAAGGGCATGAGGCTTTTTGTATTATTGTTACTTGACCAAGCAGGAGATGCCAGTGACATGTCAAGTAGGAAGGTCAATGGCAGGGTATGTGTTGGAGTTGGGGATTTGGTATTTTATCACCCATTGATGTTTTCAGGATGTTTTTGAGGATTGGCAGGTTTAAGCTCACTAAGGAGGATGTTTCTCTCTTCCTTGAGAGTATTTTTAGGGATGTAGAACGTTTAGTTGAGGTTTACTATGACAGGAGACTCAGTTCTTTACTTGGAAACTTGTGTGGCAGGACAAAACCAGCAGTTTGTGGCCATCTTGCTGCAATATCTAAGTATATTCCCTTTCTATACTCTTGGTAGGCTGAGTTTATCATATTATTGTGATCAGTGGCACCATCCGACTGGGCAGACCTTATAAGTGTAATGGTATGAAAGTTGTGATAGAGCTTTTTGCCCTTGCATTGCAAATTTGTTGTTGTGATCATTCTTGTGTAAGGCGAGTGGCCATTGATGGATGTTCTTTCTTTTATCTTATACCTTTTTGATAAACTAAAACTGACCAATTTGAACGCCATGGCCGGGATCTAATGGGAGCCGATAGCGGCAAAATGCCATTGTTTTCGGCTATTGCCACAAACATCATGCGCTTTGCAAAGTCGCCTAATCTAATAGTGGCCGCAAAGCAGCTTTTCGGATGCTTTCGGCTCTAAAGTAGAAAGCCCGTTAAAAAATCGGATCCAGGTACAACTCAGCCGATGTAATGAGGTCCGATATTGCAAGTCGAACACAAAACAGCTCTAAAACTCTCAAAGAATTTAGAGGTGGGTTTTTTTGGCCGAGTTTGTTATGAATATGTTAGAAATTAATTATAAGTACACTTTTCAAGCATTCACATCATTTTGCTTCTAAAAGTAGCACTGCAAATAAGACACACAAGCAGCTCCTGCTGTTTAAAATGATATGCAGCATGCCTATATTCTGTGTGTAATAGCAACTGTATTTGCATACAAAATATTATGCTACAATATATTCCAGCAATACACTATAACATAATTAGATACAGTCGCACTACACACTGAATATAGCCATGTCCAGGGGCGTAGGGAGGGTGGAACAAGTGGAGTTCGAGCTCCAGGCGTCGCTGGGCACAGAAGGTGCGCCGACTCACTGCAGAGCTGAGAGCTGGGATCTCGGGCAGGAGGAGATGACTAGAAGAGAGGGAAGGGGTAGCCACCACACCGCCTGCATGTTGCATATCACTGATTGCACAGTGCAGAGAGTCTAGTGCAGTGCAGTGCAGTGTGGTGTGTTGTTAGGGAAGAGGGGAGGTTTGAAGGCTTGTCAGAAGAACTTTCAGTCAGAATCTGCATTCAGTGATCTGGAACATGCAGGCAGTGTGGTGGCCACCCCTTCCCTTTCCTCAGTCCTTTCCTTCTACCCACGGAGGTCCAGCCTGTCAATCATATAGAAGCTCCGCCCCTCCAGGCTGGAACGAGGAGCTGCTCTGCTGCTGCCCTCTTGGTGAGAATTACTGTGTGTATACTGTGTGTTTATGTCTGTGTATACTGTGTGTTTATGTGTATATGTCTGTGTTTGTGTGTAAATGTGTGTGTATATGTCTGTGTGCTAATGTGTATACATGTATGTTTGTGTGTATAATTCTTTGTATACAGTATGTGTGAGTATATGTGTGTGTTAATGTATGTCTGTGTGTATATGTGTATGTCTGTGTATATCTGTGTGTGTATATTTGTGTGTTTATGTTAGAGATGAGCCGGTTCGGTTCTATGGGATCCGAACCCCCCCGAATTCCCCCATTTTACACGGTTCCGAGGCAGACTCGAATCTTCCCGCCTTGCTCGGTTAACCAGAACGCGCCTGAACGTCATCATCCCGCTGTCGGATTCTCGCGAGATTCGTATTCTATATAAGGAGCCGCGCGTCGCCGCCATTTTCACTCGTGCATTGGAGATTGAAAGGAGAGGACGTGGCAGCGTTCTCTCCCTGAAAAGCTCCGTAATCTGTACTCAGTGTGCTGCAAATATCTGTGCTCAGTGTGCTGCAAATATCTGTGCTCAGTGTGCTGCAAATAATCTGTGCTCAGTGTGCTGAAAATATCTACGTTCTCTGCCTGAAAACGCTCCATATCTGTGCTCAGTGTGCTGCAAATATCTGATCAGTGTGCTGCATTGTGGGGACTGGGGACCACCAGTATAAGTATATACATGATGTGGCCATTCACTGGTACCTGGTGACAGAACGTATACTGGATTCCCCCACAATGTAACTTTATATCTGTCACCTATATACATGATGTGGTCATTCACTGGTACCAGGTGACAGAACGTATACTGGATCCCCCACAATGTAACGTTATATCTGTCACCTATATATATGATGTGGTCATTCACTGGTACCTGGTGACAGAATGTATACTGGATTCCCCCACAATGTAACGTTATATCTGTCACCTATATACATGATGTGGTCATTCACTGGTACCTGGTGACAGAACGTATACTAGATTCCCCCACAATGTAACTTTATATCTGTCACCTATATACATGATGTGGTCATTCACTGGTACCTGGTGACAGAACGTATACTGGATTCCCCCACAATGTAACTTTATATCTGTCACCTATATACATGATGTGGTCATTCACTGGTACCTGGTGACAGAACGTATACTGGATTCCCCCACAATGTAACTTTATTTCTGTCACCTATATACATGATGTGGTCATTCACTGGTACCTGGTGACAGAACGTATACTGGATTCCCCCACAATGTAACTTTATATCTGTTACCTATATACATGATGTGGTCATTCACTGGTACCTGGTGACAGAACATATACTGGATTCCCCCACAATGTAACTTTATATCTGTCATCTATATAATAATTATAGTAGTACAGTATAGTAGGCCATTGCCGTATCTTGCAGCTCTGTGTCACTGCAAGTATCCATTCCATATCTGTGCAGCATTTTTGTGAGCAGTATATATATAGTATTACAGTGCAGCATTTTGGTGACTAACAGTATATAGTTGTTCAGTAGGCCATTGCTGTATCTTGCAGCTCTGTGTCACTGCAAGTATCCATCCATTCCATTTTCTTCCAGTGATTTGGACCAATAATACCATTGATTAGAACGAATAATTCCAGTGATTTTGTCATTTTGTTCCAGTGATTTGGACCAATAATACCATTGATTAGAACTAATAATTCCAGTGATTTTGTCATTTTCTTCCAGTGATTTGGACCAATAATACCATTGATTAGAACAAATAATTCCAGTGATTTGGACCAATAATACCATTGATTAGAACGAATAATTCCTGTGATTTTTTCATTTTCTTCCAATGATTTGAACCAATAATACCATTGATTAGAACAAATAATTTCTGTGATATTGAGGTGTTTGTGTCGCTTAGCTTAGCCGTCCAGCGACCACAGTGCACCTCTTTTTCTCTTTTCTTTGCATCATGTGCTGTTTGGGGCCAATTTTTTGAAGTGCCATCCTGTCTGACACTGCAGTGCCACTCCTAGATGGGCCAGGTGTTTGTGCCGCCCTCTTGGGTCGCTTTGCTTAGTAATCCAGCAACCTTGGTGCAAATTTTAGGCTAAAAATAGTATTGTGAGGTGTAAGGTGTTCAGAATAGACTGGAAATGAGTGGAAATTGTGGTTATTGAGGTTAATAATACTATAGGATCAAAATTACCCCCAAATTCTATGATTTGAGCTGTTTTTGAAGGGGTTTTGAAAAAAAAAACACAAATCCGACAAAAAATTTTCAGGGAGGTTTTGCCAAAACGCGTTCTAATCCAAAACACGGCCGCGGAATCAAATCCAAAACCAAAGCACAAAACCCGAAAAATGTCCGGTGCACATCTCTAGTTTATGTGTCTGTGGGTTCCGGTATGAATGGTCGACCATGTTATGGTCGACAGTCATTAGGTCGACCACTATTGGTCGACATTGATATGGTCGACATGGACACATGGTCGACACTTGAAAATGGTCGACACATGAAATGTCGACACATGAAAAGGTCGACATGAGTTTTTTTTACTTTTTTGGGTGTCGTTTTTTGAGCAAAGTGACTGGGAACCCCAATTAGTGCATCGCGTCCCCTCGCATGGCTCGCTTCGCTCGCCATGCTTCGGGCATGGTGCCTTCGCTCCGCTACCGCTTCGCTCGGCACAGATTACCGTTCCAATCGTAGTCCACGTGGATCGTAAAGTATGGAAAAGTTCCCCAAAAGAAAAAAAAGTTAAAAAAACTCATAACGACCTTTTCATGTGTCGACCTTTCATGCGTCGACCATTTTCATGTGTCGACCATGTGTCCATGTCGACCATGTCAATGTCGACCAATAGTGGTCGACCTAATGACTGTCGACCATAACATGGTCGACCATGTGAACGGATACCGTGTCTGTGTATATATCTGTGTATACTGTATTTGTGTGTTTATGTATGTCTGTGCCTAAATGTGTGTGACTCTATGTATATATGTATGTATGTGTGTGTGTGTGTGTGTGTGTGTGTGTGTGTGTGTGTGTGTGTGTGGTGGTGGGTGGGGGTGCCGTGACATGACCCTGCTCCGGGTGTCATGTCTCCACGCTACGCCTCTGGCCATGCCGCATATCATTTAAATCAGCATAAGCTGCTTGTGTTACTGGACGCATCTGTGTTTTTAAGTCTGTGTGTTTAAGATCGCGTTTTGAGCCAGGATGGATCTTTTTCATGGTGCTCGTTAAAAAAGATCCATCCCGGATCTAAATGCTTCGGGGGGGGGGGCAGTCTGACGCTGATGAGGTGGACTATACAGGAGTGAAGAAGGTTTGCTGCAGAAAGACAGGGCCCCATTAATTCCAACAATTCTGCTTTGCTCTTACACTTCACTATCTGGTAGGCGGCAACCATTGAAACTCAGCACTGTACATGATTATGTGCTTTTTTCATCTGATTTTATGTCAAGGGTGTCACCTTTTAAATGAAAACGTTTTTACACTATGGTCCGCTCTCCGGCATCTGCCTCTCTTGCATGGTATGAGAACCTGTTTAATAAAGACCACATACAGGAACAGGAGGAAGAACCAGTATTGGACGATACAAAGATACATTTGATGGGCATTTTGGATATAATACGATTTGTGAGTGTAACCAGTAGGGGGCATCCCCACAAATCTGACACACACACTGTGTTGGATATTGTAATAACCTATGGATTGCTTTGTAAATCACTATTAGTCATTCAATTGCTCAACCTCTCTATCTTTTGAAAATAAGAGGGAAGTAATATTCGTTATAAGCACCAATGCTCAAAGTTGTTTATGCAGTTTCTGTTAACTTACCAGGACAATGTGGGTATGCTGGGCGCTCCATGTCCACGATATGCACTCCTGTGAGGACCTCCGGAGGGGTGATTTGTTTGAATTACTCCTCGAAGGCCATGTAGAGGACTGGTGGAGCTCATCCTCCTCCTGTCCTGAGACTCTAGTGGTGCTCCTCAGCCATCTGGCCTTCATGACCCTCTTGATGTCTCCATATCTCTTCTTCACATTCTTCAGGTCCCGATGGCAGGAGCTGACTGCATTGACTGCGCCCTGGATTGACCTCTACATGGCCTTCTTCCGGGATGCATGAGTCCTGTACGCCTGTTCACCCAGCAGGCATGGGTACACCCGCACCATGGCATGGACTAGGGCACAGTTCTCCTCAAATGAATACCTCACAGTGCACACAGCCCTGGTCGTGCCATGTGCTGATGTCGCAGCTCCTTCATCCTCCTCCTCAGTTTCCTCCACAGCAGTCTCCTGCAGCTCCTCCTCCTCTCCTGTCTCTATGTCAGACACAGGCTGCTGCTGGGACATGGCTTCCACCTCCTCTACCAGCCTCCTCCTCCTCTCTCTACCCACTTGCTTGGAAGCCATGCCTACTCAGAAAATGCCAAACACTGCTACCTCCTAACTTTTAAACCACTTACTCTTCTCCAAAACACCTACAACCTTTCAAAGGACAAAATGGAGGGTGTGGGGTTAATATTGGGGGCCAATGGGTAGCTTTCTGTCACACTGTGGGCCTCCTATAATAAAAAATGCATTCTGGCAGGTCACAAAATGATGCACATACATTTAAGATGCATTCCGGCTGGTCCGTAAATATTGGTTATTTTCTAGACTAAATACCGTGACACCTCGGACCCGAGACACTGAAGACGGGAAATTTACGCACAATGGGGGGTCATTCCGAGTTGATCGCTCGCTGCCTATTTTCGCAGCGATCAGATGAAAAAAAATCATTTCTGTGCATGCGTATGCCTCGCAATGCGCACGTACGATGTACGAATACAAAGCTCTTTGTGGTTGTGCTCAGGTTCTAGCGAAGTTTTCCTTCGCACTGGTGGCTGCAAGAAGATTGACAGGAAGGGGGCGTTACTGGGTGTCAACTGACCGTTTTCAGGGAGTGTTTGTAAAAATGCAGGCTTGTCTGAAAAAACGCAGGCGTGGCTGGGCGTTTGCTGTATGACGTCAAATCTGGACACGAATAGGCTGAAGTGATCGCAAGCGCTGAGTAGGTTCAGAGCTACTCTGAAACTGCACAAACTGTTTTTGTAGAGCTCAGCTGCACATGCGTTCGCACTTCTGCTAAGCTAAAATACACTCCCCAGTGGGCGGCGGCATAGCATTTGCACGGCTGCTAAAACTAGCCAGCGAGTGATCAACTCTATTTACCGGAGCAGTTTTTATTAAAAACTGCTCCAAACCCTTTAATTCAATTTTGTTTTTAAGTAAGCCACATCACATTCCCCATACTTATAATGGGAAATGTGATCTGACCAAATTTACTAAAAAAAAACAATGTGAAAAAATACCGCAGTGTGCTCATGCTGGCGAGATCACAGGGCAGCACTGCGATAGGGAGGCATTTGACCAGCTTTCTCTGCCCCTGTCAGAAAAAGCTGAGCGGGACCCGGCTTCAGTGATCAGCTATGTGTATCCGATGGACAGACAAGCTGATCACAGTGTAAAAAGAGAAAAAAAAGTAAAAAAAAAAACCATACTCACCTGTCCACGGAGCCAGTGTCCGCTGCTCCGGTGAATGCTGCCCCGGGCGCCGGGTCCCCCATGTGCTGCAATGTGACCCCGGTGCAGTAAAGTGATGCTGCAAAGCATTGGGGGTCACCCAGTGTAAAGTGACTTTACATTTAGACCCAGTAAAGTGACTTTAAAGCATTGGGGGTCACCGCAGCACTCAGGGGTCGGCGCCCGGCAGCCCAGCAGGAGCAGCGCGGACCAGCTCCCTGGACAGGTTAGTATATTGATCTGCTGGGGGGGTCCGCTGCATGTGAGGGGTATTAGCGATGGGGTGGGGTAGACCGGGCGGTGGCGATGTCGGCGGGGGTGGCGCATGCGCAGCGGGACATTGGGGGATTTTTTATGAAAAATACCCCGATGATGCTGCGGAGTGTCATCGTAGGGACAGAGCTTGACCGCAAGTTCTGTCCCTGCATGCAATAATTGATACATCCCTGCAATGTAACCAATTATCGCAGTGCGAGTTTGGGTGATTTTATCACGTGTCATCCGCTTCCTGAATAAATAGGCCCCTTCAAATTAAACTATATGATTAATATGCCAACTCCATACAGCCTTCTAATGTCATCAGATATCCCTTTATATCAGCATATCATTTGAGGCTCCATGTTTTTTTGTACTATATAGTTCAATAATTCCTCTATATATGCCATATACAGTGGGGATCGAAAGTTTGGGCACCCCAGGCAAAAATGTATTTTAATGTGCAAAAAGAAGCCAAGGAAAGATGGAAAAATCTCCAAAAGGCATCAAATTACAGATTAGACATTCTTATAACATGTCAAAAAAAGTTTGATTTTATTTCCATCATTTACACTTTCAAAAGAGCAGAAAACAAAAAATGGCGTTTGCAAAAGTTTGGGCACCCTGCAGAGTTAATACCTTGTACTGCCCCCTTTGGCAAGTATCACAGCTTGTAAACGCTTTTTGTAGCCAGCCAAGAGTCTTTCAATTCTTGTTTGAGGTATCTTCATTCTTCAAAAGTCTTCCAGCTCTTTGAGATTCCTGGGCTGTCTGTGACGCAATGCTCTTTTAAGGTCTATCCATAGATTTTCAATTATGTTGAGGTCAGGAGATTGTGAAGGCCATGGCAAAACCTTCAGTTTACACCTCTTGATGTAATCCACCGTGGATTTTGAGGTGTGTTTAGGATCATTATCCATTTGTAGAAGCAAGCCTCTCTTTAACCTCAGCTTTTTCACAGATGGCATTAAGTTAGCGTCCAAAATTTGCTGGAATCTTATTGAATCCATTTTTCCTTCTACTCGTGAAATGTTCCCTGTGCCACTGGCTGCAATACAACCCCAGAGCATGATTGATCTACCCCCATGCTTAACAGTTGGACAGAGGTTATTTTCATTAAATTGTGTGTCCTTCCTTCTCCAAACGTACCTATGCTCATTTTGGCCAAAAGTTCTATTTTAACCTCATCGGTCCACAGAACTTTATTCCAAAATGCATCATGCTTGTCTATATGTTCATTTGCAAACTTCAAACGCTGATTTTTGTGGTGAGGACGTAGAAGAGGTTTTCTTCTGATGACTCTTCCATGAATACCCTATTTGTATAAATATCTCTTTAAAGTGGAATAGTGTCCCACAACTCCAGTGTCTGCCAGATCTTCCTGGAGGGATCGTGCAGTCAAACGTGGATTTTGACTTGCTTTTCTCACAATCCTGCGAGCTGTTTTGTCTGATATTTTTCTTGGTCTTCCAGATCTTGCTTTAACTTCCACTGTTCCTGATGACTGCCATTTCTTAATTACATTCCGAACAGAGGATATGGGCATCTGATAACGCTTTGCTATCTTCTTATAGCCTTCTCCTGCTTTGTGAGCGTCAACTATTCTCAGTTTCAGTGTTCTACACAACTGCTTAGAGGAACCCATGGTGCTGATTGTTGGAGCAACGTCAGATGAGTCTGGGCTTTTAAAACCTTTGAGATTGACATCCCCTGGTCTTTCCAGACGATGATTGAGAACAATCCATGACACTGCCAGGTCTCAGCTGTCCAAAGGGGGCAGTACAAGGTATTAACTCTGCAGGGTGCCCAAACTTTTGCAGACGCCATTTTTTGTTTTCTGTTCTTTTGATAGTGTAAATGATGGAAATAAAATCAAACTTTTTTTGACATGTTATAAGAATGTCTAATCTGTAATTTGATGCCTTTTGGAGATTTTTCCATCTTTCCTTGGCTTCTTTTTGCACATTAAAATGAATTTTTGCCTGGGGTGCCCAAACTTTCGATCCCCACTGTAATGGCCCTATCATGTTTCCATTTAACCCCTTCACTTACATCTAGCTCAGTGGTGCAAGTAGAAATATTTTCTTAGTGGTACTGAGTGCCGAAAAATGGGCGTGGTCATGTGTTGTGAGAGGGCGTGGCCACATGCTGCTAGTGGGAGTGGCCACATGACACAGCCCCTTTTTGGGGGGGAAATCTGGGGGCAAGGCTAAAAATATATAGTAATGCCTCCAGTATAATAAAAATATATATAGTGATACCTCCAGTATAATAGAAATATATAGCAATGCCCCCAATCTAATAATAATATATAGTAATGCCTCCATTATAACAGGAAAATACAGCCACTGCCGCATTCCCAGTAACCCTGACAAAGTGGGAGGAGCCGTCATGCTGCCAAGCACCATGGATTTGTTGCTATGTGGCACATTATAATTGTGGCAATGGCAAAGTGTGTGGCAGGTGGTACTGCGTACCCACTGCCAAATTCTTAAGGGTACTCCATACCCAAGCGTACCCGCATACTTGCACCGCTGATCTAGCTGGCACTCATTGTCTCTCTCCCCTGACACGTCATATAGAAGGAGAAAGTAACAGTAGTGTTGTGAGTGTTGGCTTCATGTGACTTGGTAGGTACAGTATATGTATATTATCTGCTTAATAAGTATAATGCGATACATTAGTACTGTACAGGATTCAGTGTGAGGTTTTGACAAACAAGAATATGCCCATAAGTATAACTTACAAACAATTGTTTACTCATAAGTATCGCCTTGTGAGGAAAGCATACATGTGGTATCAGTGGTGGAGTATCTGGGCGAGGAGGAAACTAGAGTCCTGCGGAAGGCAATATTCCCCACTAGTGTTTAGCAGTTATTGGTTGTGGATGATTTTCTGTGGACACTGGGCCTGATTCAGAGATGTAGGCAAAAGTGGCTGTGCGAAAATATGCAAATGTTGCAGCTGCCGGGATTTGTTTTGAGCTGTCCACTGGAGGCATCTGCGATCTGCTGCTTGTATATGAAGAAGCAGGCATCAGATGCATGTTGTTTGATAACTGACCTTCTGGGTAAACCTATGGTCACGCAGTGCAGTCGTCAGAGGTAAGCCATTATAACTGCATATGGGGGTCACAAGCTGTGACATGCCCCTGAAATGGACGCAACTTACCTGTGTTTGGGTTAACACTCCTCCGTTACCTGCCACAAATGCTCCCTGACTGTCAATCACTTTACAAAGAAATTCTCACTGCGACCAATATGGCAGAGACGCAGTGCGACTTATTCACAGGTGCAGTTGTAAAAAAAACTCCCCACTCAATACAACATTGTGTCCATCTCTGATTCAGGCCCAGTGTCTATTTATGTTGGTGACAGAGAGAAGGAAATACAACGTTACACATTATTTTTTAATAAAATGTAGTTGAGAACCTGAGTAATACCCTATTTCCACTAGAAGTCTCGGGTCTGACCCAGGATGTGGAACCCGGTTCCAAGCCAGGTCAGACCTGATATGGACCCCATTTCCACTACGGCGCTGAGCCGGGAATATCCCGTGTAGGCGTCGTTTACACTGCACCCGGGTACAGTGTCTTCTGCCCGGCGTTTGGAGATGACGTCATCTCCAAGCGCTGGGAAAACCGGCAGATTGGGACCCCCGGGGCATGGCATCGGTCCTGTTAGGCCACGCCCCCAATTCGATGCTCTCCACTCTCACGCTGGGGGGCAAGCCCAGCACTCTGGAAGCTGCTGGGCTGTCCCCAGCCTCCGGCACAAGCTTTCCCAGCCAGCGCTGCTGTCTGCATAGCAGGAGAGACAGCAGAGCTGACATCATGCACTGTCCCCCCAACCTCCCAACCACCCGCGAGACCCTGCGGTCAGGGAGGTATGGGATCTTCATATGCTGTAAACGGGTCCCGTGTCAGCTGACACGGGACCCGTTTACACTCCACCTTACCCGGGTCATTTCCGAGTCCTACCCAGGTAGCTGCCCGGGTAGGATTCCCGGATCACTTGACCCAGTTTTTTTCAGAGGGAACCGTTTCCACTAGCAAAAAACACGGGTAAATACGCGCCCCCATGCAAATACCCGTGTTTTTTGAGCTAGCGGAAAAGGGGTATAAGGCTGAACATTTTGTATTACTGTGAGGAGGCAAAGGAAAGGGACCTGTAGGACTTGCCTGTGTGTTAGAAAGGAAAGAATTAACCATATGGTCCAAGTTCTGTGTTCTTAAATTGAAGCCCTCAGTCTGCAGATGTCCCACACAGAAAGCCTGCCAGAAGCAGAGAGCAATGAAATGTTCTTTTTAGAAAAGCCCTCCTCTTTTCCCTCTGGAAAGACTGACAACAGGGACCACCAATCAGAAAGGAGGAGGTAGGGAGGACCAGCAGGGGAAAATTGTGGGAGTCATGGCTTTTAGGAAATACAAACAGATTCAAAATAATAACGACAAAGAGGTGTATCTTGACATATTGAAGGATGCTGAGAAAGTGATCAGACACGCAAAGGCAGAAGCTGAGAAAATAGCCCAGTCAGTAGATAAAGGGGGAAAAACTTTTTTTAAGTATATAAGTGAAAGGAGAAAATCAAATGGAGAAATAAAAAGACTTAAGACAGAGAGTGAGTATTTGGTGGAGGGAGACAAGGCAATAGCAGATCACCTAAATAATTATTTTTGCTAAGTATTTACTACAGACGGAGAAGTAAAGGGGCCACAGTTAAGTGGCAAAAACATTCATAAAAATAAGGTAGAATAAAGTACATTTACAGAGGAGAAGGTCCTAACAGAACTTTCAAAACTAAAAGTGGATAAATCAATGGGGCCAGATGGGACACACCCAAGGATACTAAAAGAGCTAAAAGATGTGCTGGTGACACCTTTAACAGAATTATTTAACCAGTCACTAAATACAGGTGCCATTCCAGAGGACTGGAAAGAGAGCAAATGTAGTTCCACTTCACAAAAGTGGAAGTAAGGAAAAAGCAAGTAACTACAGACCAGTAAGCCTTACATCCATAATAGGGAAAGTAATGGAAAAACTATTAAAGAGTTGTGGAATATCTTAAATCAAACAATTTACAGGATCCAAAACAGCATGGATTTACTGGTGGGAGATCATGCCAAACAAATATTATTGACTTTTTTGACTCTGTGACGAAAATAATAGATCAAGGAGGAGCTGTAGATGTAGCATATCTAGACTTTAGTAAGGCATTTCACACTGTCCCACATCGCAGACTGCTAAATAAACTTGAAAGTATGGGGGTGGATTATAAAACAGTTAAATGGGTAAGAATCTGGTTGCAGGTTAGAAAACAGACAATTGTAGAAAATGGAGTGCAATCTATGGAGGGAAATGTTACCAGTGGAGTACCCCAGGGATCTGTACTTGGACCAGTTCTCTTTAATATCTTTGTTGGTGACGTTGCAAAGGGTATTGAAGGGAAGATATGCCTTTTTGCAGATGATACAAAGATATGTAACAGGGTAGACACACTGGGAGGGGTAAAACAAATGGTAGTCCATTTCTGGATATGCATCACAATTATACTAATGCATACGCAAATTTGCAAATGGATCGGTGGGCGTCTTTTACCTTTCTGGGTGGCTCTTCACATGTGTTTTTTAGCAGAAGCAGGTTCTGAGAAAATTGCAATTTCTGTCTCAATAGCGATCCAAGCTGAATAAGGTACCAAATCACATTTTTACTGAGGGGCAACCTTTGTCCTTTGAGTTTTGGGGGTCATTCCGAGTTGATCGCTCACTAGCTAGTTTTAGCAGCCGTGCAAACGCTATGCCGCCGCCCACTGGGGAGTGTATTTTAGCTTAGCAGAAGTGCGAACGCATGTGCAGCCGAGCTCTACAAAAACAGTTTGTGCAGTTTCAGAGCTTGCAATCACTTCAGCCTATTTGTGTCTGGATTTGACGTCATACACCCGCCCAGCGAACGCCCATCCACGCCTGCGTTTTTTCAGACACGCCTGCATTTTTACAAACACTCCCTGAAAACGGTCCGTTGACACCCAGTAACGCCCCCTTCCTGTCAATCTTCTTGCGGCCGCCAGTGCAAAGGAAAACTTCACTAGAACCTGAGCACAACCACAAAGAGCTTTGTACATATACGTCGTGCGTGCGCATTGCGGGGCTTACGCATGCGCAGAAATGTCATTTTTTTCACATGATCGCTGCGCTGCAAAAATCGGCAGTGAGCTATCAGCTCGGAATGACCCCCTTTGTTCTTTGTAGGAATTTTTGCTTTTGGTAAAATGATCAATACCACAGCTCCGAAATCCAGTAGAGAAATTCCAGATTTGTACACTTGTAAATCGTGGGACAATGGGGGTCATTCCGAGTTGTTCGCTCTGTAAAAATCTTCGCATCGCAGTGATTTTACGCTTAATGCGCATGCGCAATGTCCGCACTGCGACTGCGCCAAGTAAATTTGCTATGCAGTTAGGATTTTTACTCACGGCTTTTTCATCGTTCTGGCGATCGTAATGTGATTGACAGGAAATGGGTGTTACTGGGCGGAAACAGGCCATTTTATGGGCGTGTGGGGAAAAACGCTACCGTTTCCGGAAAAAACGCAGGAGTGGCCGGAGAAACGGAGGAGTGTCTGGGCGAACGCTGGGTGTGTTTGTGACGTCAAACCAGGAACGACAAGCAGTGAAATGATCGCAGATGCCGAGTAAGTCTGGAGCTACTCAGAAACTGCTACGAGGTGTGAAATCGCAATATTGCGAATACATCGTTCGCAATTTTAAGATGCTAAGATTCACTCCCAGTAGGCGGCAGCTTAGCATGAGCAAATCTGCTAAAATCCGCTTGCGAGCGAACAACTCGGAATGACCCCCAATATTTCATTGGGACACAGAGCCCAAACCTGAAATGATCCAGGGAAGTAAAAGGATACTGACATCTGTGTTTAGCAAACACCTATTTTGGAGCTGATCTTCTATTGCTGACTGTTTACAAACACATTATTCTACCCAACCTACAAATATATACACACACACACATACACATAAAAAAAAAGTTAATTTGGATTTTTGGGCTACTCCCAGGATGCATTTGGGCACTAGCCCATAATGATATGTATAATTGCAAAGGCCTGCCAAAAAAAGCAGGCCGGATTTAATTGAGTCAACACACTGCTATTAATAATAAAATGGCAGAAGCTTTGCTATTAATCACTCGAGCTGGCTGCATTGCAGGCAGACTCGGCTATCTGGCTACCAAACAAGACCCTAAAAAAAAAAAAAATGTTGTTTTATAAATCTGCTATAGGAACACACCTGCTAAAGCATCATACTGTAATTCAGTGTAAAATACATCTAGTATTCTGATACAGCTGAAATGCTATACAACACTACATTAAATACATGAACTGTCCACCACTTTCCCATATTGATATGTTCTGGGTAAATTATTACTCTCTTCTATTAACCAAAGATAACTGCTTTTGATAAGTCAAAGATAATTCCTATCTTTCATTTAGAGTCACTTCCCCTCTAAAGCTGTATTACCCCATTTGTATCTGCTACGTGTATAAAAACCTATGGAATTATTAACAGAAGATGGAAACACCTGCCACTATATTGTGTTAAAGCAGTCATTTATTTATTTATTCATTTATTTATTTATTTTACAGTGCCAGAAGTAAAAATAAATAAATAGAAGCCCCCAAAGGCAGAACAAGGTAGTATTTCTGTCCCTGCCCTGCCAGCCACATGCTGGCTCCTTAGAGAAAATTGCTTCATTGTTAGAAATAGCTGAAATTGGCTTGGAACTAGTAAAGATGCCAGGAATTTGCACCTTGCTCTGTGACCTAAAGCAAAATGACATGAACATTGACAAATTTGACAAGGAAATTTGTGCAAAAAACAACTTCTATTTGGCTAGCCAAGCAGCAAATATGTCGGATGATATGCTTTATTAAGCAATCCATTTTTCAACAGTAGCTGCGCCATCTGCAAAGGTTAGTGTATATCAGACTTTCTACAGAATTTCTTCTACGTTTGCAGCAAGGTACAACACACGAACACATCTTTCACGTACATACAATTTTGAATGCAAATAGAATACTTGATGAAAGAGATGACCTTCCAGCCCGGCTTCTCAGTGCAGTAAAGTCACTCTCAGGCACTGGAGGGAAGCAGCCGTTAGACACAGCTCAATATTTCTTGTGGAATTAACCCTACTGAAACCATAATGGCCAGGAGAGCTTTTTTGCTTTTTGTCCTCCTGGCAGAACAGGGGTTAATGCTAGTACAAAGCTGGAATAAATGGTAGGTGCAGAGATGTAATCTGAACAGTGTCGGGATTCTGGCGTCGGGATTTTGACTGCTGGGATACTGAACGTCAGGATCCTGACCGTATCCCCTCCAGATGCCGATCCAGATTATTCATATATACTGTACCTGCCCTCCGAGGTGCTCCACAGTGACGGTAGACTATATGATACTAGATCACAGGTGACTGATGTAAAATAAGTAACAAGCAGTAACTACCACCTGTGTCACCGGATATAAAAGAATATATCACATTTAAACTAAATTCAAATAGTAAAGCATTAATGATCAAAAGATCATTCTGCAGTATACATGACTTATTCTCTGCACTTCTCTTGTTACAGCAGGTGTTGAGTCCTTCTAACAGCTGCCTCCACTATTCATAGTGTTATTGGTTGCCAGTTTGGATGCCAATTCTTCTAGCTTCCCGCACCATAATAGTATTGATTGACAGTCTCAGTGCTTTTGCAGTTGAACAGCTGAGCTGATGAAAAAGCTACAGTTAGGTAAGTCATTCCTACTGTTTTTTGTATTAATATTTATTTGATGGGCTTTTCCATTTTTATTTAGTTTTGTGTTGGACTTACTATGTGAATGCATTGTGAGGGGATGCGGTTAGCTGACCGGCACTCAGGATCCCGGAGGTCAGCATGCAGACGCCGGGATCACGAACGCTAGAAATGCTGGCACACTGAATGACGACCACTCATAGAGTGGGAATAGAATCTGTGGCGAGCACATCGAACTACTGAGCCCCCTGTGTAGCGAGCGCAGCAAGCCTGCAAGGAGCTTAGTTGCGCTCACACCCCCCACCCTCCCAGCTGGCATTCTGCTTCCGGGATCCTGGGGTCGGTATGATGACCGCCAGGATCCCAGCACCCGGTAACGCAGCCCCAACCCATTGTGATATGTCTCATTAGGGTTACCACCTTTTTATTTCAGAGTCTCGGACAGGGGGTGGGACAAGGGATGTGGCCAAAACCAAGTAGGGTTTACGACCATTTTATTTGTCAGATTTCAGGCCATTTTCTTACCAATCTAATAAACATATCTATTTCATATGGCATCAGAGCGACCCCTCATACTCATATATATCCCATAGTTCCCTCATGCTATGCCTATTTACATACCACTAATGCTAGAACCCCTTCATACCATGCCTATTTTATATGACATCTGATCAGGTCAGAAAGAGTCCCCGTATGATTGCTTTTATGAGAGCCCAGAGCCCCAAGTCATGCCTCAGTTTATAACCGATATAATGCACAGCAATCAACTGTGTGCCACACATTACTCCAGATTTTTACATCATATACCTATGTGCCTCTCAGCTGCTCCCTAACATGCCCTCTCCACAGCAGATTCTTTCCTACATGTCACCAGCTTCTGCCTCACATGACCCCTCCACAGCAGACTATTGCCAACCTGTATGCCATTGTCTTCTCCCTCTCATGCCCTCTCCACAGCAGATTCTTCCCTACATGTCACCAGCTTCTGCCTCACATGACCCCTCCACATCAGACCATTGCCAACCTGTATGCCATTGTCTTCTCCCTCTCATGCCCTCTCCACAGCAGATTCTTCCCTACATGTCACCAGCTTCTGCCTCACATGACCCCTCCACAGCAGACCATTGCCAACCTGTATGCCATTGTCTTCTCCCTCTCATGCCCTCTCCACAGCAGATTCTTCCCTACATGTCACCAGCTTCTGCCTCACATGACCCCTCCACAGCAGACCATTGCCAACCTGTATGCCATCGTCTTCTCCCTCTCATGCCCTCTCCACAGCAGATTCTTCCCTACATGTCACCAGCTTCTGCCTCATATGACCCCTCCACAGCAGACCATTGCCAACCTGTATGCCATCGTCTTCTCCCTCTCATGCCCTCTCCACAGCAGATTCTTCCCTACATGTCACCAGCTTCTGCCTCACATGACCCCTCCACAGCAGACCATTGCCAACCTATATGCCATCGTCTTCTCCCTCTCATGCCCTCTCCACAGCAGATTCTTCCCTACATGTCACCAGCTTCTGCCTCACATGACCCCTCCACAGCAGACCATTGCCAACCTGTATGCCATCATCTTCTCCCTCTCATGCCCCCTCCACAGCAGGTAATGGCCCACCTGTGTACTCCGTATGCTCACAGCTGTGGTCATGTGGGGTACACAGTTGTGTCTGCCTCCACAGCACCTTCCTGACATGCAGAGTATGGAAGCTATTATAAATCTTGTAACTTTAGGTCAGCGCCAGCAACTGTTTACATGATAAAACACTGGCTATGCCTATGACATAGAGAAGTCAGGGAACATTATTTTTGGTGCTGCTACAGATTCTAGGAGGACTACTTTGTCAATATAAATAAAGACATGGATGTAATATTTGCTGCTCTGACTCTTTTAGCTGCAAGAGCAATGTGTTATTGATAACCAGAAATATAACACTCCATGAGGCTGTTTTTTAGTTCCACAGGTTGTGATCTTCGAAACAAGTGGCTTAAATGGTCTGGAAAAGCTATGTATTACACCAATGAAAAATGAATCACAACAGTGAAAATCTGTGTTCTCAAGGATCAATATAGCTGTTCGAACTCCATACTGCAAATTGAGACCAGAGATTAAATGATAACAGCAAAGCTTTAACCATGGTCAAGGTTGGGTGAGAGGATTGTGTTTCACTGTTTTTTTTATTTACAAAGGCATACTGTACCTACATTTCCATCCTCAACAAGAACTGATTTATTTTAGCAAGTCTCTGCTTCCTATACAGGTAAACTAGGATAATTATAGTCAAAACAAAATATGAAATTTCTTATCTCTTGTAGGCATCCAACTGTTTACACTCTTAGGGGGGGGGGATTGATTACATTCATAGCGTTGTGCCATCGGACATCCCAGTGATGACCGGCTGTGCATAATACCATTTATTACTATAGAAAAGTAATTTCTAGTTTTCCTTCAAGCCTATGGGGTATGAGGTTAAACAATACTTGATGTGAAATGTCTTTTTGAAACGATTCTTAAAGCACGTAGAGGCCATCACTGTAAACTGATTTGCCCCCCCTCAGAGGTCCAACTGTTAATGTTGCCCAATTTATTTCTGTGGGTGACCTCCAAATTCCCACTGTGACAATTCACATTTTTCAGTTGATCACAGGCTTCCCAATGGGCAATGTGGATAATTAAATGAACAGATTTGCTAAATCAGAAACACAGGCACAATGAGCAGATGTATTAAGCTTGCGGAAGTGATAAAGCAGTGATAAGTTCAAGGTGATAATGCACCAGCCAATCAGCTCCAATATGTAAATTGACAGAAGCTGACTGGCTGGTGCATTATCACCTTGCACTTATCATTGCTTTATCACTTCTCCAGGCTTAATACATCTGCCCCTATATGAATGTCATGATATCCTTTGCATTGCCCATATGTTTTGCCAATACTCTTATACTTGTCAGACTGTAATTTTGTTGGCCCTATTAATGTAATCTGTTTTCATGCAACTAATATAACTATCCAGGGGATGTAATTGAAAAGCCATTTACACCTTTAGACTGGGATACTAACTGTTGAAAAATCACCCACATACACCTTTCTCCCTTACCTAAATTATGGAAGACACCCAGTGTGCTGTTTGGGTCTATGATTCTACAGGAGGCCTGGGGAAAAAGAGTCCACAATCCGAGCACAAAGCTGGAACCGTTCCTGCTGTTGTCTTCATGCCACTTCAGACTGATGACATTTGAGGTCCCAGCAACAATAGTGTCACAATGGAATCTCCTTTAAATGTTCAGTGTAGTGTAAAAAGGTCAGTATGCGGAGCTGACACCGGTCTCAGCCTACTGCCTATTTGCATATTGGGTTGGCTACTGTGGGGATCCAGTTGAAATTACAGCAATATGGCGGAGAGTGCTTCATGAAGGTTGAGCCCTGTTATTTAGGACGGGGAGACAAGGGGTGGCTGGGCAAGCTTTGAAAAAGTGGAATTAGCTTTTGACTGTGATACAGTACGTGTTTCATTGGAATGTTTGGCTGAACTACTAAATTGTGTTCTTACAGTGTATGGTTTACCCGGGTATGGGAAATTAGATCGACCTCACTTAGGTCGACTGTCATTAGGTCGACCACTATTGGTTGACATGAATTAGGTCGACATGGTCATTAGGTCGACGTGAGCTCTGTCGACATGGAAAATGTCGACATGCATTTTTTTTTTCTTTTTTTGGTGTCGTTTTGTTTGTAAAGTGACGGGGAACCCTAATTAGTGCATTGCATGGCTTCAGGCAAGGTGCCTCGCTCCGCTACCGCTGCACTCAACACAGGTTACTATTCCCAATCGTAGTCCACGTGGATTGTAAAGTATGAAAAATTAAAAAAATTTATGTTTTTCAACCTAGTGACCATGTCAACCTAATGACTGTCGACCTAAGTGTGGTCGACCTAATGACCGTATCCTGATTTACCCGCTGTAACTCTCTTCCATCGACTCTTTTTCATTAAGTAAACCAGCACATGTATGACCATAGAGAGCCTGACGCTGAGTTGGATGCATATTAGATATAATTTACACTCAATAAAGCTTCATGGAAAAATAATGTATATAAATATAAACTCAAACGCAGAGGTACATGCACTGCAAGATGTGTATAGGTTATGCCAGCTTATGGACTCAGTTTATGTTGGGCATATCTCTCATACTTATACCCATGTTTTTAACCATTTGTTTTGCTTGCAAAATGTTGGTGTTGCACTCGAAGTTGGTGTTGCACTCGAAGTTGGTGTTGCACTCAGAAAGAGACAATACTCGAAGTTTGCGTTGCACTCGAAGTTGGTGTTGCACTCAGAAAGAGACAATACTCCCCCCCCCCTCCTGCCAGCTACGATAAGTACATGGGCCCTCATTCCGAGTTGATTGCTCGCTGCTGTTTTCGCAGCGCAGCGATCAAGTGAAAAAGTGGCAATTCTGCGCATGTGCATGGTATGCAGCGCGCGTGCGCTAAGTACTTTCACACAAAACTTTGTAGTTTTACCCAAGCTCGAGAGACGTTTTTCAGTCGCTCGAGTGATCGTAGAATGATTGACAGGAAGTGGGTGTTTCTGGGCGACAACTCTGCGTTTTCAGGGAGTGTGCTAAAAAACACAGGTGTGCCAGGCAAAAACGCAGGAGTGGCTGGAGAAACGGGGGAGTGGCTGGCCGAACGCAGGGCGTGTTTGTGATGTTAAACCAGGAACTAAACAGACTGCATTCATCGCAAGATAGGAGTAGGTCTGGAGCTACTCAGAAACGGCATGACATTTTTCAAGCGCAGTACTGCTAATCTTTCGTTCGCACTTCTGCTAAGCTAAGATACACTCCCAGGGGGCGGCGGCTTAGCGTGTGCACTGCTGCTAAAAGCAGCTAGTGAGCGATCAACTCGGAATGAGGGCCCTGATGTGGCAGATAATGGGCAGCAATTTTTCTGGTGGGACCCTGGTCTAGTACCAGCCAGATGCAAATCTGTATAAAGTACATGCATATGTGTCTGCCGGCTTCATGCAAAAAAATTGTTTGAAGGTCTTAACAAATGTACTACCATACCAGAACACTTTAAAGACAACAGCCCAAATACATTTATATTATTTTTATTAAAGAATAAAAAATAAAAAAACAATAATGAATAACAATTTAATTTCTTCAATGATAGAACGATATGTCTGCAGGACATTAGTTGCTGTATAGTTAGTATGTATCCATAAGTGGGTGGTTTCTTCCCAGCAGAGCTGCTGTTCTGTTGGAGGCTTGCCAAGATTATTTTTAGGTACAGTCAGTGCCAGATTAAGTTCCACATGGGCCTGGAGCTGAAATCTATGAAGGGCCTATTGCATGTTGCGCAGTTGGTGTGATTAGCGTCACAGATAATTTTTACCTGTGAGGGCAGGGGGGGGGGGGGGGGGTGTAGTGGCATACTACTGCACTTCCTCCCTCCCACACTACATCTCTTCACTATATCACTACATCACCGCACTATGGGGCATATTTATCACAATCCGCATCTGAGATGTGCATGGAATGTGATAAATTCGACCAAAATTGCGTTGAGATGATTGAATACATAGCAAGGATGTATCAATTATGGCATACAGGGACAGAGCTTGTGAGAAAGTTCTTTTTCATGAAAAATACCCTGAGATTGTACAGCGCATGCGCCGCCACCGGCTACTCCCCTTTCACACCCGTGGCACCCCCTCCCACCTCTGCTTACACTAAGCTGCACAGTGATCAGTGAGCTCTCTCCCCCAATCATATGGTCACCGGGCTCCTGCGCGGTGTGACCCAGATCAGCTGAGCTGTAAACCGGCATCTCATACACTGTAAATTGAGGTACCGGTTTACAGGACAGCTGATCAGTGTCACAGAGCAGGATTCCGGCAACCAGCTGACTGGGGGAGTGAGCTCACCGATCAACACTATGTTACCTACTTACACTACATTCCTGCACTATGGCCCTCATTCCGAGTTGTTCGCTCGCTAGCTGCTTTTAGCAGCCGTGCAAATGCTAAGCTGCTGCCCTCTGGGAGTGTATCTTAGCTTAGCAGAAGTGTGAACGAAAGGATCGCAGCGCTGCTAAAAAAAAAGATTGTGCAGTTTCTGAGCAGCTCGAGACTTACTCCTACCTTGCAATCACTTCAGACTGTTTAGTTCCTGGTTTAACGTCACAAACACGCCCTGCGTTCGGCCAGCCACTCCCCCATTTCCCCAGCCACTCCTGCGTTTTTATCTGGCACGCCTGCGTTTTTACACACACTCCCCGAAAAATGTCAGTTACCACCCAGAAACACCCACTTCCTGTCAATCACTCAACGATCAGCAGTGCGACTGAAAAGCGTCGCTAGAGCTTGTGTAAAACTACATCGGCTTTTGTGAAAGTACGACGCGCGTGCGCAGAAGTGCAGTTTTTTGAGCTGATCGCTGCGCTGCGAAAGAAAGCAGTTAGAGATCAACTCGGAATGACCCCCTATATCACTACGCTACCTCCCCACACTATATCCCCGCACTACACCTCACTAATCTACCTCCCAACACTACATTACTGTTAACTACTCACACCTCATCCTTTAGAGTGAAGCAGTACAAACAGGATAGAGGGAAAGGAGGGGTGAGCCTGAGGAAGGAAGGAGTAGGAAAAAAAGGGGGACAGTTGGGTATAGGAGCAGGGAGACGTGCGTACCTGGTCCTGGGGATGGGAGGGACTACGCTGGATGTCTGAATACTCACTACAGTGCATCAGCTTAGTGGCTGGCTTAGGTGTCATTAGGATCTTGAAACAGGGATGTGCAGGATATACCCCCCAAAACAGACTACTGACCTGATCTTCACATTCTATTCAGGGCTCCCCTGCATTACTCATATTAGGAACTCTGATGGCTCCATGATGAAACTGCTGCTACATTTGGTCTATCAGGCACTGCCCTCTTTTCTACACAATTTGTGAGAAGCGTAGGTGGCAAGAGGGGTGGAAGTATGGGTCGTGAAAGGAGTACAGACACAGGTGGAGGGGAGGCAGAGATATATTTGGAGAGGGAGACTGTAGCGTAGATGGGGAGAAGACAAACACACAGGTGGAGAGGAAGTTAGAGATACAGGTGGAGAAGGGGGTAGAGATACAGGTGGTGAGGGAGGCAGAGATGCATTTGGAGAGGGAGGCGGAAGCGCAGATGGAGACAAGGCAAAGACACAGGTGGAGTGGAAGCTAGTGACAGAGGTGGAGAGGGAGGTGGAAGCACAGTTAGAGAGAAGGCAGAACCATAGGGGGGGTGGATGGCAGAGAAAGAGGTTGATAGGAGCAGAGACACAGGTGGAAAGGAGGGCAGAAGCACAGGTGGGGAGAGGGCAGAGAAAAAGGTAGGGAGGGGGCAATGGCACAAGTGGCGAACGAGGCAGAGGTACTAGTAGGAAGGTATAGGGGTGGACACACAGGTAGTGAAGGTGGCAGAGAGACAGGAAGTTAAGGTGGCAAAGACACAAATGGAGAGGGTGGTGGAAGCACAGGTAGAGAGAAGGCAGAAACATATGTGGAGAGGGGGAGTCATACAGGTGGGGAGGGGGTAGGGATAGAGGTGGAGAGGGAGACAGACACACAGGTGGGGAGGTGGTATAGATACAGGTGGGAAGGTGGTAGAGATACAGGTGGAGAGGTGGTATAGATATAGGTGGGAAGGTGGTAGAGATACAGGTGGAGAGGTGGTATAGATACAGGTGGGAAGGTGGTAGAGATACAGGTGGAGAGGTGGTATAGATACAGGTGGGAAGGTGGTAGAGATACAGGTGGAGAGGTGGTATAGATACAGGTGGGAAGGTGGTAGAGATACAGGTGGAGAGGTGGTATAGATACAGGTGGAAAGGGAACAGAAATGTTTTCCTGAAAAAAAAAGTGTGCATTTAAAAGAGGACATGCAGCTGAAGATTCTCAATTAGAGCATTCATCAGTACTCCATTAGATTGAATGTGTGGGATACGGTCGTTAGGTTGACCCAACTTAGGTTGACAGTCATTAGGTCGACATTGCTGTTAGGTCGACATGGGAGTTAGGTTGACATGTACTAGGTCGACAAGGCAAAAGGTTGACATGAGTTTTCAACATTTTTTTTTTTTTTTTTTCATACTTAACGATCCACGTGGACTACAATTGGAATGGTAACCTGTGCCGAGCTAAAAACTCATGTCGACCTTTTTACCTGTTGATCTAGTACATGTCGACCTAAAATGCCCATTGCCTGTCGACCTAACAGCAATGTCAACCTTCAGTGGTCGACCTAAGTTGGGTCGAGCCAACGACCCATACCCGAATGTGCATCTATATCAGCGCTTCCCTGTTGCAACATATACACTTGAACATCTTGGAGTGAACAATAGATACACACCGTGTATTTGAACACACCCAGGGATTCAGACCCTCCACCTGTATCTTTTTAATAGGTACAGCACCTTTTTTTTATGGTCTGTACCGATTTTTGGCTCTCCAAACTTCCATTGAAATTACAGGAAAAGGGGCGTGGCCACACCACTTTTTTTAATTTGTACCAATTTTTATGTGTAAAACGTTGGAGGGTATGGGGATTTAAAACATATAATTATCTTTTGAGAATAGTCCTAATAATGCTGGATAGTCCAATAAAGGTGCACTTTTCTTTTAAGTAAATCCACAGCAATATCCAAATAATATAGCCACTTCCTGTTTAGATCCTTGAACAACAGATGTGTCATCCATCCATATAATGGCTGAAGTCAGTAGCTGAGAGGTGGCAGTGACAGTCCACAACGGCCCCCCAGGGGCCACTCCATGGTCACCCTGTTCTGCAGCTAGTAGTGATGGCGTCTGGCTGCAGTACTGTCAGTGGAGAGGGGGCATAGACACAGGTGTGAAGGAACTGGAAGACAAAGATAGAGATGGGGAGGGGAAGATACAGGCGGGGTGGGGGGGAGATACAGGTGGGAAGGGGAGATACAGAAGGGGAGGGGGGAGGGGAGATACAAGTGGGGAGGGGGGAGATACAGGTGGGGAGGGGAGAGATACAGGTGGGGAGGGGGGAGAGGAGATACAGGTGGGGAGGGGGGAGATACAGGTGGGAATGGGTGGAGAGGGGTGAGATACAGGTGTGGAGGGGGAGATACAGGTGTGGAGGGGGAGATACAGGTGAGAAGGGGAGATACAGGTGGGGAGGGGGGAGGTACAGGTGGGAAGGGGGGGAGGTACAGGTGGGGAGGGGGAGATACAGGTGAGAAGGGGGGAGATACAGGTGAGAAGGGGGGAGATACAGGTGGGGAGGGGGGAGATACAGGTGGGGAGGGGGGAGATACAGGTGGAGAGGTTAGATACTGGTGTAAGAGCAGCAGGTGACAGGGGAGGAGTAAAAATGGGATCGGAGGGGATAGGTGCAGCATGTTCACAGGAAGAGCTGCGACCCCTGTGTTAACGGTGCATCGTGAAATTCCGTGCAAACAAGTAGCAGACCTCTGTCTTAAATGAGATACAGGTGGGGAGAGGGGAGAGCAGATACAGGTGGGGAGGGGGGAGATACAGGTGGGGAGGGGGGGAGATACAGGTGGGGAGGGGGGAGATACAGGTGGGGAGGGGGGGAGAAACAGGTGGGGAGGGGGGAGATATGGGGAGGGGGAGATACAGGTGAGGAGGGGGGAAATACAGGTGGCGAGGGGGGAGATATGGGGAGGGGGGAGATACAGGTGGGGAGGGGGGATATACAGGTGGGGAGGGGGGAGAGCAGATACAGGTGGGGGGGGATATGGGGAAGGGGGAGATACAGGTGGGGAGGGGGGAGATACAGGTGGGGAGGGGGGGAGATACAGGTGGGGAGGGGGGAGATATGGGGAGGGGGAGATACAGGTGAGGAGGGGGGAGATACAGGTGGCGAGGGGGGAGATATGGGGAGGGGGGAGATACAGGTGGGGAGGGGGGATATACAGGTGGGGAGGGGGGAGAGGAGATACAGGTGGGGATGGGCGAGATACAGGTGGGTAGGGGGGGAGATACAGGTGGGGAGGGGGGGAGATACAGGTGGGGAGGGGGGAGAGCAGATACAGGTGGGGAGGGGGGAGAGCAGATACAGGTGGGGGGAGATATGGGGAGGGGGAGATACAGGTGAGGAGGGGGGAGAGCAGATACAGGTGGGGGGAGATATGGGGAAGGGGGAGATACAGGTGGGGAGGGTGGAGATACAGGTGGGGAGGGGGGAATGGAGATACAGGTGGGGATGGGCGAGATACAGGTGGGGAGGGGGGAGAGGAGATACAGGTGGGGAGGGGGGAGATACAGGTGGGAAGGGGTGGAGAGTGGGGAGATACAGGTGCGGAGGAGGAGATACAGGTGAGAAGGGGGGAGATACAGGTGGAGAGGTTAGATACTGGTGTAAGAGCAGCAGGTGACAGGGGAGGAGTAAAAATGGGATCGGGGGGGATGGGTGCAGCATGTTCACCGGAAGAGCTGCGACCCCTGTGTTAACGGTGCATCGTGAAATTCCGTGCAAACAAGTAGCAGACCTCTGTCCTAAATGAGATACAGGTGGGGACGGGGGAGATACAGGTGGGGAGGGGGAGATACAGGTGGGGAGGGGGGAGATACAGGTGGGGACGGGGGAGATACAAATGGGGACGGGGGAGATACAGATGGGGAGGGGGGAGATACAGGTGGGGAGGGGGGAGATACAGGTGGGGAGGGGGGAGAGCAGATACAGGTGGGGAGGGGGAGATATGGGGAGGGGGAGATACAGGTGAGGAGGGGGGAGATACAGGTGGGGAGGGGGGATATACAGGTGGGGAGGGGGGAGAGCAGATACAGGTGGGGGGAGATATGGGGAAGGGGGAGATACAGGGGGGGAGGGTGGAGATACAGGTGGGGAGGGGGAGAGGAGATACAGGTGGGGATGGGCGAGATACAGGTGGGGAGGGGGGAGAGGAGATAGAGGTGGGGAGGGGGGAGATACAGGTGGGAAGGGGTGGAGAGTGGGGAGATACAGGTGCGGAGGAGGAGATACAGGTGAGAAGGGGAGAGATACAGGTGGAGAGGTTAGATACTGGTGTAAGAGCAGCAGGTGACAGGGGAGGAGTAAAAATGGGATCGGGGGGATGGGTGCAGCATGTTCACAGGAAGAGCTGCGACCCCTGTGTTACCGGTGCATCGTGAAATTCCGTGCAAACAAGTAGCAGACCTCTGTCCTAAATGATCTACTACTACTCACAACTCCCCCCCACCCCCCTTCCCCGGCAACCCCACTGACCCCCAGCTCTACCCACCTGCTGAAGATCCAGCTTCAAAGTTACATCACTGTCAGCATGTCTGCAAAGCTTCAGACTATCCATGAGGATTTAACGGTGCACAGGAGGCGGGGCTTTGGACGGGTCCAAGGGGCGGAGCTTGGACGGATCCCGGAGGCGGAGCTTTGGACGGGTCCTGGGGGTGGAGCTTGGACGGATCCCAGAGGCTGAGCTTTGGATGGGTCCCAAGGGCGGAGCTTGGACCGATCCCAGAGGCTGAGCTTTGGACGGGTCCTGGGGGCAGAGCTTGGATGGATCCCGAAGGCGGAGCTTGGATGGATCCCAGAGGCTGAGCTTCTTACAGGTTTGGGAGGTGTTGCTTACTGCTTAGGATGGCGGTGTCCCACAGTCTGACATAGGAGGGACTAATGTCGGCCGACTCTGGTTAGGGGGAGAGTGAGCTGGGCTGGTGGTGACAGGAAAAACTTTTTCCTGTCAACACTGACAGTACTGCTAGGGATCCTGTGGGCCTATTTTGAATGGGGGGCCTGGAGCTGCAGCTCCATCCGCCCCATTGTTAATCCGGCCCTGGGTACAGTAGTACATATAAAAGCATGAAGCAACTTTGTCAAATCAATTTTCCCACATAGGTTGCTGTAGAAGGCTACAGAGGCTCTCCACAGCAGTCAGCTCATAATGGATCTATTTGTAGCTTATTCCTTTACCACCCTTTCTCTCAGCAACAGATCCTAAATGGATTTGCATGTTTATACTCAATGCTCAATGTCTTTTTTTAGTCTTCGTAACCTATGTTGGCAAAATATAGTTTTCAGTTGCACTAATTCTAAATTATACGTTGCTCTGGAAGCCACAGACACTGCATTAGACCACTGTATTGATTGGGAAATTGATCTGAGCTCATCTGAGTAATTGTCAGACTCAATTATACAGTATGTCCCAAGATCTGACTTCATGACAAACATTTTTCTTTATATTTTAATTTAAAACACACACATCTAAACCTCTATATGTTGTTGCAATGGCATAATACTTCTCTTTCTCCATTATGTCATAGACAGTGAAATTTGGAAATAAGTCTACAACATAATCTATTTACAAATTACACACTCCCATGTGACTCCAGGAGTGTGCTCTTCATTACACCTTGTCTTCTTCAATTCAAAATATTCATTTCATTATTCATGGAAGTAGCATACCTGAAAGAGAGTGCTATAAATACAAGATAGAGTATGACTTTATCAGTGCGCCGTAATCCCTTAGGTAAAATAGGAAACACTCATTTCTGTTGACCATTCTTCTATCTACTCCGGCTTAGAACCACTCACACACAACTATCTCTTTGTGAGTGGTTTTAAGTAGAGATGTAAGGTTCGGTTTCCAGAAATCTGAATCGACCCGAATTTTGTGGATCCCAACTGAACCATAACCCAGTTCGGATCACCTGAGAAGACCCAATCCCAACCAAGTCCCAGTTCAAGTCTGAACCAAAACACTTGTGGCTGGTTTTGCTAAAACCAAAACATGATGAATTAGATCCAAAACACGGGGGAACCGTGCACATCTCTAGTTCTATGGATGGACCAATCAATTTGTTGTTTTGATATTTTTTAAGGGTTGCATGATCTACAATTAATACCATTACAAATCGTTGGGTTGTTCTTTGGCCGCTTTGCCCAAATAATTACTAGATGTCTTTTGAAGATAATATATTAATATATTACCAATAGTTGCTTTTTATGCTCTGTGCACTACAGTACTTTTTTTGTTTTTGTTGTTATATTTATAACAGTTAATGACATTTCTGCTGAATGTATGGATCTGTCACAAATATTGGATTGATTGCATCAGTTATACAGAGAAACAGGGGCGTAACTAGGGTGTTTGGCACCCAGGGCAAGTTGATGAATGGTGCCCCAGGCGCAGTGAGAGGGACACATGGGAGAGAGGTAGACAGAGACCTAGTCCAGACAGAGAAAGGGAGACATGGGGGAGAGAGAGAGAGAGAGAGAGAGGGAGACATAGAGAGACCAGGGGCAGATACAGTGAGAGACCATGGCCAGAGAAAGACCAGGGGCAGAGAGAGAGGGAGACATGGGACAGAAAAAGAGAGAAAGATCATGGCCATAGAGAGACTGGAATACATTGAAAAAAGACAGGTGGGGAAGACAGAGACAGGCCATAGTGGAGGGAGAGGACCAGGGGCCGCTACAGAGAGAGTGACAGAGAGACCAGGGGCAGAGAGAGAGACCAGGGGCAGCAAGAGACAGACCAGGTGCAGAGAGAGAAAGAGAGAGCAGAGGCAGCGAGAGATAGAAACCAAGGGCAGCAAGAGAGAGAGAGACAGAGACCAGGGACAGCAAGAGAGAGAGAAACAGAGAGACCAGCGGCTGTGAGAGACAGACCAGCACAGCGAGAGAAACAGACCAGGGGCAGAATGGAAGAGACAGACCATGGGCAGCGAGGGAGACAGACCAAGGGCAGCGAGAGAGAGAGACAGACCCGGGGCAGCGAGTGTGACAGACCAGGGGCAGCGAGAGAGACATACTAGGGGCAGCAAGAGAGACACAGAGAGAAAGACCGGGTGCAGCGAGAGGGTGAGAAAAAGACAGATCAGGGGCAGTGAGAGAGACAGAGAGAGGGAGACATGGGGGAGAGATGGACACAGAGACCAGGGGCAGAGAGAGAAGGAGACATGGGGGAGAGATGGACACAGAGACCAGGGGCAGAGAGAGAGAAGGAGACATGGGGCAGCAGGCTGTTTTAGAAGGTAGCTAAAGGGTTAGGAGGAATTTTACCATAAAACAACCTAGTATAAAGACTATACACATCCACAAACACTACACAAACAAACACTGAATACACACCCTGCACACATACACTGTATATAAACACTGCACACATACTGTACACACATGTTTACCTCACAATGAGCTGGGGATCTGCAGTAGCTCCATCTCTCCTTTTCTCTCTGACAGCACAGCAGCGCCTCTGGGTCCCCTGTAGCTCCTCCTCCCCCTGCTCACAGTTCACTCTGCCTCTCCTGCCTAAACAGAAAAAAAGGGCCTGACCTGATGCTCAGATGCGGGGAGGGGGAGGTAAGTCCCTGTGAGTGCACTACACAATCAAAATTAACTTCATACTCCTCACAGCAGAGTGACATCTATCACCAATTTGGGCGGCTTGTCACACCACCTGCCTATTAAGCCCCACGCGGTGCCAGCCCCACCCACTATGATTCCACTTTGTATTAGGAATCCTATAATGGCATTCTGACATCCCTCCTAATGATGCTGCCTTGACTGCTTCTCGAATCCCCACCCCATCCTGTTGCCATTGGCTGGGCGGCATTTCCTACTGCCCCTTTGTAAAATTCTGTCCACCTATAGACCCAGCAGTGTCTCCATGCCCTTACCCTGTACCCCTGAACCAGGAGCCGGAATACGATGATGGAGTGCTGTAGGGTGCAGAACCTATGTAAACAAACACCCAGGGCCGGCAAAATGGAACACCACCTTCCCTGGGTAGTACACGGCCCTGGACTGTGGCGGCGCCTCCCTCTGTCCGGTCTTTCACAGCGCCCTGGGCACATGTCCTGCCCTCGTTACACCTCTGCAGAGAAATATACAGAGGACAGTTATGAGGACAGAGGACAGTTTGTGATGTCATGCATAAATCTCTCTATGGGGGATATTCAATTGTTTGAAAAAAAAATTGGGTGTCTGTTTTTTCCTGTCTATTAGATAGGAAAAAACAGACACCCAACTGACTTTTCAAACAATTGAATACCCCCCTATGAATGCATAAATCATCGCATAGATTAGGCAACTGTGGAAGGTGTGGAATTTAGAATCTG
This sequence comes from Pseudophryne corroboree, assembly GCF_028390025.1. NCBI lineage: Eukaryota > Metazoa > Chordata > Amphibia > Anura > Myobatrachidae > Pseudophryne > Pseudophryne corroboree. The sequence continues at coordinate 582,885,563 of NC_086446.1, forward strand.
CAGATGGGAAAGGTTGGGAGCATAGGGCATATTGTTCCAGACACAAACTAGGTGTATTTGTGGTCATAGTATTATTCCCACATGGAAAAACAAACAGAGGGATCATGCATTAATCTGTCCCTTGCTTATAGTGGGGAGGGGGGGAGGTTGCTGTTTCAAAGCCCTTATGTTTCCACATAAGAACTTGATTTATACAAGGCTCTGGTCATCATAGCCTAATTTGGGCCATGGTCTATACTTCAAATGCTAAAGCCCATTCCAGTAGCTCTTTTTTTCTGCAATCTGTGTATATTGAAGAAAAAAAATATAACATTAGTATCAAATATAGCAAAAGACAAGCTCAGGCCATACAAATAGACAACAAGAACATCAAGACATAAGTGATTCTGAGAGTTCCCATTAGTGACATATAATATTTAAACTAGAGTCAGCCATTATATGGGCTGGGCCAAGATTCACTGTGTCACTTCTATTTTTCTTATTAATGAACAAAGCTGCCTACTCAGATTTTGGTTCAGCCTACAAATATGGCTGTCTTCCTCGTGCGTCAGCTAAAGGTACATCGGCTTTTAGCAGCCTTTCCATAACTTCCTAAGCATATTTACACTATTTTATTTTTGCTTAATGTTCTGTTTTATGTCTGTCTTGAGATCAAGTAGTTGCTAAATTCTGAAACAGCTGAATGTTTTTGACAAGAGTGAGTTTGAAAACAATAATCTTTGTGTCTTGTAATGAGTGTCTAATGGTAATTCTGCCCTTTAGATTTACATCTATTTTCTGCTACAGCATGGAACATTTCCATGCAAATGCATCACAATGTATTGCACCCCATATATCAGCGTACCATGGCCCTTGGCTTGGACTGTTGGTGATAAGAGTGAATGGCCTGCTAAAACAAAATCCCTTATTCTCATCAGTTCTGACAAATGTATTCATCATGATGCTACCATTATACTGACAACTTTAAAACCTTGTTCTGCTTGTTCCTTCCATGATAAGTGATATATCTACTCAGCAATGATTCATAGAATTCAGCCAATGGTATACAGTCAGGATGTTACAGCTCATGAAGTCAACATTCACAGTGTTGACAATAGGTTGACAATGATGATGTTGACATGGTTAAAATGTCAACATCATTAATGTGAACTCTTACAAAATGTTGACATTAACAAACTGTTGACATTTGAAATGGCAACATTGTGATAGTGGCCGCGTTCCGGCTCATGGTAGATGCAGGTCTCACCTGTTGCCAGGTGACCAGGATGCCGCGTCTCTTCCAGCCATTGGAGCTGCCAGGTCCCGCCCTGCACCTAGCAATGCTGCCTCTATAGTGCCTGGGAGCCGCCGGGTGCTCAGCAACAGGCACGCTGGAGGGAGACGGCGCTCCCCGTTGCTGGGCAATCAGCAGGTGTAGTTTTTTTTTCATTAAGTGGATGTGCAGCAGGGCAGCTGCATGGTATTAATTCATCTGGACTCCTCAGTTTTCATTGGTACAGCTACCAGATATATTCACTTCCTGTGCACATCTCTAATGCTGGTTATAGTTTATCCTTTCTGTGTGAAATTCTGGTTCTGTGTACTTCTGTGCTGGGAATCTCTGCAAGACCAAGTCCTGTCCAGAATTCAGTCTGCCTCATCATCAGGTTCAGTGTTATTATTCCTTGTCTCCCTAGTTGTTACCCTTGATTGTTTGTTGGTATACCACTAACAACTCTGCCACTGACTACCATATCACCTATGTTTTATACCACTAACTCCTATTCCAATACAGTCTTTCTATGTTGCATATCTCTCAACTTTAGTATTGTTGTTGCACCATTAGTCTGTCCCTTGACCTATTAAAGGTCCTTAGTCTTTCTATTCCTTTCCTACCGACAGGTAATTCTGGTTACCTTGGGGGGTAAACTCGTACTGTCGTCAGTGGCGTAAGTACTGGCTGCATTCTACTACTGGTAGGCATGTCTGGCCTTATGGGAAGGACGGCTGTTATAGGATAGAAGACCTGCTGGCGTACTCTACGAGTCTTACTGCCAGGTGTCCGGGGTTACTGTCCAGAAGATCGGCATCATTCTGAGTCTTTCCAACTCATCATGTTCAGACTACCCAGGTCTCCACATCAGTCAGCCCAGGTATTTTCCTCGAATCATAACACCATAATGTCAACATTCCCATGAGGCTTAAGGTTACTTTTAGGGCTACTGCTGCCATTAGGATTAGTGTTAGGGTTAACCTTAGGGTATTGGTTACCATTAGGGCCACTGTTGCCATTAGGGTTACCATTAGGGTAAGGGTTAAGGTTAGGGTGGTCAGTAGGGTTAAGGTTACCACTAGTATTAGAGACAGATGGGGCACATTTATCAAAGCATGGAGAGGAGCTGATTTGTTGGTACTTTGTCTCTCTCCAAGCTTTGGTACATATGCCTCTTAGGGGGTCTATATACCAAGCCTTGGAGAGAGATAAAGTAGAGAGAAATAAAGTACAAACCAACTTGCTCCTAACTATAATTTTCCAAACACAAGAGCAAATGTATTAAGGGGTGTTGCATGAGAAAATGGTAACTGCCCATGTTAAGTGCGGCAGTTACCATTTCCTTGACTGCACTATTGCAGGCTCTAATGTTAAATGCCATGTGCACATAGCACCCCTCCTCTTTTTGCGCTGCTAGCAGGTGTGATGCGCATTTAGCTATGTACGATTGGTCCGTTTCTCCTGTCCGTTTCAATTTTTACCTGCTTCTACCTTACCATGTCTGACTGGCATTGCAGCATTCTTATGTTCTCGCAAACCGGGACGGTTCCTCTCTCCAGGACAGCCTGCACTGTTTCACAAATGATTACTTTAAAAAACACAGCAGCTTTTTAAACAGATTAGTGTAGTGATGCCATCCCTGACCTCTGCGCCTCCACACTGCACTGCTCGTCATCCTTACAGATTAACCGTGTATGCACCGGCTCACAGCCACAGGGTTCACTGGGAGTAAGAGTGAGGGTGCATGTGCACTAATAGTGCGGCCACCGAAAAGAAATGCCATGTGGGAGGACACGTATCACCGGAGAGGGGAAATAACGCATGCCCATATCGGATGCTGGCTGGTTAATACATGTTGATGAAGTGAGAACCACCTGGACAACCCATGTTGCAATAGAAGGGGGGGCAAATACTTTTTTTTTGCATGCGGGATACTGTAAATATTAGACAGCTTTATTTGTATAAGAAACAATCAAATCAGAAAGGGCTAATTGGAGCCACATGTCAGTCTGTTGATAAAATTAATAGTAAGAGTCAGATGTCTTTTAATAATATTGAATAATAAAAATATACATATAAAACAATTAGATACATTGAATAATAAATAAAGAAAAATTGAAATTAACATTAGACAAACTCACAGAAAGCTAGTTTCCTACAGACCATACAACGGTGCAGAAGCCTTTGTAACAAGGAAACATTAGTTGCAAAATGTATCAATTTATCAATCCACCATGGACCTAACTGTGTGGAGTGTGTATATCCTCCCCATCCTTGCGTGGGTTTCCTCTGGGTACTCCGGTTTCCTCCCACATTTAAAAAATATACTCATAGGTTAATTTGCTCTTGACAAAAATGAACCTTATTGTGTGCATCTACATTGGCAGACTAGATGGGCCAAGTGATTCTTCTTATCTGCCATCAAATTCTATGTTTCTGTGTAACTACTAAGATTTTTTTAAGTGCTGATTATATCTCTATTCTCCAATGGTTTTTGATCTGCGCATGGAACCACATTGTGCATGTGTAGATCTTGTCCAGTGATGTCAGTCACAGTGCCCTGAAAGCCACAGCATGACTGGCATCTGAGAAAGCACTTCATTTTCTAGGTGTGCTGAAGCCAGTTGCTACTTCCTTGGGTGCAGTCTCACTGGTCCTGGCAGCATTATTCTCAGATGTCCAGTTAGAGCTGTCTGATTTCATTGTTCACTTTTATGTATGTTATATGCAAATTCAGTTCAGGGTTTGCCACAAATGGCAGCAAACTGGGCCATGAGTACTCAGTCTTGATTATTTAAGTTGTGTATTTTTATACAACAGCTTGTATTATTTATTTATTCTTGTTCATGAGTGCTGGAATTGTGTAGGTTATTTTTACACAGCAATTTAATTCTTCCCCTGCAGTGAACATGGTTTTGTCAAGGTGCACAGTTACTTGCTCTTACTTCCACCCCAGAATCAGACCCTCAGGATATAATTATCACATTATGTTTATGTATTGCTGTAAGATTTAAACACATCCTTCGGGTTCTCAATCTCACTTCCGCCTACATAAGCTTTATCTTGTGCAGCTAATGGGCAAAGTCTTTGGGGGGAGATATAGTAAGCTTTGGAGAGTGATAAACTGGAGAGAGATAAAGTATCCGCCAGTCGGCTCCTAACTGTCATGTTACAGGCTCTGTTTGAACAGTAACAGTTAAGAGCTGACAAGTTGGTACTTTATCTCTCTCCACTTCCTCATTCTCCAATGCTAAAGCTGGCCATACACATAAAGAATCTGGCTGGTTGGAACGAAAATCTGGTAATGCACGGGAGCAAATGACAATTGACCATTTGCCAAAAATGCCAGAAAACTGACAAAAACTGTTGTTCAGACAAATTGTATAAATCAAATAGATTTAACCAATTTGTCTGATTGACCATTTATTTCTTTTTTCAGTGTTTGAGGGCAAATGGTCAACAGGCATTTGCTCTCATACATTACCAGATTTTCTTTCCAGCCAGCCAGATTGGACAATAAATCTTTAGTTGTATGGCCTGTCTTAATGTCCATACACACGTGAGATGCTATACCCGATTCTCACTATGCGACATTGACTGTGGTCGGTATCTCAAGCAAAGATGACTGTGCTTGCGATACCGATTTTGGCTAAGTGACAGTTTTGACTATCTTTTACATGAGATAGTCAAAACTGACTTGCCTGCACAGTCCATTTTTGCTTGCGATACCGATCCCGCGTGACCACGCATCGGCATCGCAAGCTGTCTACACACGGTGCAATATGCACAAACTTTCCTTATGATGTTGACTATATAGTCAAAATCGTAAGAAAAGTTAAGTGCATATCGCACCATGGGGGTCATTCCGAGTTGTTCGCTCATTGCCGATTTTCGCTATGCAGCGATTTGTTGCTAACTGCGCATGCGCATGGTACGCAGAGTGCATGCGCTAAGTTATTTTACACAAAACTTAGTAGATTTGCTGGTGTTCGAGCGACGCTTTTCAGTCGCACTGCTGATCGGTGAATGATTGACAGGAAAGGGGCGTTTCTGGGTGGTAACTGAGCGTTTTCCGGGAGTGTGCTAAAAAACGCAGGCGTGTCAGGGAAAAACGCGGGAGTGTCTGGAGAAATGGGGGAGTGGCTGGCCGAACACAGGGCGTGTTTGTGATGTCAAACCAGGAACTAAACGTACTGAGCTGATCGCATTTTAGGAGTAGGTCTGGAGCTACTCAGAAACTGCAAGGAATTATTTAGTAGCAATTCTACTAAGCTAAGATACACTCCCAGTAGGCGGCGGCCTAGCGTGTGCAATGCTGCTAAAAGCAGCTAGCGAGCGAACAACTCGGAATGAGGGCCCATGGGGGTCATTCCGAGTTGTTCGCTCGGTAAATTTCTTCGCATCGCATCGATTTTCCGCTTAGTGCGCATGCGCAATGTTTGCACTGCAAATGCGCCAAGTAAATTTGCTATGCAGTTAGGAATTTTACTCACGGCTTTTTCTTCGTTCTGGTGATCGTAATGTGATTGACAGGAAGTGGGTGTTTCTGGGCGGAAACAGGCCGTTTTATGGGCGTGTGGGAAAAAACGCTACCGTTTCTGGGAAAAACGCGGGAGTGGCTGGAGAAACGGAGGAGTGTCTGGACGAACGCTGGGTGTGTTTGTGACGTCAAACCAGGAACGACAAGCACTGAACTGATCGCACTGGCAGAGTAAGTCTCGAGCTACTCAGAAACTGCACAGAGATGTCTTTTCGCAATATTGCGAATCTTTCGTTCGCAATTTTAAGAAGCTAAGATTCACTCCCAGTAGGCGGCGGCTTAGCGTGTGTAAAGCTGCTAAAAGCAGCTTGCGAGCGAACAACTCGGAATGAGGGCCCATATGTACACACCTTTAGTTAGTACATCTTCCCTTTTGTCTCAAAATTGTATTATTATTATTCTCCCATGCAAAAGCGAAGTTTGGTAATTGAATACGGTAATAGTCAATAGGGTAATTTTCCATGGGAGAGTCTATTCATCCAGAAATGTTTATTCACCACTATTTTCCATCAACCAGATTTACTGTCCACATAAACTTTTTTGAGAGTGTAGGAATGTGTATTGCAACTGTACCTAGCTGTATTATACACAGAAAGCAGCTCTGAGGAGGAATCCATAGATCTCTCTCCTACCTAAAACTTGACTATTGGGAGGAATGACCTATTGGAGCTTGATAGTACTGTGCCATTTCATTGTGCACTTCATTTAAGGAATGTTCACATACATGTAAATAGAAGAGTGCCCCAAGATAACGTATTAACCAAATAGCAATTTGTTCTAACTTTGTAGATTATGTTTCAAGCAGTGGAAAGAGTGAAAAAGTTGTCCATAGCAACCAATCATCTTGTAAGTAGCATTTATCAAGTATAATCTATAAAATTATAGAAGCTGGTTGGTTCCTATGGCCAACTTCTCCACTTATCCAGGCTTTCTGCTGCTTGAAACATCACCCCCAATAAGTAATATCTGGTTGGAATAAGGTAGGCTAAAATACACTTTAGTCAATTGAATTTTCATCTAGTGATGCAAAAGCACAACTGAATGGCCATGCTATGCTTTAGCTCCATATACTCCACAGCATCTGAATATTTTACTCATGGCTTTTGTGGGGTTTATAAATGAGGTTCCTGCTGACATGGAACAGGTTTGAAGGATGGATGTTCAATGGGCTCCGACCTGCATCTTTGCAATTGGACCTTCCCTTACTCTTCCGAGTACCCATCATCACTATCATTACTTACACCCACCCCATACTAGGCACAGTGCATATGCACAACTCAGACAAGAATGGTACTCTGGCAACACGTCCAACACTCTAACCTTCTCCCCTTCCCCCCACATCCTAACCCTAACCCTCCCCAGAGCTGCCTAACCCTAACCCCCCCTCCCCGCAGTCCAACCCTAACCCTCCTTTCCCGGCAGCCTAACCCACCCCCGCAGCCTAAACCTAACCCCCACCCCCATCCCCCATGTGGCTTACCAGCAAAGGCTCCCGGCACCAGCGTTTCTATCCATGTCAGGAAGGCCAGCACCGGTATTCCAAGCAGTGTAGGGATCCTGAACGCCGATATCATGAATGGATCCTCCCCTCACCACTCCCTCCTGACAACCGATTGTTGCCACCCAGAAACTCCCATTATGCGTCATTAGAAAATGGATGCGATCTATGTGACTCTGATCATGACTACATTTGTAAGATGCATACAGATGTGTCCACATACACCTTTCCTATATCCTGCCATGTGGGGCACGGCCTGGCATGCCATAAACTCAGAGGTTTAGCCATAATTTGTGATTTTTCTTGCTTCTTTAATATGTTAGTTTATAAATACTCTATTATGGCAAATAAAAATTTTAAAATCCATCCACTCGCTACTCATAGAAAAAATCTTAGCCATGTTTTGCATGGCGTGCCATGACGTGCCAAACTGAGAAAACTAGAAAAGGTGTATGTGGAGTGGACTCATCTGTATGTAGCCCAGAACGCATGCATTCTGTACAGTAGGTGGAAAATCTCTAGATGCGGCTGCATACAAAGTTGCGTATGATTAGAATCAGGCCCTTAGTGGGGACACTCTTTATACATTGTGTCCTTTTTCCCACCGATCATACTCGTACATGTAGCATGTAGCAGGTCATTGGAAATCTATTTTACAGCTAGCTGGGATATCAGGGCTACAGAAATAACAAATCATTCCAGCCATTATAATGAGCAAATAACAACGTGCCATTATGACTATTAACTTTTATTACGTTTCTCTTATTAAATCTATTATACATACTTTTCCAAAATCCTGAGCATGAAGACTCAGTTGTCCATTCATGGTTGTCATATCAGTTATTACCCTAGATTAGGGTTGTGCAATTGGTGGCTCTTCAGATGTTGAACTACGGCTAGGAGTGCATATAGGGACATGCACTGTATTTTAAAGACGTCTGGACAGCCATATGTTGCACACCTTTGCTCTAGAATTATGTAAAAAAACAGCATTTAAATCACTTTCTCATACAGTGTGCAACTGGGGTGCGAAATGTAATTCTGCAGCTGCTCCTGGGTGACCTTCCACTGCTGAGTGCTACATGATGTGATGTTCTTACACAATAGAGTACGCTCAGGTCTCCTTGTACTTGGCAATGAAAGAAACAACTTTTTAATCTCAGAACATGAATTATTGGCAAAGTGTTTGAAGTGGGTCCAAAGTTTCATTCTAACTGACTTGTATTTTCTCAGGAGATTTGTCATAGGTTTGGGATTTTGGAAAGACTATATTAGAAGAGTAACAGAATGCAGACATTTGCTACCTCTTACACTTTTCACTGCCAGGCTCCTTACTAATATGTCTCAGATATCAAACATCCTATTACAACAAGGCTACTGCATGAAGCTATATTTAATCATTACTGGCAAGAAAAAACATAGATTCATTCACTTGTCTTAGCAGAGTTTCGGGCTTGCAAAAGCATTACTGCAAATCACAGGGAATTTAAGGTAACGTGATACTACTGCACAAAATAATGAAACATATGCTATCGTGTGTGGTATATTTTCTTGATAATTACAATGTTGCATTGGACATATTGACTTGTTCATAATGTCAACACTGACTAAGTTGACAAGCAGCATGGTGATGCTAACGTTATGTCGACATTGTCTTTTTACTGTTATTTTGTCACTAAGACTAGCCCTAAACCCCTACCAGTAACCCTAATCCTAATTTAAACGTTGATGTCATTCCAAGTTCAACATTCTGTCAATATTGACATCTGAATGACAGGTGTCGAAATGATTGATATTGACATTTTATCCATGTTGACATCATCAATGTCAACTTCTGCTGTCAACATTGTGGATTTCAATTGAACGGAGACACTCAGATTGCATTTCATGCAGTCAGTGTCTATAAGTCCTTATATATTTTATATCGGTTAATTACAATGGTATATGTCTAGTGGCAAATATTTAAAACTGGACTGTCCTTACAAACTGGTAACATTTGGGACAAACAAACCACTATGTTTTACTGGAGATTTGTGATGTAAAATGTTGTTGCCACTTGCCACGTCCCCCCTTCATGAGTAGCCAGTGATACTGTAGGTTGTTGTGGAAAAGGCCAACAGATGTGGGCTAATATGTCTTACATCAGCATATAAGTGAGGAGAATTTGATCTCTTATAAAATGTCCCCTTCCTTAAAAAGTAATAAAGACACATCTATTATACAGCGCTGCTGTGTCTAGCAGCTGCACAATACAGATCTGCAGAGAGGCTCCGCCCTGCCCCCTCAAAGCTTTTCCTGGCTGCCTGCTAGACACAGCCACAGTATCACTTCTCCCCCAGTGCAGTTAGCGCCTGGAGCTGATATGGAAGAGAAAGAGAGATGAGGGCAGAGATGGAAGAAAGTTTGAGGGGAGGGCATTGATGAAAGGGGTTGGGGACAAAGGTGAAAGAGGGAGGAGGGGCAGAGACGGAAGATGTAGATGGGTAACAGAGACGAGGGGGGGGGCAGAGATGACGGGGAGAGTTGGACAGAGATGAAAGAAGGGGAGGACAGGGAAATATATGAATGAGAGAAAGACACAGGTGGAGGAGAAAGGTGGGACAGAGATGAGACAAATGAGGGGGAGTAGAGATGGGAATGTGAGGGCACTAGAGCTTGAACCAGACACCCTCCACAAACCCTCTCCATCATCCAAAGATAAGAGCGAGAGATGGGAGGGGACAAATATAAGAGAGAAAGTAGCTGACAGAGAGGGAGAGAGGGATAAGGGGGGGGGGGGGGCGATAAAAGAGACACAAAAGGGTCATAAGGCTTGAGAAACACAGGTGGCATGAGGCAGGAGAGAAAAGTTACATAACACTGGAGAGGCATGGGGGTGCCATGAAGCTGGAGAGACACATAGACAATGAGGCTGGAAACACATAGGGATGGCATGGGGCTGGAGAAACACGGGGGCATGAGGTTGCAGGAGTTTAGTATGAAATACCTACAATCAAAATCCCGACGGTCAAAATACCGACAACAATTGACCAATGGTCAAAATACTGTCAAGGTCAAAATTCCGAAAAGGTCAAAATCACAACATTTAAAATACAGACAAGGTCAAAATACTGACATTTAAAATGTTGTCAGGTCAAAAAGTCGACACACAGTTTCATTGCTTTTGGTGTGTATGTCAATATAGGTCAATATAGACACCGTATAAGTATACTACGTCCCCTCGCATGGCTCATTGCGCTCGTCATGCTTTGGGCACATGCAATAGGACGCACAAGCAGCTTCTGCTGATTAAAATGATATGCAGTATGCTTATGTACTGTATGTGACTGAATTTGCACACAAAATTCTATGCTACAGTGTTTTCCTGGAAAACACTGTAATGTGGCATTTCTGATGCAGATACTGCCACAGTTACACACAAAATATACTGTAGGCATGCTGCATATCATTTTAATCAGCAGAAGCTACTCGTGTTCTATTACATCACCTTGCGTATTTTCACGGAAATAAATAACATAAAAAGAGGCTCTGTGCTACCGAGTCCCTCCACATCAGGACGAATCTGTAGCTAACAAAAAAATGTAAATACAAATGACTAGCAGGGCCGTTTCTTGGGGCAGGCGAGCAGTGCAACCGCACTGGGCGCCCGCCGCGGCACTAACTGTGGCTCCCTGCTTCCCCCTCCTATTTCTCCCCGAGTAACCAGCTCGGGGGGCGCAGTTTCACGGAACGACGCAACCCCGTCACTCCGCGAAACTCCCCCCCCCCCCCCCGAGCGGAGTACAGAGGGGGATCCAAGTTAGGAAGAGGGAAAGGCCGGCGCAAGGAGCGACTGGTGAGGCGGGCAGAAGAGCGGTAATCGCCTCTGTAAGTATTCTCTCTCTCTCTCTCAATGTGTAAAATGGGGACACCTGCCGTAATGTGTGAAATGGGGACTCTTGCCTGCTGTAGTGTGGGGATTTAATGTATCAAGGGCATTGCGGTGTGTGGCATAATATGGTGCAGGGGGCATTACTGTGTGGGGCTTAATATGGTAGAATTTTTTTTTCCTGTGGAGGTCGTGATCTGTTGGAGCAGGGTCAAAAACTGGATTGTGAGGTAGTCTTTTCAGACGAGGCCATGCCCATTTAAATGAGGCCACACCCATTTAGATGAGGCCACGCCCCCCTTGCCGGGTGCGCGCACAAGTTTTTTTTTCCATCTAGGTGTGTGGGGTGCAAATTTTTTTATGTCATGGTGGGGCGCATTTTTAAATCTCGCACTGGGAGCCAAAGTGGCTAGAAACAGCCCTGATGACTAGTACTAAGAAGTTGGCTGTTCCTAGAGAACAGATTACAATTTTATCATCAGTGACACTTAACCTAGTTAACTAATCAGAACAAAGATGAATAGTATTTTGAAACAGCTTAATTTATTTGTGCGGCATATATATTATGTGAAGATGGACCATATACTGTGTGTGCATTTCTTAATGTATATTTCCATTTGTACTACTGCAGCAAAGGCATTCCCATTTGGTTTATTAAAAGGGAAACAACAATTATATGTATGTTATTTGTTTTGTATTCATTGACATTTTAAATGGAACATGCAATATTCACCTTTTCTAATAAAGTGTCAACTTACTATTCTTTATGTGGTATGGTTTCATATGGTACGATGTATACATTATCATATTGTGTACAAATAGGGTAATTAAACATTCACATTTACTACTAACATTAGGGGTAACTCAGATCTGATCGCTGGGCTGCGTTTTTTGCTGCCCTACGATCAGATAGCCGCCGCCTACAGGGGGAAGGGAAAAACCTGTGCAAGTGTGCAATCGCTTCTTTTGCAGAGCTGCACAAAAATCAGTTTGTGCAGTCTCTGCGCAGCCCAGGACTTACTCAGCCGCTGCAATGTAATCCTTTTGATCAGGGCCGGAGCTGACGTCAGACACCCTCCCTCAAAACGTCTGAGCCCATCTGCGTTTTTCCGGACACTCCTGGAAAACGGTCAGTTTCCATCCACGAACGGCCTCTTGCTGTCAATCTCCTTACGAACGCCCGTGCGTTCGGATTTTTCGCACCAACGACGGTGCATAGCGGTGCATATGCATGCGCAGTTCAGATCTGATTGCCCGCTGTGCGAAAACGCACAGCAGCAATCAGACCTGAATTACCCCCATTGCACATCTTCTGTATGTAATTACCTCCCTCAACACTATCATAGGTTGTAACTTGTAAGTAAACACACTTATTACCCCTGATGTATAACTGCCACAAAAGCCAGCTGCATGTCTGAGTAAACAAAATATATTAATCTATTAGTTGGGCATTGGTAGTTCAAGGGGTAAAGAAGTTATAATTGATCATTGGCCCATCATGCTAAAAGTTGCTTTGCAATTTATAGGAGTTATTTCATACTGTACATCAAGTGAAAAAAAATGAGAAGTGGCCATTGATGACTGGTATACTATGTAATACCCCATGATCTATTGACCAGTATACAGCTTTAAACTATAAAATCTTATGGTCAGTATATTGTACAAAATTCCATTATCTGTATACTATACACTGTATACTATTCAGTGCACAGACCCAAATTCCCATGAGCAGTGCACAAAATAAGACTATTGTAACAGTGAGTATACAGTACAGAGACCATTCTGGTAACTTGTATTATAGGCAAACGCAGTGTGTGTGTGTGTGTTGGGGGGTTTACTGGTTCTAGTATGTATTTTATGGTATGTTTAACCTTTTCCTGACCATTTATCTTATTTAAATTATTTTGTTACAGCCTATAGTATAGACCATCTATAGTGTTAACTATTAATACTGTAGGCAGAGGCAGAACTGTGGGAGGCAACGGAGTCATCTGCCACCGGGCTCCTGCTCTGAAGGGGGCACCTCTCCTCCCATTCTGTGACACCATTAAATAAAGTTGATAGCTGCAACTCTCTTATCAGTAGCCAATTGCCTCACTGGTCCCTGTACCTTACAAATCACACCCTTTTTATTATACTTTAGATACACATTTTACAAGTGTCATACCCGGGATTAGAAACCATGACCTATTACACTGGAAGCAGACACCTTACTGATGAAGCTATTTGCTCCTGTATAGGAAATATGAGAATTCTAACTACATGAAGATACTTCTCTGACAATTACACGTAACTTTGTATAGTAAGAATTCTCCTGCTTCCTATACAGGAGCAAATAGCTCCATTAGTAAAGTGCCTGCTGTCAGTGTAACAGGTCATGGGTTCTAATCCGGGGTATGACTGCTAAGAAATGTGTGATTTAAAATAAAAGACAATGAAATGTATATATACAGTATATACTTTTTTTTTTCAGAACACTACACACACACACACACACACACACACACACACACACACACACACTTATCTAAATATAGGGGGGGCACCAATATTTATCTCGCCTCCGGGCTACTGGGACGAACTTACGCCACTGACTGTAGGCCAATGTTTACATTAATGTCCATAGTAGAGATGTGCACCGGAAATTTTTCGGGTTTTGTGTTTTGGTTTTGGGTTCGGTTCCGCGGCCGTGTTTTGGGTTCGAACGCGTTTTGGCAAAACCTCACCGAATTTTTTTTGTCGGATTCGGGTGTGTTTTGGATTCGGGTGTTTTTTTCAAAAAACCCTAAAAAACAGCTTAAATCATAGAATTTGGGGGTCATTTTGATCCCAAAGTATTATTAACCTCAATAACCATAATTTCCACTCATTTTCAGTCTATTCTGAACACCTCACACCTCACAATATTATTTTTAGTCCTAAAATTTGCACCGAGGTCGCTGGATGACTAAGCTCAGCGACCCAAGTGGCCGACACAAACACCTGGCCCATCTAGGAGTGGCACTGCAGTGTCACGCAGGATGGCCCTTCCAAAAAACACTCCCCAAACAGCACATGACGCAAAGAAAAAAAGAGGCGCAATGAGGTAGCTGTGTGACTAAGCTCAGCGACCCAAGTGGCCGACACAAACACCTGGCCCATCTAGGAGTGGCACTGCAGTGTCAGGCAGGATGGCCCTTCCAAAAAATACTCCCCAAACAGCACATGACGCAAAGAAGAAAATAAAGAGGCGCAATGAGGTAGCTGTGTGAGTAAGCTAAGCGACCCTAGTGGCCGACACAAACACCTGGCCCATCTAGGAGTGGCACTGCAGTGTCACGCAGGATGGCCCTTCCAAAAAAACACTCCCCAAACAGCACATGACGCAAAGAAAAAAAGAGGCGCAATGAGGTAGCTGTGTGACTAAGCTCAGCGACCCAAGTGGCCGACACAAACACCTGGCCCATCTAGGAGTGGCACTGCAGTGTCAAGCAGGATGGCCCTTCCAAAAAATACTCCCCAAACAGCACATGACGCAAAGAAGAAAAAAAAGAGGCGCAATGAGGTAGCTGTGTGAGTAAGCTAAGCGACCCTAGTGGCCGACACAAACACCTGGCCCATCTAGGAGTGGCACTGCAGTGTCACGCAGGATGGCCCTTCCAAAAAACACTCCCCAAACAGCACATGACGCAAAGAAAAAAAGAGGCGCAATGAGGTAGCTGTGTGACTAAGCTCAGCGACCGAAGTGGCCGATACAAACACCTGGCCCATCTAGGAGTGGCACTGCAGTGTCAGGCAGGATGGCCCTTCCAAAAAATACTCCCCAAACAGCACATGATGCAAAGAAGAAAAAAAAGAGGCGCAATGAGGTAGCTGTGTGACTAAGCTCAGCGACCCAAGTGGCCGACACAAACACCTGGCCCATCTAGGAGTGGCACTGCAGTGTCAGGCAGGATGGCCCTTCCAGAAAATACTCCCCAAACAGCACATGACGCAAAGAAGAAAAAAAAGAGGCGCAATGAGGTAGCTGTGTGAGTAAGCTAAGCGACCCTAGTGGCCGACACAAACACCTGGCCCATCTAGGAGTGGCATTGCAGTGTCACGCAGGATGGCCCTTCCAAAAAACACTCCCCAAACAGCACATGACGCAAAGAAAAAAAGAGGCGCAATGAGGTAGCTGTGTGACTAAGTTCAGCGAACCAAGTGGCCGACACAAACACCTGGCCCATCTAGGAGTGGCACTGCAGTGTCAGGCAGGATGGCCCTTCCAAAAAATACTCCCCAAAAGCACATGACGCAAAGAAAAAAAGAGGCGCAATGAGGTAGCTGTGTGAGTAAGCTAAGCGACCCTAGTGGCCGACACAAACACCTGGCCCATCTAGGAGTGTCACTGCAGTGTCACGCAGGCTGGCCCTTCCAAAAAACACTCCCCAATCAGCACATGACGCAAAGAAAAATGAAAGAAAAAAGAGGTGCAAGATGGAATTGTCCTTGGGCCCTCCCACCCACCCTTATGTTGTATAAACAGGACATGCACACTTTAACCAACCCATCATTTCAGTGACAGGGTCTGCCACACGACTGTGACTGAAATGACGGGTTGGTTTGGACCCCCACCAAAAAAGAAGCAATTAATCTCTCCTTGCACAAACTGGCTCTACAGAGGCAAGATGTCCACCTCATCATCATCCTCCGATTCATCACCGTGTACATCCCCCTCCTCACAGATTATCAATTCGTCCCCACTGGAATCCACCATCACAGCTCCCTGTGTACTTTGTGGAGGCAATTGCTGCTGGTGAATGTCTCCATGGAGGAATTGATTATAATTCATTTTAATGAACATCATCTTCTCCACATTTTCTGGAAGTAACCTCGTACGCCGATTGCTGACAAGGTGAGCGGCGGCACTAAACACTCTTTTGGAGTACACACTTGTGGGAGGGCAACTTAGGTAGAATAAAGCCAGTTTGTGCAAGGGCCTCCAAATTGCCTCTTTTTCCTGCCAGTATACGTACGGACTGTCTGACGTGCCTACTTGGATGCGGTCACTCATATAATCCTCCACCATTCTTTCAATGGTGAGAGAATCATATGCAGTGACAGTAGACGACATGTCCGTAATCGTTGTCAGGTCCTTCAGTCCGGACCAGATGTCAGCATCAGCAGTCGCTCCAGACTGCCCTGCATCACCGCCAGCGGGTGGGCTCGGAATTCTGAGCCTTTTCCTCGCACCCCCAGTTGCGGGAGAATGTGAAGGAGGAGATGTTGACAGGTCGCGTTCCGCTTGACTTGACAATTTTCTCACCAGCAGTTCTTTGAACCCCTGCAGACTTGTGTCTGCCGGAAAGAGAGATACAACGTAGGTTTTAAATCTAGGATCGAGCACGGTGGCCAAAATGTAGTGCTCTGATTTCAACAGATTGACCACCCGTGAATCCTTGTTATGCGAATTAAGGGCTCCATCCACAAGTCCCACATGCCTAGCGGAATCGCTCAGTGTTAGCTCCTCCTTCAATGTCTCCAGCTTCTTCTGCAAAAGCCTGATGAGGGGAATGACCTGACTCAGGCTGGCAGTGTCTGAACTGACTTCACGTGTGGCAAGTTCAAAAGGTTGCAGAACCTTGCACAACGTTGAAATCATTCTCCACTGCGCTTGAGACAGGTGCATTCCACCTCCTATATCGTGCTCAGTTGTATAGGCTTGAATGGCCTTTTGCTGCTCCTCCAACCTCTGAAGCATATAGAGGGTTGAATTCCACCTCGTTACCACTTCTTGCTTCAGATGATGGCAGGGCAGGTTCAGGCGTTTTTGGTGTTGCTCCAGTCTTCTGTACGTGGTGCCTGTACGCCGAAAGTGTCCCGCAATTCTTCTGGCCACCGACAGCATCTCTTGCACGCCCCTCTTGTTTTTTAAATAATTCTGCACCACCAAATTCAAGGTATGTGCAAAACATGGGACGTGCTGGAATTTGCCCATATTTAATGCACACACAATATTGCTGGCGTTGTCCGATGCCACAAATCCACAGGAGAGTCCAATTGGGGTAAGCCATTCTGCGATGATCTTCCTCAGTTGCCGTAAGAGGTTTTTAGCTGTGTGCGTATTCTGGAAAGCGGTGATACAAAGCGTAGCCTGCCTAGGAAAGAGTTGGCGTTTGCGAGATGCTGCTACTGGTGCCGCCGCTGCTGTTCTTGTGGCGGGAGTCAATACATCTACCCAGTGGGCTGTCACAGTCATATAGTCCTGAGTCTGCCCTGCTCCACTTGTCCACATGTCCGTGGTTAAGTGGACATTGGGTACAACTGCATTTTTTAGGACACTGGTGAGTCTTTTTCTGAGGTCTGTGTACATTTTTGGTATCGCCTGCCTAGAGAAATGGAACCTAGATGGTATTTGGTACCGGGGACACAGTACCTCAATCAAGTCTATAGTTGGCTCTGCAGTAATGATGGATACCGGAACCACGTTTCTCACCGCCCAGGATGCCAAGGCCTCAGTTATCCGCTTTGCAGCAGGATGACTGCTGTGATATTTCATCTTCCTCGCAAAGGACTGTTGGACAGTCAATTGCTTGGTGGAAGTAGTAAAAGTCGTCTTACGACTTCCCCTCTGGGATGACCATCGACTCCCAGCAGCAACAACAGCAGCGCCAGCAGCAGTAGGCGTTACACGCAAGGATGCATCGGAGGAATCCCAGGCAGGAGAGGACTCGTCAGAATTGCCAGTGACATGGCCTGCAGGACTATTGGCAATCCTGGGGAAGGAGGAAATTGACACTGAGGGAGTTGGTGGGGTGGTTTGCGTGAGCTTGGTTACAAGAGGAAGGGATTTACTGGTCAGTGGACTGCTTCCGCTGTCGCCCAAAGTTTTTGAACTTGTCACTGACTTATGATGAATGCGCTGCAGGTGACGTATAAGGGAGGATGTTCCGAGGTGGTTAACGTCCTTACCCCTACTTATTACAGCTTGACAAAGGCAACACACGGCTTGACAAATGTTGTCCGCATTTCTGTTGAAATACTTCCACACCGAAGAGCTGGTTTTTTTGGTATTTTCACCAGGCATGTCAATGGCCATATTCCTCCCACGGACAACAGGTGTCTCCCCGGGTGCCTGACTTAAACAAACCACCTCACCATCAGAATCCTCCTGGTCAATTTCCTCCCCAGCGCCAGCAACACCCATATCCTCCTCATCCTGATGTACTTCAACACTGACATCTTCAATCTGACTATCAGGAACTGGACTGCGGGTGCTCCTTCCAGCACTTGCAGGGGGCGTGCAAATGGTGGAAGGCGCATGCTCTTCACGTCCAGTGTTGGGAAGGTCAGGCATCGCAACCGACACAATTGGACTCTCCTTGTGGATTTGTGATTTCGAAGAACGCACAGTTCTTTGCTGTGCTTTTGCCAGCTTAAGTCTTTTCATTTTTCTGTGAAGCTGAACCACTAGCCATGAACATAGGCCAGGGCCTCAGCCGTTCCTTGCCACTCCGTGTGGTAAATGGCATATTGGCAAGTTTACACTTCTCCTCCGACGATTTTATTTTAGATTTTTGAGTCCTTTTTTTACTGATATTTGGTGTTTTGGATTTTACATGCTCTGTACTATGACATTGGGCATCGGCCTTGGCAGACGACGTTGATGGCATTTCATCGTCTCGGCCATGACTAGTGGCAGCAGCTTCAGCACGAGGTGGAAGTCGATCTTGATCTTTCCCTATTTTTGGAACCTCAACATTTTTGTTCTCCATATTTTAATAGGCACAACTAAAAGGCACCTCAGGTAAACAATGGAGATGGATGGATACTAGTATACTTATGGATGACGAGTGACTGCCGACACAGAGGTAGCTACAGCCGTGGACTACCGTACTGCGTCTGCTAGTATAGACTGGATGATGATATAAAAAATATATATATATCACTACTGCAGGACAGGTATATATTATATAATGACGGACCTGCTGGACACTGTCAGCAGACTCCTAAACTACTAGTATGAAGAAGATAGAAAAAAAAACCCCACCACAGGTAGGTATACAATTATGGACGAGCACTGCCGACACAGAGGTAGCTACAGCCGTGGACTACCGTACTGCGTCTGCTAGTATAGACTGGATGATAATGATATAAAATATATATATATATCACTACTGCAGGACAGGTATATATTATATAATGACTGACCTGCTGGACACTGTCAGCAGACTCCTAAACTACTAGTATGAAGAAGATAGAAAAAAAAAACCCACCACAGGTAGGTATACAATTTTGGACGAGCGACTGCCGACACAGAGGTAGCTACAGCCGTGGACTACCGTACTGCGTCTGCTAGTATAGACTGGATGATGATATAAAAAATATATATATATCACTACTGCAGGACAGGTATATATTATATAATGACGGACCTGCTGGACACTGTCAGCAGACTCCTAAACTACTAGTATGAAGAAGATAGAAAAAAAAAAAACCACCACAGGTAGGTATACAATTATGGACGAGCACTGCCGACACAGAGGTAGCTACAGCCGTGGACTACCGTACTGCGTCTGCTAGTATAGACTGGATGATAATGATATAAAAAATATATATATATATCACTACTGCAGGACAGGTATATATTATATAATGACGGACCTGCTGGACACTGTCAGCAGACTCCTAAACTACTAGTATGAAGAAGATAGAAAAAAAAACCCACCACAGGTAGGTATACAATTATGGACGAGCGATGCCGACACAGAGGTAGCTACAGCCGTGGACTACCGTACTGCGTCTGCTAGTATAGACTGGATGATAATGATATAAAAAATATATATATATCACTACTGCAGGACAGGTATATATTATATAATGACGGACCTGCTGGACACTGTCAGCAGACTCCTAAACTACTAGTATGAAGAAGATAGAAAAAAAAAACCCACCACAGGTAGGTATACAATTATGGACGAGCGACTGCCGACACAGAGGTAGCTACAGCCGTGGACTACCGTACTGCGTCTGCTAGTATAGACTGGATGATAATGATATAAAAAATATATATATATCACTACTGCAGGACAGGTATATATTATATAATGACGGACCTGCTGGACACTGTCAGCAGACTCCTAAACTACTAGTATGAAGAAGATAGAAAAAAAAAAACCACCACAGGTAGGTATACAATTATGGACGAGCACTGCCGACACAGAGGTAGCTTCAGCCGTGGACTACCGTACTGCGTCTGCTAGTATAGACTGGATGATAATGATATAAAAAATATATATATATCACTACTGCAGGACAGGTATATATTATATAATGACGGACCTGCTGGACACTGTCAGCAGACTCCTAAACTACTAGTATGAAGAAGATAGAAAAAAAAAACCCACCACAGGTAGGTATACAATTATGGACGAGCACTGCCGACACAGAGGTAGCTACAGCCGTGGACTACCGTACTGCGTCTGCTAGTATAGACTGGATGATAATGATATAAAAAATATATATATATCACTACTGCAGGTATATATTATAATATAATGAATGACGGACCTGCTGGACACTGTCTGTCAGCAGAATGCTTTTATAGAATAAAAAAAAAAACACCACACGAGTGTTTAACTTTTTCAGGCAGACAATATACTGGTGGTCACTGGTCAGTCACACTGGCAGCAAAAGTGTGCACTGTTATGTACTCCGGCTATAACTGCTCCCCTGTCTCCCCCACAATTAAGCTGTGTGAGCAGTGAGCACTCAGCACAGTCAGATATACATAGATGATATTATCATGCAGCACACTGAGGCTGAGCACAGATATGGTATGTGACTGTGTATCGTTTTTTTTCAGGCAGAGAACGGATTTTAAATAATAAATAAAACTGGTGGTCACTAGTATAACTATCAGCAAAACTCTGCACTCTCTGAGTACTCCAGTCCTAATGCTCCCCAAAATTACTAGAGATGAGCGCCTGAAATTTTTCGGGTTTTGTGTTTTGGTTTTGGGTTCGGTTCCGCGGCCGTGTTTTGGGTTCGAACGCGTTTTGGCAAAACCTCACCGAATTATTTTTGTCGGATTCGGGTGTGTTTTGGATTCGGGTGTTTTTTTCCAAAAACACTAAAAAACAGCTTAAATCATAGAATTTGGGGGTCATTTTGATCCCAAAGTATTATTAACCTCAAAAACCATAATTTACACTCATTTTCAGTCTATTCTGAATACCTCACACCTCACAATATTATTTTTAGTCCTAAAATTTGCACCGAGGTCGCTGTGTGAGTAAGATAAGCGACCCTAGTGGCCGACACAAACACCGGGCCCATCTAGGAGTGGCACTGCAGTGTCACGCAGGATGTCCCTTCCAAAAAACCCTCCCCAAACAGCACATGACGCAAAGAAAAAAAGAGGCGCAATGAGGTAGCTGACTGTGTGAGTAAGATTAGCGACCCTAGTGGCCGACACAAACACCGGGCCCATCTAGGAGTGGCACTGCAGTGTCACGCAGGATGTCCCTTCCAAAAAACCCTCCCCAATCAGCACATGATGCAAAGAAAAAGAAAAGAAAAAAGAGGTGCAAGATGGAATTGTCCTTGGGCCCTCCCACCCACCCTTATGTTGTATAAACAAAACAGGACATGCACACTTTAACCAACCCATCATTTCAGTGACAGGGTCTGCCACACGACTGTGACTGATATGACGGGTTGGTTTGGACCCCCCCCAAAAAAGAAGCAATTAATCTCTCCTTGCACAAACTGGTTGATAAAGAGATAGTAGTATACTCGTAACAACTAGTATGACGACGGTATAAAGAATGAAAAAAAAACCACGGTTAGGTGGTATATAATACAATTATGGTTGGACGGACTGCCTGCCGAGTGCCGACACAGAGGTAGCCACAGCCGTGAACTACCGCACTGTACACTGGTTGATAAAGAGATAGTAGTATACTCGTAACAACTAGTATGACGACGGTATAAAGAATGAAAAAAAAAACCACGGTTAGGTGGTATATATTATAATACAATTATGGATGGACGGACTGCCTGCCGAGTGCCGACACAGAGGTAGCCACAGCCGTGAACTACCGCACTGTACACTGGTTGATAAAGAGATAGTAGTATACTCGTAACAACTAGTATGACGACGGTATAAAGAATGAAAAAAAAACCACGGTTAGGTGGTATATAATACAATTATGGTTGGACGGACTGCCTGCCGAGTGCCGACACAGAGGTAGCCACAGCCGTGAACTACCGCACTGTACACTGGTTGATAAAGAGATAGTAGTATACTCGTAACAACTAGTATGACGACGGTATAAAGAATGAAAAAAAACCCACGGTTAGGTGGTATATATTATAATACAATTATGGTTGGACGGACTGCCTGCCGAGTGCCGACACAGAGGTAGCCACAGCCGTGAACTACCGCACTGTACACTGGTTGATAAAGAGATAGTAGTATACTCGTAACAACTAGTATGACGACGGTATAAAGAATGAAAAAAAAACCACGGTTAGGTGGTATATATTATAATACAATTATGGATGGACGGACTGCCTGCCGAGTGCCGACACAGAGGTAGCCACAGCCGTGAACTACCGCACTGTACACTGGTTGATAAAGAGATAGTAGTATACTCGTAACAACTAGTATGACGACGGTATAAAGAATGAAAAAAAAACCACGGTTAGGTGGTATATAATACAATTATGGTTGGACGGACTGCCTGCCGAGTGCCGACACAGAGGTAGCCTCAGCCGTGAACTACCGCACTGTACACTGGTTGATAAAGAGATAGTAGTATACTCGTAACAACTAGTATGACGACGGTATAAAGAATGAAAAAAAAACCACGGTTAGGTGGTATATATTATAATACAATTATGGATGGACGGACTGCCTGCCGAGTGCCGACACAGAGGTAGCCACAGCCGTGAACTACCGCACTGTACTGTGTCTGCTGCTAATATAGACTGGTTGATAAAGAGATAGTATACAATACTACTAATATACTGGTGGTCAGGCACTGGTCACCACTAGTCACACTGGCAGTGGCACTCCTGCAGCAAAAGTGTGCACTGTTTAATTTTAATATAATATTATTTATCATGTACTCCTGGCTCCTGCTATAACAACCTGCAGTGCTCCCCAGTCTCCCCCACAATTATAAGCTTTATATACAATACATTGATGTGCAGCACACTGGGCTGAGCAGTGCACACAGACTGAGTCACTGTGTGACTGTGTATCGTTTTTTTCAGGCAGAGAACGGATATATTAAATAAAACAAACAACTGCACTGTCTCTGGTGGTCACTGGTCACTGTGGTCGTCAGTCACTAAACTCTGTCTGCACTCTCTTCTAATCTACAGTATCACAGCAATCTCTCTCTCTCTCTCTCTTCTAAATCTAATCTAAATGGAGAGGACGCCAGCCACGTCCTCTCCCTATCAATCTCAATGCACGTGTGAAAATGGCGGCGACGCGCGGCTCCTTATATAGAATCCGAGTCTCGCGAGAATCCGACAGCGTCATGATGACGTTCGGGCGCGCTCGGGTTAACCGAGCAAGGCGGGAAGATCCGAGTCGCTCGGACCCGTGAAAAAAAAAGTGAAGTTCGTGCGGGTTCGGATTCAAAGAAACCGAACCCGCTCATCTCTAAAAATTACTAAAATTAAATTACTAGTAAATCAAGTGTCTCACTCTCTATCTAAACGGAGAGGACGCCAGCCACGTCCTCTCCCTATCAATCTCAATGCACGTGTGAAAATGGCGGCGACACGCGGCTCCTTATATAGAATCCGAGTCTCGCGATAGAATACGAGCCTCGCAAGAATCCGACAGCGGGATGATGACGTTCGCGCGCGCTCGGGTTAACCGAGCAAGGCGGGAAGATCCGAGTCTGCCTCGGGCCCGTGTAAAAAGGCTGAAGTTCGGGGGGGTTCGGATTCCGAGGAACCGAACCCGCTCATCTCTAGTCCATAGTCGTTACTAGGTTCTTCTACTGCTCCCCCAGGCACCTGCACTTGCTGCAATGTTCCGCAGAGTGGGAGATTGTGGATTGAATTTGGAAACCCCCCTCTAGAAATCCTGCGTTTGCCACTGTGTATACAACATTGGGTGGGTAGTCATTACTTGGTTTTCCTGGTAGTTGGTCTAGGATGGTGTTCTGCTTAGGTTACATTACAGCATAATTTACAGCTTGCACTTCTAAAGGTTATGGCATATGGTTTCCAACTGCATTTATTACATGAATATCTCTATGGTAATGCTCAGGAAACAGAGCTTCTCCTGCTGGAGATGCCCCGCCCTCTTACAAATATTTTTTTAAATCTCTCGTCATAAGTAATAGAGGTCTATACAGTAATAGTATACTATAATATATATAGTATGTAATATACTATAATAAACTATACAGTAATATACTATATGGAGATCTATACTGTCTTCTAGCCCTAGCTTATAATGGAGTAGAGGAAACCCTTTTGGGCTTAGGGCCTAATTCAGAGACGTACATTAATTCAGTGTTAATGCACATCTCCAATGTTCTAAGTTCTGCACATATACAGAACCCACACTGCGAATGTGCAGTTCTGACTGCGATGCCGATCTCTGTGTCCCAAATGCCGCAGTGTTATTGACTATGGCCAGCATTCCAGAAACAGGTGTGCCGACTTAATTTTTTGGTCGTTCTAAAGCCAGTGGCCGCAACTTCCTGCGTAACCTCAGGGCTACTTAGACATCAGATGGTCACTCAGATAATCCCATTCTGCATCTTCACTGTCAGCAAGAGCTTTTCTTTCTTTTTTTTCTTAAATGCTCCTTGCGGCTTTTCTATAATTTCGTCTTTCCGTCACAGCGGCAATGTTAGTAGTGTCCACCTCTGAATCAGTCTCTTAGTCCATTGCTGAACTACATCTCCCATAATGCTCAGCCAGTCTTTGATGCCTGTCCATCCTGGGAAATGTAGTTCAGCAACAGTTAGCATTCTGAGGAATGGCAATTTATTTTTTATCTTTACACAGTTCCATCATTACGTCTTACCTCTGGAGTATTGCAAAATAAAGGAAAAGGGATTAATGGCCAAATCTCCCTAACATTAAAAACAATGTGACACATGAAAAAAAAAAATTAACAAGCCGTTTGTCTTGTGCTCCTTCATCACCTTCAGACCCAATGAGGGAGAGCGTGGAGTGTCTACAACAGTAAACTGCACCAGCAGCGCATGCTACAGTAACCAGGAATGTGTATTTCTGCAGATGATTAAATCAATACAATTTTGACAAGACTTGTTGGAACATGCTTCTTTATTTTACGCAATTCCTTCCCTTTTGTCGAGGGCATTTATCAACCTGCCTGGCTGTCAGCTAATGGAGATTGTTCTTTAGACTGCACTTGATAGAAGGACGTGGTTATGATGCATGCCAATAGTTAGCCAAGATATCATTGGGGGAACAAAGAGCTTAGCTGAGGCTCAGGGCCTTTTAGCCAGGGTACGATTTTCCTGACAATAAAGCTTTTAAAATAGCAACAATTCCTTACCATATAAATAAATATTGCTGGCTGCATATTACACATCAGCTTAACATTCTATTGTTTTCTAAAAGCCAAGGAAGACAAGTAATGAATGAACAAGGTTGTAGCATTAACCAATTCTCTGCAAAACAGAACAGGCAAAACGGAGATGTGGATTATTTAATGTTGAATGATTTTATACAGCAAATAAAACAGTGTATATGAAAAATGAATATGTTAAACAGCTATAAGCCATCTTACAAGTATTGAAAGCAGAGGCTATTCTAGTAGCTGATATACAATACAGGGGGCATTCTAGTGAAGCTATTCTAGTGAATGATGTGCTATACAGGGAGTATTCTAGTGACAGTTACGCACTACAGAGAGAATTCTATTGACCACTATGCAATACAGAAATTACAGCAACTGTTTTATAATACAAAGAAAATCTAGTGACTGGAATATAATAGAGTACTTTATAGTAACCACTACTTAATAAAAAAAAAGAACTGTAGTTACTACTACTAACCAATACAAAGCACATTCTAGTGACCATTATACAATATATAGAACACTCATGGGATTTCTATATAATACAGATAATATACTAGTGACCTCAAAAGAATATAAAAAGTTTCTTAGTAACTGATATACAATACAGAGGATGGGGTCACCAGACACCAGTAAGAACAGCACTTTATGTAGTATCCTCAGGATAGATGTACAGAGGGCTTTACAGGCCACCACAAGAACCCTGCACTCTGCAATGCTGCCACACACTCACCCCTAGTTTTGGCCCTTACAAAGGGCAGTCTAGTGAACAGTATTCAAGACAAAGAAAGAGTAACTTAATGTGCATGCTATCAACTCCTCATCCATCCTCTAGTCACACATACTAGTGCTGATGCCCAGTGACCAAACTGTAATGATGGCAATACACAAACGTTCACATTTTGTAAGAAAGTGTGTAGTATTTACCTAGTCTTCCAGAACATCTGGTAGACTCCAAGTTTTCCGGCAGTTTCACATACCCGAGAATAAGTGGGTGACCCTTCTGCATTCATGGAGGTGGTTGATAGATAGAGTGTCAAAAGGTCGACAATGTCAGAAGGTCGACAATCAAAAATTTCTTCAGGGTCAAAAGACCGATATATGATCGTTTTTTTTTTACATTTTTACAACTTTTGCTGCATTTACTATCCATGTCACAAACTATTACCCCTAGTAACCTTGTGGCGAGCAAAGCGAGCCACCGAGCCCGAAGCATGGCGAGTGAAGCAAACCTGCGAGGGGATGCATTTCAACAAATTGGGGTAAAAAAAAAATAATGTTTAAAAACACACTACAACCCCCCAAAATTTTTTGGGTGTATAAACCTTTTGACCCTCTCAACATTTTTACTGTCGACCTTTTGACCCTCTCGACATTTTGGCCCTGTCGACCTTTTGACTGTCGACCTAATGAGTTTTTAATGTCTATCTTCTGTATCACACCCCTGCATTCCACCCTTTTCATAATGAAATGGGCATAATACAACAAATCATGAGTCCATCAGAAGGGAGCAAGGCTAATATGATTTGTTCTTTAACCCATTTATCAACGAGTGATTAAACGTATTTAATGATAAAACTCGTTACGTATGATAAATGGTGCTCCAGCCAATCAGCTACCAATTGTCATTTTTCAAACACATGACAGGAGCTGATTGGCTGGTGCACCATTTATCATACGCAATGAGTTTTATCATTCCCAACGAGTTTTATCACTCATTGATAAATGAGCCCCTGTGTAAAATAAGAGTGCAAAGTCTGGGAGACATCCAGCTGTAAAGTTACTAAGGGCCCTATTTTTTTATGAAAAATAACCCCAGTGGCATTTTTCATTTGTATTACAGTGACATCCAATCTGCGCACGTGCATTGGGGACCGTACCGCTCTTGCCATATATAGCTGGTGGAGCAGTACAGAGGCAAACAGAAGTAAACTTAGTTGATGAATACTGAAAGGATGACATAACCCCTTTAGCGACTGCTAAATGGATTCTGCATTGTTGATACACACAGGTTGGGGGTCTTTAACTTCTAACGATAAAAAGTGGTGATGTTGCCCATTGCAACCAATCAGATTCTGTCAATAATTTTCTAGATTGAAATAAATAATCTTTATAAGCTTTAATAAATCTACCCCTCAGTGTCATTCTGTGTTCTAATAGATGGAAAGGGCAAACAAACACAAATAAGTATTGGTTTATAGGTTGCCATGTTAATACAACACTATCCTCGCTGACTGACCACTTGTTCCCAACGTGACATACAGGAAGCCACATCCTGTGTATTGTAACATTAGATCAACAGGTCCAGTGTCATAGAACACTGTTGGCTGTGATCATTAGATAAGGTAGCTTGTTATCTCAGGCAAAACCAACCTCCATGCTTTCCACAATGCCTCCACCCCCGGCTGGTGATGGTGCCCACTATAGGGTCATATAGCATGAGGGGGCACAGCCACACACACATCCATGACCACACCACAAGAACCTGAGCCCACACCATGTCTCGGCCCTGCTGGTGGAATCTACCCTAGTGGGCATTTTGCCTTATAACAAATAGACACCTAAATGTATATGCTGCTGGGTAACGATCAGTAAATTAAATAAATAGAAACTGCATTTCAAAAAGTGAAAGCAATACACCAGGCTCTAAGTTGTGAATTCATTTTACAAATAGTTGTTTTGTAAAAATATTTTAGATGTTTATAGTGTTTTACAGAAGGAAGGTTACAGTCGCTGTGTGTCAGTTTTCTGTGACATAATAATCTCTGGATTGTCCTGTAATTTCCATGACCTACCACATTAATCATCAGCTACTATAAGAACCAGACAACCAAAGTCAGTTCCAATAATGCATGCAAACTTCCTAAATTTGTACTGGTTTCCCCTTGGTGATCTTAAAAAAAATGAAATGCTTAATTTCCACCATTCATATATTTTTCATGCGGCTAATTTACAGTAGTCAGAATAGGAAGCAGTCAAGATCCCGACTGTTGGGATCCCAGCAATCAGAACATAGACACAACGCGGCACTGGAGAGGTAAGCCGCAGGGGATGTGTTAGGATTAGGCTGCGTTACGGGAGGTTAGGCACCCCCCTCGGATTGGTAGGGTTAAGCTGCAGGGGTGAGGGTTAGGTTTAGGGTCTGGTGATGGGAGGCTAGGTTTAGGCACCTCCGGGGGTGGTTAGGGTTAGGTATTTATGTCTTAAATGTGTTTTACGGCCTCTGTCACTAAAAAGAACCCTGGGTGGCATTAAGTAAGCGTTGCACAGTACTTGTCTAATAAGATGGGATCCTGTTTATAATATAGGTTTATAGCATTATTTAGGATAAAGGCACCGTAGTTAGGGCCTAATCCAGCATGGGTCATAGATGTGCGAAAAAACGCACATCTACGACCCATTACACTGACATGCAGGGGGGGGCGCCCAGTACAGGGCAAGTCCGCTCCGCATGCTGGGTCCTGACCCCTTTGCAAACATGCAAACGCATCGCAAGATGGCGATGCTCTCGCATGTTTATGGTTGCCCAGACCGCGTTCCTGCAATGCTGCCGCAATGCCCCTAAAATGCCAACGTGACGCCCCTCTTGCCCCGCGAACGCCTCTGCCTGTCAATCATGCAGAGACGTTCGCTCATGTGAGTTGATGTCACATCTCACTGTGTGCGTATGCGCAGTGCAGCTTCTGCCCGTGCGCACACTGCACTGGGCATCAGCATGCAAACGCTGCCGCAGCAGCGTTCCATGCTGGATTAGGCCCTTAGTTGGCACATCCACTATATACTAATTGACTAATTGTAATCATATCTACTATATAAGCGTAGAACTCAACAAACTCTAAGGGGGTATCCAAATAGAGGTGAAAATACATTGAGTGCAAAAAACTGACATCTTTTGCGTATTTTCCTGATGTTTCACCCGTATGTTTTTACGCACTATCCAATTTCGTCGCCTGTAAAAAAATACATTATCTCCCAAAAACACACATGTTCAGTGAAACCTGAAACCTGTTTGCGGTAGAAACAGCCCCGTTTTCGGGAGAAAATGGTGCTTACTCTAGAGATTTGGTTTCGCCTCCCACAAAATCCTTGATAAATCAGCGTAAACCGTGGCTTTACGGGGCTAACTGTATAGCCCCCAGCGGGACAATTAGCCACAGTAATTTTACCATGGCTAATTTGATACCCCCTATAACTCTAGTAAGAACCAGCAGACATGCCATGCTGTCTGTTGCACACACATCACTTTTGACTCTCCATACTACAATATGTTAACATAAAACCTGTCTCTGTTTTAGGAAATAAAAGTGAAATCATTAGACCATGGTCCACTGATGTCCTACAACTAAGAAAATATAAACCTGACACAGGGGAAATAACCTTTAGTGAGTAAACTTTCAATTCATAGTAGACATTACTTTGAATGGCTGGCAGGACAACATATGTAAACTAATTTGTGTTACCCTCTCATGCCTGACGTCTTGCTTAACCCATCCCATCATAATACAATAGAAGGCATCTGTCCCAGTAGCAGTGCGATAGGACTGCAGATGAGCAATGATAAAACAGACCACATAGAAATATGAAAAGACAGGACTTTGAACACTGAGGGACAGGTTAAGATAAATATACTGGCGCTTTTACAAATGGGGAAGAGAAATAATGGCTTCTGATTATTATTATTATTATTATTATTATTATTACATTTTATTTATAAGGTTCCACAAATGTTTCGCAGCCCGTACATAGGCCAGTACAGGGAGATAAAACTGAACATTACAGTAAATAAATATCAAAAATAGAGTATAGGTAATAAAGAGCACCACAAGTCTCAATACATAATACAGCTTAGATGTACAGTAAATAGCGAGTGAGTGATCAGCGCACTACTAGGAGTTGGCCATAGAGAGCCTTTATCAGCAGGAGAAAAAGCAGGTAAAGAGTAGGAGAGGGCGGTGAGTGAAATATGTTGAGAAGAGGGTTTTGACAACAAGAGGAAAGAGGGCCCTGCTCTGAGAATCTAACAATCTAGTAGGAAGCGGCGATAGACAGATGCCATGAGGTGCAAGCAGGCGGGAGGTAACCTGATGGCAGGGTGTAAGCAAAGCAGAGATGGTAAAGGCATGAGGCAGGGGGATGGAGGAGCAGGCACAGGACTAGGTTATGCATCGGAAGGGTACGCTTTGATGAATAGGTGGGTTTTCAGGGAACGTCAAAGCTTTGCAAGATCTGGGAAAGTCTAATGGAGTGGGGGAGCACATTCCACTAAAGAGGTGCAGCACAGGCTAAATCTTGAACTCAAGCATGAGAAGCAGTGACCAGGGTAGAGGAGAGGTGACGGTCATTGGCCTACCGTAGGGGGCGGGAGGGAGTATGAAGGGAGAGGAGGTTGGAGATGTAGAGAGCAGTAAAATTAGAGATGGCCTTGTATGTGAGGGTGAGGAGTTTGAAAAGGATTCTGTAAGGGAATGGGAGCCAGTGCAGATTTTGTTGAAGGGGAGTGGCAGAAGTGGAGCGGTAGGAGAGGAAGATAAGCCTAGCTGCGGAGTTGAGGACAGACTGGAGTGGAGCAAGATGGGAGCAAGTGAGGCCAGTGAGCAGAACGTTGCAGTAGTCGAGTCGTGAGATGACCAGTGAGTGGATGATAAGTTTAGTTTCACTCTGGGAAAGAAATGGCCTGATACGAGCAATGTTGCGTAGCTGGAACTGACAGGATTGTGCCAGAGCTTGGATGTGGGGTGCAAAGGAGAGGGAGGAGTCAAGAGTGACACCCAAGCAGCGGAGTTGGGGAATGGGGGAGATGATGGTGTTGTCAACAGTGATAGAGATATCACATGCTGCTCTCTAAAATTTGTTTTTATAAAGCAATTGTGCTGAAAAGCAACCTTTCCACATCTGTTCTATTGAAGTCCTATGTCCATTGTTTCATCTCAGAAGAGCTATCATGTCCTTTCTCAGTCAGGTGATAAAAGTCATTGGTATTACATGCAAAGGCCATAGTCTTTGTCTTACCAAAGAGTCAGTCACATTATGATTTGCCATAGAACAGAGGAGATTGCTACACAAAGGTGGAGGTCAGATCCAAGCAGTCACAGAACCTTTCATGGATTTATGCTAATTAACATTTTACGTGTGTTACCAATAAGTGCTGTTTATAACAAAATATTTGTTTCCATTGTTATAATTACACATTCATGAAAATAGAAAATGGGAGTTAATTATCAAAGGTCTTAAGCAGAGATGAATGGAAGTCCAATCTTGGTGCTTTTGCACGGTGCATGCACTGAGCCACGGTTGTACGCAACTACGGGCTTTGCGGAGTTGTATGGACCTGTGAGCACTGCAGAGTTGTACGAACAACGGGCTCTGCAGAGTTGTACAGAACTACGGGCGATGTAGAGTTGTACGAAACTGTGGGCTTTGCGGAGTTGTATGGATCTTCTGGGTCTGCAGAGTTGTATGGAACAACAGGTTCTGCCGAATTGTATGGAACAACAGGCTCTGCCGAGTTGTATGGAACTTTGGCTTCTGTAGAGTTGTACAGGACTGTGACCTATGTAGAGAGGTACAGAACTATGGGCTATGTAAAGTTGTACGGAACTATGGGCTTTGCAAAGTTGTATGGACATGTTGGCTCTGCAGAGTTGTATGGAACAACGGGCTCTGCAGTTATATGGAACTTTGGTTTCTGTTGAGATGTACACAACTGCAGGCTCTGCAGAGTTGAACAGAACTATGGGCTATGTAGAGTTGTATGGAAGTATGGACTCTTCAAAGTTGTACAGAACTGCGGGCTATGCAGAGCTGTATGGCAGTGCATGTATTGCAGTGGCGTGCGGTGAGGTCAGTGGCTGGTGAGGCACTACAGGCATAATGTCCACCGAATCTGCCGATGACCCCTACCGCCGCCGAGTAAATGCCCGCTACTGACCCTGAGTCGATGCCCTGTGCCACCGCCAATGGCTTACAAACTCACACACCATCAACTGACCCAGCCCTCCGCCACTAATTTGCATCTCAGTCTGATGCCACCAATGCCCGCTGCCTGCTCATCATACTTGTGATATATTGTACATTTTTATTGAAAAAAAAAATAGTGTTTGGGACTGAGAAGGGAGTGGGAGGAGGACATGAATGCAATTTTGTTGTCCAGGGCTTCCATTAACTTAATGGAAAAGGGTCTGAATGGGTTAAAAAAAATAAATGCGTGCGTTCACCCCCTCTAAGCATAACCAGCCTCGGGCTCTTTGAGCTGGTCCTGGTTGTTTAAATACTGGGGAAAAAATTGGATAGGGGTTCCCCATATTTAGACAACCAGCACCGGGCTCTCAGTCCGGTCCTGGTTCCAAAAAATACGGGGGACAAAAAATATAGGGGTCCACCGTATTTTTGAAACCAGCACCGGGCTCCACTAGCCAGGGACATAATGCCACAGCCGGGGGACACATTTATGTAGGTCCCTGCGGCCGTGGCATTACCCCCCCCCCAACTAGTCACCTCTGGCCGGGGTTCCCTGGAGGAGTGGGGACCCCTTAAATGAAGGGGTCCCCCCCTCCAGGTACCCAAGGGCCAGGGGTAAAGCCCGAGGCTGTCCCCAGCACCCCTAGGCGGTGGGTGCCAGGCTGATAGCCATAAGAGTGTTAAAAAAAGAATATTGTTTTTTGTTGTGGAACTACAAGGCCCAGCAAGCCTCCCCCGCTTGCTGGTACTTGGAGAACCTCAAGTACCAGCATGCAGGGAAATAACGGGCCCGCCGGTACCTGTAGTTCTACAACAACAAAAAATACCCAAATAAAAACACAACTCACACACCGTGAGAGTAAAAGTTTATTAAAAACACACTTACACATACTTACCTACAACCCACGCCGGTCACGTCCACTTGTCCATGTTGAATCCAATAGGTAGCTCCTGTAAAAATGAGAGAGATTACTTACCTATATCCCACGCCGATCACATCCACTTGTCCAGTAGAATCCAATAGGAACCAGGCACCTGGAAAAAGAATGAAAGTAAATACTTACAGAGGGGCTGGGGGGGAAGAGAAGGAAGAGGGTGGGGGGGAAGAGAGAGAGAGAGAGACCCGGCCTCACTCACAGACAGCTCCCGGCCCGTTGCTTAGTAACGGGACGCGCCTGGCAACACAAGTCACAGTGCCGCAGGCAGGAAGGAGGCGGCAGCGGCTGTAGGCGGAGGGCCAGGTGGAGAGGTGAGCACTGCGGGGACTTAGCTGCGCGACATGAGACAACACAAACATCACATAGAACTCACCCCTCACTCCTGCTTCAGGCCCATCGCTCCAACGCCAGTCACAGCCGGCGGGCCCCGCCGCCTCTTCCCCCTCCAGCATCGTGTGGGTGATTGGGCAGCGGATCCAGCACTGGATCCGCTGCCCAATCACAGGTGCCTCGCTGACATGGGGGTGGTGTCCCTGTCAGCGAGGCACTTGTTTTAGTACCGCTTTCCTGCTCTGTTTTAATGGGCTTTTACAGCCCAGTGCTTGGCCCCGCCCCCCGCTCTGCCCCCGTTCCCATTATCCACGGGAGGCACTGCTATCAGTGCCTCCCAAAGTACTTTAAACTCATCAAATTATTACAATTAAATAAAGAAGATACTTATGACACAGACTATGTGTCATAAGTATCTTCTTTATATGATTTTAATAATTAATCACAGGGGAGGCACTGCCTCCCCTGCCTCCCCTGCCTGCACGTCCCTGATGTATTGCAGTTTTATATGGAGCTATGGACTCTGCAGAGTTGTATGGAACTGCAGGCTATGCAGAGTTTGTAAGGAACTGTGGACTATGCAGAGTTGTACGAAGCTGCTGGCAATGCAGTGTTGTACGGAACTACGTGCTATGCAGAGTTGCACGGAACTGCAGGCTATTATTATTATTACAGGTTGAGTATCCCATATCCAAAATGCTTGGGACCAGAGGTATTTTGGATATGGGATTTTTCCGTAATTTGGAATAATTGCATACCATAATGAGATATCATGGTGATGGGACCTAAATCTAAGCACAGAATGTATTTATGTTTCATATACACCTTATACACACAGCCTGAAGCTAATTGTAGCCAATATTTTTTAGAACATTGTGCATAAAACAAAGTGTGTCTACACTCACACAATTCATTTATGTTTCATATAC
Source organism: Pseudophryne corroboree (assembly GCF_028390025.1). Taxonomy (NCBI): domain Eukaryota; kingdom Metazoa; phylum Chordata; class Amphibia; order Anura; family Myobatrachidae; genus Pseudophryne; species Pseudophryne corroboree. The sequence goes on from NC_086446.1 coordinate 582,920,423, forward strand.
ACCTTATACACATAGCCTGAAGGTCACTTAATACAATATTTTTAATAACTTTGTGTATTAAACAAAGTTTGTGTACATTGAGCCATCAAAAAACAAAGGTTTCACTATCTAGCTCTCACACAAAAAAGTCCGTATTTCGGAATATTCCGTATTTCGGAATATTTGGATATGGGATACTCAACCTGTATTATTATTTATTTATATGGCACCACAAGGGATCCACAGCGCCCATTACACAGTACATAATAAAATGAGCAAACAAGAAAACAGCACTTACAGTACAGGACAAAATAGGACAGGTATAGAAAACCCGGGGTTAGGTGCCAACAAACGGAGTATGGAGTATAAGATAGTGTAAGTAAGAAAAGGAAAGGCACATGAGGAAAGAAGTCCCTGCTCTATGAAAACTTGTACAGAATTATGGGTTATACAGAGTTATAGAAACATAGAATTTGACGGCAGATAAGAACCACTTGGCCCATCTAGTCTGCCCCTTTTTTATTTTATCTTTTAGGCAATCTCAACCCTTTTTTAACCTTAATTCTTTATAAGGATATTCATATGCCTGTCCTATAGTTCTATGGAACTATGGACCCTCCAGAGCTGTATGGAACTGCGGGCTCTGCAGAGTTGCATGGAAATGCGGGCTCTGCAGAGTTGCATGGAATTGTGGGGAGTTGTATGCATGTAGAAAAATCAATTTGTTTTTTTTTCGGATCTCTTGCACCAAGGATAATGCTGCTGCTGTTACTTTCACTGTACTTGGTACTCCTGGAACTGGGCAGATGAGCCCCAAGTACAGGAACGTAATGCTGCAATAGATACAGAGCTCGGCAGCAACCCCTTCGGAAACTTGGCTCCGTTGTCTCTCCCTCGTTGTCCGCTTATGCCTGCGAGACTATGGTTTCTTGGGCCCACGGCAGCCGCGTTTGAAGGGCGGATTATGTCTGCCCAACTCCGATGCCCCCCGGTCTTAGTTGGAGACAAGGCGTAAACTGTGACGGGATGATGACAAGGGAAACCTCTAACTAAAGACAGAAATACAGAGTTAGGGGCGCTACAGAACTAAATGAAAGAATGTGCGGCTCAGCCGCCAAGACTAACAACAAAGGCAATGCAGTCCACACGCCTACACGACACTGTCGTATACCGGCGAGGACAGCCAACGCAGAACCTCTGCAGAAACTCCAAAACAAATATAACAAGACGCTGCGGCCTAGGCCGAGGGATGCGGCAGAGCCGCTACTCACGAAACCGGTACCAATACTGGCAAAAGGACAGGAACCCCCAAAGTAGCTGACACAGGCTCTCAGGATCGGAGGACAGACAGAATCCCAAATGACAGACTGGTGGACACCAAGAAGCCAGATACTGGATCAGGCACAGACAAAGCAACAGGACTTCTGGACAGGAATGCTTCAAGGCAAGACACTGGATCAGACACTGGATCAAACACTGGATCAGACACTGGATCAGACACTGGATCATACACTGGATCAGACACTGGATCAGACACTGGATCAGAATGCTTCAAGGCTGGAAGCAGCTAGACAGAAACTATCACCGGCGTCTGTGTAATGCACTGAGACAGATTATAACAGGCAGCCCTCCAATAGCTGCAGAGAAATTAATTCATTATGTTTTGCAACTGCCCTGCTGCACAACTGACAGGTGCAATTAACAGACAGGGGAGGCTGAACACATTGAAACAGGCTGCAATTACACAGACTCACCACCGGCAGCAAACAAGAGTCTTCTAAACCAGAGCAACGGGAAATCCTGGCCTGCAAGAGAACTATAAAATACATAAACGGAAAACAGGAATGAACCACTACCTGTGGTTCATAACAGTACCCTCTCCTTAAGGGTGGGCTCCGGACACCCCATGACACCCACGGGGAACAGAAACAGAAGTATAACATAAAATACATAACCAAAATGCAAAACAGGAATGAGCCACTGACGTGGCTCATAACAGTACCCCCCCTTGAGGAGGGGTCAAAGGACCCCAAAATTCAGATTTCCCAAAACAAAGGATACACTAAAAAACCTGACTCTGGAACAAACAGACAATGACAAGAAACAGAAACAAGCCATCGCAACAGCTTGTAACAGTGCCCCCCCCCCCCTTGATGGTGGCCACTGGACACAAGACAGGGGAAAAAAATCTTTTTTTTTATACAAGGCAAGAGTAAATAATAATTATTATTTTTTTTTTTTTCAAAGTTCTTGAGGTCTGACCAAGGTAATTCCCCAAACATTGTCTGAACTGATGGTACCTTCCAGCAAGGCTGGGTTCAATCCAGAGATTGGTTTCTTAACCTTGGGAGCTGAACTTTCGGGCAAAGTACTACTACTAGAAGAAGACAGAAAAGCACATCCTGCAGTCAAAACAATGGGCTGAGACTTTTGTGCCGAGTTTACAGTATATGGTGGACTCTCAGCAGATAAGACGGGTGACCTAGAGGAACCTGAACCAATTTCTTTGGAACCATATCTCTTAATAACTGCATCACTGAATGCCGGGGGATCCTGAAGAATGGGATCATTATTTTTAACTAAGTTGGATGCCCATTCTAAAGGCTCCCCTCTAAAGGAATAGATCAGATAGAACACCACGTTCTCTGAGGTGATGCCCAAAAATGGTCTAGGCAGCATAATGGTGAAATAGTGTTTGTAAAGCGCCAGAAATTGGACTAAGTACCCGTCAAAGATTATAGATGTTGAGATATCAACAGTCAGGATCTGCTTCATTCCCATCTGACTCACTGGAGTGCATTGCTAGGAAAAGGTCACTACTGACCTTACTCAAAACTGTGGCCTTCAAGACCCTTTTTGGGGCAGTGACCCTCGGAACCCCACCTGGGGCAGTGGCCCTCGGAACCCCACCTGGGGCAGTGGCCCTTAGGAATCCCCTCTGGGGCAGTGGCCCTCGGGAACCCCCTCTGGGGCAGTGGCCCTCGGGAACCCCCTCTGGGGTCAGCACCTCAGATTCTTTTACTGGGACTGGACCGTCGGCCTCCCTCTCTGGGACCGGATCGTCGGCCTCCCTCTCTGGGACTGGACCGTCGGCCTCCCTCTCTGGGACCGGACCGTCGGCCTCCCTCTCTGGGACTGGACCGTCGGTCTCCCTCTCTGAGTCGATAATTATCGAGACTTCTCCCGGGATTATGACCTCCGGGACTTTTGCTGAAGCTATGACCTTCAGAACCTCCACTAAAGCTATGCCTCTTGAGTCCTTTCCTAGGGAAGCGACCTCTAGACCCTTCTCTGGGGCTGTGTCTCTCGAGACTCCACTTGGGGACATTACTTCAAAGATCCCCTCTGGGGTTTTGCTTCTCGAGTTCCCTTCTAGAACTATGGTTTTAGATACCCTTTCTGGGGTTGCGCTTTTCAAGTCCCTACCTGGGGTAACAGCTTCTGAGACCCCTTCTGGTATTGACACCTGAGCTATTACATCCGATGTCCCTCTATGACCTGGAGTATAGGGCACCGCTCCGGGACCCCGGGCATCGGGCACCACTCCGGGCCCCCCGGGTATCGGCACCGCTTCGGGACCCCGGGAATCGGGCACCGCTTCGGGACTCTGAGATTCCACTACCGAGGTTTGCAACTCTAATTCAACAGGAAAGTCAAGAGAGGAGAGAAACATTCTCCTTTGGTTCCTGAATCTATAATGGGGCTCCCTAGCCCAATGACCCCAATTATAGGACAGAGTGCTTTTTAGTGTGGGTTGTGTGACAAGTAACTCTGCCACAGTAGAGACAGGAGTAGGTCTTGTATCCTGACTCAAGTTGGCCAGAGGGCAGGACTTGTCGCCACACTTTGGCTTGCACAACTCACAGGTCTGCAGATAGTGGCCTAAACCCCCACAATATAGGCATAAATTTAAGTTTCTGCGACGCAGACGCTCCTCTTCTGAGAGCCTTGGCCGCAGAAAACTTTTAAACTTTTTCTCTCCAACCGAACCTGAGGATTCTCTTGTCACCATATTGTGAGCAAGAGTCTCTTTAGAGATAAATGTACTCTCAACAACTTCTGGCAAGATAAGCAAAATTTTGGTCAGAAGATTTTGCAGTTGCTTTAAGGATTGCTGTAAAACTTCCAGCCGCTCAGGTTTCAAAGCACTGAAAGCAGAGTTCAGGGCTGAGAGAGACGCCTGCAGGGCATAGTTGGCATAGGAGGATTTCAAACTAGACAAGACAAGACTGGACTAGATTTTTAAACTAGACAAGACAAGACTGGACTGGATTTTTCAACTAGACAAGACAAGACTGGACTGGATTTTTCAACTAGACAAGACAAGACTGGACTGGATTTTTCAACTAGACAAGACAAGACTGGACTGGATTTTTCAACTAGACAAGACAAGACTGGACTGGATTTTTCAACTACACAAGACAAGACTGGACTGGATTTTTCAACTAGACAAGACAAGACTGGACTGAATTTTTAAACTAGACAAGACAAGACTGGACTGAATTTTTAAACTAGACAAGACAAGACTGGACTGAATTTTTAAACTAGACAAGACAAGAGTGGACTGAATTTTTAAACTAGACAAGACAAGACTGGACTGAATTTTTAAACTAGACTGGGTTCTGCACTCTGGACTCTAGACAGGACTCTGGACTCTAGACAGGACTCTGGACTGGGCCAAAAAAGAAAAAAATACTATTTAGCTTTGTTTCTTTTTTGTAGTATGGGCCGGTGATAATGTTACGTTCACTGTACTTGGTACTCCTGGAACTGGACGGATGAGCCCCAAGTACAGGAACGTAATGCTGCAATAGATACAGAGCTCAGCAGCAACCCCTACGGAAACCTGACTCCGTTGTCTCACCCTCATTGTCCGCCTACGCCTGCGAGACTATGGTTTCTTGGGCCCACGGCAGCAGCGTTTGAAGGGCGGATTATGTCTGCCCAACTCCGATGCCCCCCGGTCTTAGTTGGATACAAGGCGTAAACTGAGACGGGATAATGACAAGGGAAACCGCTAACTAAAGACAGAAATACAGAGTTAGGGGCGCTACAGAACTAAATGAAAGCATGTGCGGCTCAGCCGCCAAGACTAACAACAAAGGCAATGCTGTCCACACGCCTACACGACACTGTCGTATACCGACGAGGACAGCCAACGCAGAACCTCTGCAGAAACTCCAAAACAAATATAACAAGACGCTGCAGCCTAGGTCGAGGGATGCGGCAGAGCCGCTACTCACGAAACCGGTACCAATACTGGGAAAAGGACAGGAACCACCAAAGTAGCTGACACAGGCTCTCAGGACTGGAGGACAGACAGAATCCCAAACGACAGACCGTTGGACACCAAGAAGCCAGATACTGGATCAGGCATAGACAAAGCCACAGGACTTCTGGACAGGAATGCTTCAAGGCAGGACACTGGATCAGACACTGGATCAGACACTGGATCAGACACTGGATCAAGGCTGGAAGCAGCTAGACAGAAACTATCACCGGCGTCTGTGTAATGCACTGAGACAGAATATAACAGGCAGCCCTCCAATAGCTGCAGAGAACCTAATTAATTATGTTGTGCAGCTGCCCTGCTGCACAACTGACAGGTGCAATTAACAGACAGGTGAGGCTGAACACATGGAAACAGGCTGCAATTACACAGACTCACCACCGGCAGCAAACAAGAGTCTTCTAAACCAGAGCAAAGGGAAATCCTGGCCTGCAAGAGAACTATAACATAAAATACATAAACGGAAAACAGGAATGAACCACTACTTGTAGTTCATAACAGTGCCCTCTCCTTAAGGGTGGGCTCCAGACACCCCATGACACCCACGGGAAACAGAAACAGAAGTATAACATAAAATACATAACCAAAATGCAAAACAGGAATTAGCCACTGCCGTGGCTCATAACAGCTGCAAGTGCTCAATGACAGTGATGATAGCTAGTGTATGGATAGGGATGGTACGGATACATTATTGTGTTCAGTGTACATTTCTACATATGGGCAAAGATTCACATTTAACACAAGTGGAAAAATTGTGACACTCTTGGATGTAAATAAAGTCAAAGCAGCAAAGTGTCAGAGGATGAGTCACTCACCTTATCTACAAATCACAATGTATACAGATACTGGCAAAAAAAACTCTAAAGGTGCTCACACACGGTGCGATTGTGTGAACGATTCAATCATTCACTCAATTTCCTTTGAGGTTCCTGGCTAACGATATTATGCATACACACAGGTCGATTGTGTAAACGATCACAGAATGTGATGAGTCATTTAACGTTTACAAATCTTTGAAGACTGGTTAATTTAAATAAGGGGTGGCACGAAATACAGGGTATATAAAGCAGCCTCCATTTTAGCTCTGTGCAGATCTGCTTTGTATGAGGCTTGGTGTATACCAGCTGAATGTTGTACATAGCATAACTGCTCTGCTTTGTTTGGCCTAGCTTTACAAAGTGTGTTTTTCCAGCATTCTATTCTGTGCTGTGGTGATGGATTCCTGTTGCTGTAAACTTCTGCTAGCCTATGGTTATATGAAGCTGAAAGGTGATGGAGCTGAGGAAAGGAGGAGAAAAAGGTCCTGCTGGACAATGGAGTGGCTGATGAGGAGGGAGACTCACTCCCAAATGCAGCTGCTGATGGAGAATAGGGAGAACAACCCGCACGATTACCGCAACTACCTGCGCATGGATGACAGCCCTTACAGGAGTTGCTGCATCTGGTGACCCCCTATATCCAGAGGCAGAATACCAATTTGAGGAGTGCCATCCCTGCTGAGGTGAGGCTCATTGCTACTCTGCGGTTCCTGGCTACAGTAAGGTCCTTTGAACACATTAAGTTTGGGACCCTCATTTCCCCCCAGGCTTTGGGAGTTATAATTCCAGACACCTGCAAAGCCATTGTGAATGTCCTGAAGTACCAGTACTTTAGGATGAGTAAAAACACTAAACTTATTTTTCTTGTGAAATAATTTTTTTTTTATTTTTTTTATAACAAAATTAGAAAAAAAACACCCAACATGGATGTATATTTGCAACACGGCAACCTTTATGGCTGCATATTTGAAATGTGGTTACCAACATGGCTGCATTTCCTTACATTTTGAATATCAAAACTGCAGTGCACAACATCAATAAAACTTTTTATCCATAAAAATGATCCTTTCAAATCGAAAATTCAATAATTGAGGTGGTTCCTTGTCCACCTCCAGCATGGTTCTGTAGAAGGCCTCTGAAGATGAGGAGGGGTAAGGTTGGGGAGTAGTGTAAGTGGGTTGTGGATTACCCATGTGTGCAGTGGCCTGGTTGGTGGCTGGCTGGTTTGAAAGTGGTGTTGTGGGCACAATCATCTGAACTGGCTGTACATTTGTCTGGGGCAGAGGCTGGTCAGTAAGCCTTGTTGTACTGGTCAGTTGTTTTGATTTCCCCCTAATCACTGTTTCATATAATATGCGTTCAGCGTGTATCTGCTGTTCTGGATCCATAGCATGAATACAACTAGCGACATGGGTGCCCATATTATCAAACATATCAGATGGTTTTTGGAGAGCTTGCTCCACTTGTGCCATTAGTCCTGAAGATGACTTGCGATGATATCTTCACTTTCTAGGCAGCTGAATGCATTCCCCCTCACTCTCACTGATGATTTGGGGGGAAGGCTTCTGGGCCAGGTCAGGTGTACCAGACTGTTGGAGGGGAGAAGAAAAGTAGCATAAATAACATGTATTCATTTTTTTTCTTCTTTTATTCTAGTTCCCCTCAACGGTGGAGGAGTGGCAATCCATTGCTGAGGAATTCGATCAACGGTGGAATTTTCCAAACTTTGGTGGTGCGATAGATGGAAAACATATTCGCATTACCCAACCTGCCAACACCGGCTCATATTATTACAATTACAAGGGATTTTTCAGTATACTGTAGTACTCATGGTGGTGGTGAATGCTAAGTCTGAGTTTCTATTTGTTGATGTAGGGAAAAATGGACGTGCCTCTGATGGAGGTTCATTTTAAAAAACCCTCTTCTATGAGAGGCTTATCTCCAAACACCTGAATTTGCCAACTACAGTGGAAACAAAGCATAACCTTAACTTTGTGTTTGTCGCTGATGAGGCGTTTGCTCTACATGAAGACTTGATGAAGCCGTATGCGCAAAGGTCATACTTGCCTACCTGACCCTGTCCATGAGGGAGAAAATGTTCTGTTCCTGGACTTTCCTGGTAATGTATGATTGCCATCACCTGTGGTGAAACACCTTTCTTATCAATTACCTAGCTCACCACAGGTGATGGCAATCATACATTACCAGGAAAGTCCAGGAACAGAGCATTTTCTCCCTCATGGAGAGGGTCAGGTAGGCAAGTATGGCAAAGGTGTCTGACTAAAGAAAAACGCATCTATAATTACTAGAGATGTGCGGCTCGCACTTTTCAAGTTTTGTGTTTTGGTTTTGGTTCTAATTCCACTTTTGTGTTTTGGTTTTGGCTTATTTTTGCCAAAACCACCCTTTTGTGTTTTGGTTTTAATTTTGGATCTGGATAATTTAAAAAAAAAACATAAAAACTGCTAAAATCACAGAATTTGGGGGTAATTTTGCTCCTACAGTATTATTAACCTCAATAACATTAATTTCCACTCATTTCTAGTCTTTTCTGAACACCTCACACCTCACAATATTGTTTTTAGGCCTAAAAGTTGCACCGAGGTGGCTGTATGACAAGCTAAGCAACACAAGTGTGCAGCACAAACACCTGGCCCATCTAGGAGTGGCACTGCAGTGTCAGACAGGATGGCATTTTTCAAAAACTAGGCCCCAAACATGCAAAGATGTAGAAGAGTGCAATGAGGTAGCTGTATGACTAAGCCAACCGACACAAGCAATTGGCCCATCTAGGAGTGGCACTGCAGTGGCAGACAGGAGGGCAGATATAAAAAAAAGGCCCCAAACAGTACATGATGCAAAGAAGAAAAAAAGGTGCACCGAGGTTGTTGTATGACTAAGCTAAGCGACACAACCACCTGGCCCATCTAGTAGTGTCATGCAGTGGCTGAATGTCGAGAGTGGGCCGCAATTGTTCGGTCCACTGACAGCATCTCCAGCACACCCCTGTCATTTTTTTTAAATTCTGCACTTGGTGGACTAATACAGCAGTACCCCTGGACTCATACGGCAGTGTCAGACAGGATGGCACTTTTCAAAAACTAGGCCCCAAACAGCACCTCATGCAAAGATGTCGAAGAGGTGCAATCAGGTAGCTTTATGATTAAGCCAAGCACCACAAACAATTCCAACTGAAATTATACATCCAAATCACTGGAATTATACATCCAAGTCACTGGAATTAATTGGCAAAATCACTGGAATTAAATTAATTATACGTCCAAATCACTGGAATTATACTGCAAAATCACTGGAATTAAATCACTGTAATTAATTGGCAAAATCACTGGAATTAAATTAATTATACGTCCAAATCACTGGAATTATACTGCAAAATCACTGGAATTAAATCACTGTAATTAATTGGCAAAATCACTGTAATTAATAATTATATGTCCAAATCACTGGAATGAAATGGCAAAATCTCGGTATCGCCTGCCTAGTGAAGTGGAATCTAGGTGGATTTGGTACCGGGGACACAGTATCTCCATCAATTGTCGAAATCCCACTGCACTAATGGCGGATACCGGACGCACGTCTAACACCAACATAAGTGTCAAGGCCTCAGTTATGAGGGTTTCCATCGTCATATGAAGCAGAACCACTAGTCATGAACATAGGCCAGGGCCTCAGCCGTTCCTTGCCACTCCGTGTCGTAAATGGCATATTGGCAATTTTAAGTTTCTCCTCAGACCATTTCAATTTCTTTTCTTGGGTCTTTTTACTGAACTTTGGCTTTTTGCATTTTACATGCCCTCTACTATCACAATGGGCAACGGCCTTGGCAGACGACGTTGATGGCATTTCATCGTCTATGTCATGGCTAGTGGCAGCAGCTTCAGCACTAGGAGGAAGTGGTTCATCTTTCCCTATTTTATCCTCCAAATGTTTGTTCTCCATTATTTTTCTGGAGTTATATAACACAATATGCGGCACAAGAGAGCGTACCCCTACACCTCACAGGGCAAACCCTGTAAAAATTATTTAGATTGAATATTAATAACCCCTTTATTTGGAGTAAATAATATGCAGCACAGGACAGCACCACTGAATTTATATGGCAGCACCACTGGACTGGATTTATACGGAATTATATGAATTTATATGGAATTATACGGCAGGATAACTGGAATTATACAGCAGTATCACGGGAATTATACAGCAATATTACAGGAATTATACGCCAGTATCATGGGAATTATACGCTAGTATTCCGAGAATTATATGGCAATATCACAGGAATTATACGGCAATATCACAGAAATTATACGCCAGTATCATGGGAATTATACGCCAGTATTCCGAGAATTATATGGCAATATCACAAGAATTATACGGCAATATCACAGGAATTATACGCCAGTATCATGGGAATTATACGGCAGTAACACTGGATATATGGCAGCAGAGGACACCACCACCGTGACTAGTCACTGGACTGATGCTGCACAAGACACTGACTACACTGGACAGGACAGCACAACACAGCACCACTTTATACAGCTACACTGGATATATGACAACAGAGGACACCAACACTGTGACTGGCTGGACTGATGCAGCACAATACACTGACTACACTGGACTGGACAGCACAACACAGCACCACTTTATACAGCTACACTGGATATATGACAGCAGAGGACACCAACACTGTGACTGGCTGGACTGATGCAGCACAATACACTGACTACACTGGACTGGACAGCACAACACAGCACCACTTTATACAGCTACACTGGATATATGACAGCAGAGGACACCAACACTGTGACTGGCTGGACTGATGCAGCACAATACACTGACTACACTGGACTGGACAGTACAACACAGCACCACTTTATACAGCTACACTGGATATATGGCAGCAGAGGACACCAACACTGTGACTGGCTGGACTGATGCAGCACAATACACTGACTACACTGGACTGGACTGAGCAGCACAACACAGCACAAGACTCGCCACCCCACTTTCCCGCCCCCACACAGACACTGAACACTGAGGACACGTCCTCTCAATACACTCTCCGAGACTGGAGTGAAAACGGCCGCGACGCGCGGCTCCTTATATGGAATCCAAATCCTGCGAGAATCCGACAGCGGGATGATGACGTTTTGCCGCGTTCGGGTTTCCAAGTCAAGCGGGAAAACCCGAGCCAGACTCGGAAGGCAAAGTCCGGTAGGGTTCGGTTTTCTGAGAACCGAACCCGCTCATCTCTAATAATTACAGACTATCCAGAGCACGGCAGATTATTGAAAACGCCTTTGGCATTCTGAGCAACCGGTTCAGGATATTCCATACGCCGATAAACCTGCGTGTGGCCAAAATTGATTCAGTCGTGTTGGCAAGCTGTATCCTACACAATTTTCTTATTAAAAAACAGCCAGACAACAGAGAACATCAGGCCCAGCTATGGCAGATGACCCGGACCAGCTAGAGGAGATAGTCCAAATGCCCTCTGTGGCACAACCTGTCAATATGGTAACAACAGGGAGTGCACGGGCTAAAGAGGTCAGGGATCGATACCTGCCCTTCTTTAATGGAGCGGGGGCAGTTCATTGGCAGGCGGAGTGTCTCCATTGAACAAATGTGGTAAATTTGGGATTGATTTGAAACATTTGGCATGGTGTATATGCACTGTTCTGTATTTACCACATCCAGAGACAAGGATCTTTCCTCTTCCTGTGTGTCCTCTTCCAGCTCTGGTGGCACATTTTCAACCAACAAACACTGAGAAGCTCTTTCTGGTTCTTGGTCGTGAACAAATCGAAGCACGTCAAAGTACCATAAGTTGCTATTGTACACATCACCAGCTCCTACTCCTGAAGCCCGTGATTCTTGTTGTTTTTTGCACTCTTTGAGGTACACTGTTCTTAAATTTTGTATTTTTTCCTTCACCCATTTTGGACAGACCTCACTGTGATAGGACTTTCTGTATGTCACAAGCTCGTGATGGGGGCAGTTTTTTTTCATTGTTCCTTCCTCTGTATTCTTTTTTTTTTTTCCAGAGACACTGATGGCTTCGATATAACTCAAGGAAGCCAGTCACAAATTCCTTTTCTCTCGCACTAGTCATGTCTGTGTAAAAAAATAAAATAAAATATACCACATGTTTTTACAATGTTTTTAATGCTGTTGTAATTTTTTTTAACATTTTTTGTACTGTTTATATTGTTGAAAATATTTACTTGTTTATAAAAAACATTAATCCCTAATTTTACTGTGTTGATAGATTTCATTTTACATTGTATTAGCATATTGAATATAAATATTTTTTCGGCGTAATAATATTGGGAGATATGACTATCATATCATTTGGTGGCACAATGTCTTTACATTGGTGGCCCAGTGGCATAATAATCACAATTATTATACGCTGGATTAATAACATTGGTGGTGCAGTGGAACACATTGGTGGTACAGTGGTTAATAAACATTGGTGGTGCAGGGGTTAATACACTTTGGTGGTGCAGGGGTTGTTATTATTATTATTATTATTATTATCCTTTATTTATATGGCGCCACAAGGGTTCCGCAGCGCCCAATTACAGAGTACATAAATAACCAAACAGGAAAACAGCAACTTACAGTTGATGACAGTATAGGACAAGTACAGGGTAAATAAACATAGCTACATCAGCAGATGACACTGGAATAAGTATCAGGTGGCAGAAGACTGCTGGAGTTGATGCAGTTGAAGGTTATTAAAGTAAGAAAGGATAAGCAAATGAGGGAAGAGGGCCCTGCTCGTGAGAGCTTACATTCTAAAGGGGAGGGGTAGACAGACATGGGAGACACAGATGGGGTACATGGAGAGTGTAGAACAGAGGGTTAGGATGAGATTTGCCTGGGTTTGGTGAAGAAGTGGGTCTTGAGAGCCCGTTTGAAGTTTTGTAGAGAGGTGGAGAGTCTGAGGGGGAGAGGTAGGGTTAATACACATTGGTGATGCAGGGGTTAATACACATTGGTGATGCAGGGGTTAATAATATTGGTGGTGCAGTGTAACACATTGGTAGTGCAGTGGTTAATAAACATTGGCGCAGTGGTTAATAAACATTGGTGTTGCAGGGGTTAGTACACATTGGTGGTGCAGGGGTTAATAACATTTGTGGTGCAGTGGAACACTTTGGTAGTGCAGTGGGTAATAAACATTGGTGATGCAGGGGTTAATCCACACTGGTGGTGCAGGGGTTAATAAACATTGGTGGTGCAGTGGAATGGTGGTGTACTGTGGAATACATATAGGCGCTATGCTATATGTATACTCACTTCAAACAAAGCTATTCTCCCCAGCACGATGCACACGCTGCTCTCCGTAGTGTCTCCTTCGTCGCCTAGGCACAAAATGGAGGAGAGGAGTGGCTAGGATCAGTGACGACACCTCGTCCATCGTTCATCACGCACACACATGAAACAATGTGTGTCAAAACGTGAAAGACATGTCGTTATCTTTGTGCAGGTTTAGTTGATCAGCGACCATGGTCAGCCCAGCGTATGCGCGCATCGGCGTTGTGATCATGCCCACATACAGCACTTTTTACAAGATTGGTTGTTCCAATTAATTTAAAACTGTAAAAGCTCGTACCGTGTGTGGGCACCTTAAGTCTAATGTTTCAAAGACAATAAAATAAGGATACTTAACAAGAGATCTCCACAAGACTCTTGTTATTTCATTTATAGCTCCACAATGGGTTGACCCTATTTAGGGCGACACTCATTAGGTCGACCACTATTGGTCGACAGGCACTAGGTGGACACATGGAAAAGGTGGACATGGTCATCAGGTCATGGAAAAAAGGTCGACATGAGGTTTTTTTTTTGTGTCATGTTCTTCGTAAAGTGAGCGGGAACCCGAAGTAGTGCACCATGTCCCCTTGCATAGCTCGCTTTGTTCGCCATGCTTCAGGCAAGGTGCCTCGCTCCGCTACCGCTGCGCTCGGCACAGGTTAATATTCCCAATCGTAGTCCACGTGATTCATAAAGTATGAAAAAGTTACAAAAATTAAAAAAATACTGTAAAAAACACATGTCGACCTCTTCATGTGTCAGCCTTTGCCAAGTTGACCTAATGCCTATGTCGACCTAATGCCCATATTGACCTAAGGCATGTCAGCCAATAGTGGTCAACTTAATGACTGTCGACCTAAGTGTGGTCGACCTAAGGACTGTATCCCCTCCACAATCCACATTGACTGAAAAAGTCGGTGATGTGTTCTGAAGGCAACTTCCATCTACCAAACGTGTTCACCACCAAAGATGGATAACTTTGAACCACATGTGATAGCTTATGTAGAATGATACTTACATCATGCTTACATGTAAGACTGCTCTGTAAATGCACATAAAGGTTTCTTTTCCATGTCACACCGTCTCATTTCTCAATATATAGCATGGTAATATATGGAATTTCCTCAATAATAAATAAAAGAAGTTAATTTATTATGTACAAACAGACCAAAAAATAGGGGCATATACAAAATACCAGCTTCTATAGGCAGATAGTATTATCACATAGGGGGTCATTCCGAGTTCATCGCTAGCTGCCATTGTTCGCTGCGTAGCGATCAGTGGAAAAAACGGCTAATCTGCGCATCGTGGTTTTGCACAGGTTCTAGTGAAGCTTTCAGTCGCACGGCCGAACGCAGGAAGATTGACACGAAGTGGGCATTTCTGGGTGTCAACCGACTGTTTTCAGGGAGTGCTTAGAAAAACGCAGGCATGTCTGAAAAAACGCAGGCGTGGCTGGGCGAATGCTGGGCGGGTGTGTGACGTCAAAAGCCGTCCCTCCGTCGTTAGAATCAACGAACACGAAGAGTAACTACAGGGCTGTTCTTGTTTTGCACAAAATGATTTTGCAGGCGCTCTGCTGCACAAGTGTTCGCACTTCTGCAAAGCGAAAATACACTCCCCGATGGGCGGCAACAATGCATTTGCACGGCTGCTAAAAACTGCTAGCAAGCGATCAACTCGTAATCACTCCCATAGTCACCAGTCCAAGAGAAGGATCTTAATAAAGATGCCATGTGCGTCAAAATGCGTTGGAAAAGTGACCTAGTGATTAATATTATAATTTTTTCAGCATTTTTTTTTTTTGTATCACAAAGTCTGGAGCAGGAGAAAATCCCAGGATTCCACCTTCTCTTGACAATCCCGCAGTCGCACCTTCATGATAAACCAGCATTGGGCTGCACAGCAATGGACCACACCAGTAACCCACTAGTATAGTGTTATAAAATAACAAATATTGGAAAATGTATCAATATAAAAAAAATCTCCATAACTAACATAATTGTTGCATTTATACAGTATATAGTGGTGCCATCATACGGATATATGCGCCTAACAAAATTTAAACCTGATCAGCTGTGTAACAAATTTAGCATTGTGCTCCTACTGATGGGGCTGACCTCAGCACTTGCTATACAGGTTCTTCTAGTAAGCGTTTTACATATGTTCAATGTATAGATAAAGCTTTATGCGGCAGCTAGGTGCTGTACTGCACACATCTGTTATTTTGTATTGCCTTTCTCCTAAAGTGAGACCCTGGAAATAAAAAATAGCCATGGATACAGGGACAGATCACGTTCACACTGGAAATGCATTAAAATGGAATTAAGAAGAAGAATTACGCAAAAGCATCATCTTCCTCAATGTCGACCTTCTTGTAGGCTTAATGAGTGCTTAGAAATAGCCCTAATGGAACAAGGAAGACTGGAGCGATTTATTTCCAGAGGTGCAGCTGTGAAGAGCACAAAAGAATATACATTACACAATACAAACACACACTACACAAGGATCTAAACATATAAAATACACACCTGCTAAATTTATATACAGTATATAAACGTACATATATATTATTGCATAGAGCTATAGCAATACATAGTAAATGGTTCATTCTGCATAGGCTGCTGATTGCAGCGAGGAGGCTGCTTGCTCAACCGTGACTTTACAAGTAATCCTGTTTGTAAGTTATTATTTATCTTCAAGAAAGTTTGTCAAACTCTGGCTTTGATTTTTCCCCCTGATTTCCCTCTTGTGGCACGCTTTCACACATGCTCCCCATATAATTTATGACTGCCTCTGGTCCTGATGACAGATTATTAAAAGTAGAATTAGTTTTTGCGCTGAATTTTTCCACTGGGAATTGGGAAGGCAGGCGCTCTCCGTGGAAGGTCTCCTCCGAGGTCTCCATTACTAATAGAAGTTTTTTGATGGGGTGAGGAGACTAATGATTTGAATTTACTGTGGCAGCAGTCACGTGGGCTGGCAGGCATCAGCAGAACAGACAAGAGGTTAACTTCCTCCCTGTGGAGAGGTTTATTGGATTGTTTAGCAGCAGAAGGATAATGCTTTTGTCATAGACTGTTGCTGCTATTGCTGTGCAGCACAACGGCAGCCAGACCCAGAAAAGGGAAAGAACTCACATGAGATCATATTAAACAGCACTAGAATGTTTGCTTACATTTAATTTTGAATAATGACAACCCTACCTTAAATGTATGCATGGCACATGCATAGATATATTCTTAGGGTATATATGAAACTTACTGGCAGCACATATATTATAGGATGACAGGGGGACTACAGGTGTCTTATCACTCCCTCCAGAGAGAAGATTTGAGGGTCTATTTATCAAATGACCTCTACACACGTGGAAAGCTTAGCTTTTCATACCTTGGCCTATATTTACTAATAATCCGAGTTTGACCGATTTGTGTTTTTTTTTTTAAGTCCCAACACGGGAATTCACTAAACACAAATCTCGGCAGTGTTTGGGCTATTCATAATGGTTTTCAAGGCTAAGTTCAGAAATACGAATGAATAGACCATCGGTCAAATGCGGCTGTTATTTCATACAACACGGGTATTCACTATTAATTCGTATTTGGGTGTTAGTCTCTGAATGCTCAAGTGTGGGTGTTTTTTTTTTGCGATTCGTTAAAAAAAGCAGCAAAAAAATAGACCTGCTTTTTCCTGGCGAGTTTGGATAATCATGCACGGATCAGTGAGATCTGTGCATGGTTATCTATGGGAAAGGGTCGTTTAGTGTAAAAACTTTAAAAAAAATTGCGTGAGGTCCCCCCTCCTAAGCACAACCAGCCTAAAGGGGGGTACTCACGGAGCGATCGCTGCTTAAAATCTAAGCAATCTGACTAGATTGCTTAGATTTTAAGCACGATCGCTCCGTGTGTAGCCCCCTCAGCGATAGCGATGCGCAGCCCCGCGCATCGCTATCGCTGCTGCTAGATTGGCCTGCATGCAGGCCAATCTAGCGGGTCGCTCACTTCACCCGCTGGGTGAAGTGAGCGGCCCCCCCGTCTCCCCCCGCACGCTCAGCACAGATCGCGCTGTGCTGAGCGCCGGGAGAGATGTGTGCTGAGCGGTTCGCTCAGCACACATCTCTCTGACATCGGCCAGTGAGTACTGGCCTTTAGGCTCTTTGAGCCGGTCCTGGTTGCAAAAATATGGGGAAAAAATTGACTGGGGATCCCCCATATTTTAACAACCAGCACCGGGCTCTGCGCCTGGTCCTGGTGCCAAAAAAACGGAGGACGGGGGGGCGTGGCCTGGCTGGCATCAGGAGAAGTCGGGTTCCTGCAGAGCTCCGGCCAGCAACACAATAAAATAAACCTCTGAGCTAACTTTGGGGGCCCACCTGCAAGGAAACAATCCCCTGAGCCCTGCTACATCACCCTGCACCCGGAGGTCGAGGCTGCGGAATCGGGGAGGCCCTGTGTTGCCCCCTGCGGATTGCGGCCTACCTCCGCCCCAGAAGCCGGGGCCTCGATTTTGGTGTGGAGCCGTCGGTCCGTTGGACCTGGTGCGGCGATTCTGCGGACCCCTCCCCCACCTGAGCGGCGCTCCCTGGCACCCAAGAGCTCACCCATCAGCCACTGACCCTCACAGGAGACCGACGACCGGACAATCTGCGGGAGGTCACGTGGAGAGGAATAATTGCGCAGCTCTGTGTATACAATGAGCTGTAAATTTTCTTGTTTTTCTTGTTTGTTTTCTATGTTACTGTTTAATATTGTTGGTTGCACCTGCCAGACCTGCCGACCCCGATCCTCCATGGGTCAACCCCTTCCCGCTCGCTGGGACGGGCAGGGGCCCTACTTTACCTCTAGTATATTTTTTCTTGCATTCCCAACCATCGGTATAGGCTGATATAGCTGACCCTGCTCCTACTCCCCCCGCCGCCGCGGAAGATACCCCACTCCTTGCCTTCAATATAGTATCATGGAATGTGGAGGGCCTTAACGCTCCAGTGAAGCGTAAGAAAGTGCTCTCCCACCTCCACCGTTTGACCCCTCACATCACCTTCTTACAGGAAACACATTGGCTGGACGATCCCCGTAACACTCTACGTGCCCCCTGGATCGGGGATTGTATCTCGGCCCCTTACTCTAATAAGACCAGGGGAGTTGCCATCCTTTTTCACAAGTCCCTACAATATTCGATACGCAGAAAATTTCTCGATCCTAATGGGAGATTTATTTTGCTAGATGTGATTATTGATAATGTCTTGTATACTCTCCTTAATCTATATGCCCCAAATGTCTCTCAACAGGATTTTTTTGCAGTTGTCCTACAGAAACTTTCCTCTTGGGGGAGCTCTAATCTAATCCTAGGAGGAGATTTCAACACGGTCATCGATCCGTCCATGGACAGGTCTGGGGTGAGTACTTCATCCTCCAAATCCGGCTATGATCTTCTTTCTTCCCTCTGTTCACAACTTGCTCTCTCTGACCCTTGGCGTATCCATCACCCTCTTCTTCGTGATTACTCTTTCTACTCTCACCCCCACTCCACACACTCCCGTATTGATTATATTTTCTTATCCCGACACCTCTTTCCTAAAGTCACTCACACATCGATTCAAAATATTATTATCTCAGACCATGCCCCTATTATGATCTCTCTTAAGCTTGCGTTGCCCCAATGCTTTTCCAAATGCTGGCGATTCCCTGCCTATCTTACTCACTCTGAGGATTTTCTCCTACACCTTAGACACACTTGGCACACCTACGTTTCTGATAATTTGACCCAGGCGGAGGATGTCTCACTGTTCTGGAGCGCCTCTAAAGCTGTTATCCGGGGCCACATTATCTCATACGTAAATTCCAAACGCAAAGCATTTAACTCCCGCCTCCATGAACTGAGCTCCCTTCTCACCTCAACTTATAGAACGTATAAGCGTTCCGACACTCCCGCACATAAAGAGGCTTACCTGACTGCTAAACAAGTATATGATACCTTCCTAACAGAGCAGGCCCAGACACGATATGATTACCAGCGGAACAAATTTTTTAGATGGGGTAATAAATCGGGCAGACTCTTGGCAAACCTCGCTCGGGGACCCCGGACGCGCACATGGGTTGAGGTGGTTAAATCTTCAGACACTATTATATCAGATCCGACAGCCATTTGCGCCGAATTTATGCAGTTTTACAAATCCCTATATACAGCAGAGCCAGATAACATGGAGACAGGTAAATCCTTTCTGTATGACGCTCAGCTTCCTGTCCTCTCTCGAGATGACAGGGACCTTCTCGAGATGTCTATAACTGAGGAAGAGATACTCACAACTATCAAATCTTTACCAAACGGCAAGAGCCCAGGCCCTGATGGCTTTGGGGCTGAATATTATAAATTACTTAATGCTGAAATCACACCCACTCTAGCCAAATTATATAATCATATCTTTACCTCCAGAACTATACCCTTATACTTCAATGAGGCACGGATAATCGTAATACCCAAGCCGGGTAAAGATCCCTCCCTTGTGGGTTCTTATCGCCCTATCTCACTTCTTAACCAAGACTTCAAATTGCTTACCAAACTAATGGCCAACCGTCTACAGTCTTGTCTGCCTCATCTCATTTCCCCGGCCCAATTAGGCTTTATTAAAGGCAGACAATCTGTACAAGGTATTAGATCGGCGATAGCTGCTATTTCCCATACCCGCCTTCATAATTTGGAAGACAATATTCTTATCAATCTAGACGCCGAAAAGGCCTTCGATAAAATCGCTTGGCCACACCTTTTTAGAGTGCTCTCCCATCAGCAATTTGGCACTAATTTCTGTAGTCTAATGCGGACCCTCTGCACTGCTCCGATGGCCCAGGTGGTAGTTAATAATGTGGCCTCCTCTTCCTTTTTTCTTGAGAGAGGCACCAGACAAGGATGCCCTCTCTCCCCTCTGCTTTTTAATTTGGCCTTGGAACCTTTTATTCGTTATATCCAACTACTACCTGGGTTTAGAGGCATTGTTATTGGGGATCGCGAACTCAAAGTTATAGCCTTCGCAGATGACCTACTTATATGTACCTCTGACCCTAAACGCTCCCTTCCTGTATTGGTAGAGGCAATTGACAGATTTTCGTCTTTTGCTGGCTTCTCCATTAACTTTGCCAAGTCTGAAGCCCTGGCCATATTTGGCCAGGCGAGACTGGGTTGGATTAGACCCTTCCCGTTTAGATGGGCCCCCTCGCATATCACCTTTTTAGGAGTGGCTCTACCACAACATCTCTCCACCCTCTATGCACGTAATATTACCCCGATCATACATAAAATACAGACTGAACTTAGCCTATGGCAAAACCTTCCCCTTAATATGTTAGGGAGATGCAACCTGTTTAAGATGGCAAGCTTCCCGAAACTCCTGTATATTCTCCAAATGACTCCCATTCTTCTCACTAACTCCGACTTTTCTTTACTTAATACCTTGCTTTCCAAGTTTATATGGAACCGTAAGCGCCCCAGGATAAGCCTAAAAAAAATGACGCAATCGGTGCGCCAAGGGGGTGTAAACCTACCAAACATTAAACAATACAATCTAGCGTGCTTACTACGTTTCGCTATGGATTGGCTCAGTGGCAACGATGTATTCACAGATACCAAGTTAGAATCTCAGCTTTGTGCTCCTCTCTCTCTTGCTTACCTCCTACATGCCCGGCCCTCTCAAATAAAATCTTCCCAATTTGATAACCCGCTATTGTCTTCCACTATTAAGGCGTGGAAAATGGCTAGGAAAGCCCTTGGTCTCAAATATTATTACTCAGTATCTCTACCTTTGCTTGGAAACCTGGAGTTCCAAAATGGTACTGCCTCTTTGCCTTTTGGTGCTTGGTGCTCCTCTGGTTTAAAGACTCTACGTAATCTGATGACACCTACTCACACTCCTTTGCCATTCCAGGAGGCTATTGAGAAATATGCAATTTCACCCCTGCATGGATTTTACTACTCCCAGGCTATACATTATCTTACATCCGTTCTCCCTCACCTCACGGGAAAAGACTTTGTTAACCCCTTAGACTCCCTTTTACGCTCCAACACATACTCCATATCTTCTATCTATGCACGCATCCGCACTGAACTGGACCCCCACACTGATTTTCCTGATCTGGCTAAATGGATCTCCCAAGTTCCTACACTCACAGTAGACACCCTACTAGATACTTTTTTTATGACCCTTAAACTAATACCGGCTAGTATATATCAGGAAATGGCCTATAAACTGCTACACAGGGCATATATTTCGCCCAAACAAGGTTTTCTAATGGGTATATCAGATAGGGCCGGATGTAATAAATGCTCAACGGTAGAAGCTGACCTTTTCCATTGTCTCTGGGCCTGCCCTGTCATCCAAAAATTCTGGCATACCTTACACCACTATGGCACCTCAACGCTAGGCATCCCCTTTCAATGCACTGCTCCCTGGGCCCTCTTTGGTCATCTGTCGGACCAACCTGGAATTCCACGCACTGATAAAAAATTGATAGTGCTACTTTCAGCAGTGGGGAAAAAAGCTATATTGCAACAGTGGATCCATCCTACCTCTCCTACTCTCCCTATGGCTACTTCTAGGTTACTCTTCTTATTTAATATGGACTGGCTGGAGGCCTCTATCCACAAGGAAACCCTGACTCCTGCACTCTTTAAGTGCTGGGATAAATACATTTGTACCCTCCCTGCCCACACTAAACTAGCAATACATAAATGTTTCCAATCTAACTTTTGGTACTCTCTCCGACAACTTGATAGCCAACTTTCTCTAACTGACTGAGCCTCCTATCTTCCCCTCCCCCTCTTCTTCTTCATCCGTACTTCCCTCTCCACACACTTCTTCTTTTCTTTCCCCTTTCTTCTTATTTCTCCTGTTTCTTCCCTGGCGGATTGGTTGGACACTTCTATGGACGGATCGGTGGCCTGTGGCTCTTGGTAGGTGTTTTTGCCTATTTTTGTTCTAACGTTTTTGTGATGTTCTTTTTTACCTCCCCTTTTTTTTGTTTTTGTTATTTGAACTGCCGGAATTGAGTGTCAGTTTTTAGTCAGTCATATTCAGTCCCATTCTCAATATATTATAGCCTGACCGCCGCTCTTCTGGTGGTTTACAGTTTGTTCTTGTTGATTGTTTTGGAAAATTGGAAAATTTCCTCCACCTACTCATATATGCTGTGTACTTTTACCTTTCTTATTTGCCTACTTTGATGTAGATATGTTTGATATGTATGCGGTTTTTTCCTTACTTCTGTACCATGTTTTGGAGGTATTTAATAAACATATTTGGAAAAAAAAAAAAAAAACGGAGGACAAAAAGCATAGGGGTCCCCCGTATTTTTAACACCAGCACCGGGCTCCACTAGTCAGAGAGATAATGCCACAGCCGGGGGACACTTTTATATAGGTCCCTGCGGCCCTGGCATTAAATCACTAACTAGTCACCCCTGGCCAGGGTACCCTGGAGGAGTGGGGACCCCTTAAATCAAGGGGTCCCCCCCTCCAGCCACCCAAGGGCCAGAGGTGAAGCCCGAGGCTGTCTCCCCCATCCAAGGGCTGCGGATGGGGGGCTGATAGCCATGTGTAAAAATAAGAATATTGTTTTTTGTAGCAGTACTGCAAGTCCCAGCAAGCCTCCCCGCAAGCTAGTACTTGGAGAACCACAAGTACCAGCATGCGGTGGAAAAACGGGCCCGCTGGTACCTGTAGTACTACTACTACAAAAAAATACCCAAATAAAAACAGAACTCACACACCTTGAAAGTAAAACTTTATTACATACATGCACACCTACATTCACAGTTTCACACATACTTACCTATGTTCACACGTGGCTCGGTCCACTTCTCCAAGTAGAATCCATGGGGTACCTGAAAATAAAATTATACTCACACAATCCAGTGTAGAT
Source organism: Pseudophryne corroboree (assembly GCF_028390025.1). Classification (NCBI taxonomy): domain Eukaryota; kingdom Metazoa; phylum Chordata; class Amphibia; order Anura; family Myobatrachidae; genus Pseudophryne; species Pseudophryne corroboree. Next base: position 582,943,767 of record NC_086446.1, read on the forward strand.
CGGTCCTCTTCTGAGCTTGTAATCCACGTACTTGGCAAAAAATCAAACCGAAAAACCCAAACCACACACTGAAAGGGGTCCCATGTTTACGACTGCCGAGACCCCCCGTGACTCCTGTCACAGAGGGTCCCTTCAGCCAATCAGGGAGCACCACATCGTGGCACTCTCCTGATTGCCTGTGCGCTCCTGAGCTGTCACTCAGGCTGCGCACGGCAGAGATACAATGTAGAGATTCAAAAAGTTGCAGTAAAATGCACCCGATACCATTCGAGTTCAAACACCCTTAAAAATGGCTAAAACACGAATATTAGTAAATATACCCCCTTGTCTCTGTTAGCTAAAGCATAATCGAGATCGCATTAGCTAATTCCACTTGTGGGAAAGCCCAGATCGCAGCAGGATCTTCTGATCACTCCCCAAATAGGCTAGAGAACCCCCAATTTATTTCACAAAAAAAATTTCTACATACAGTGAGTAAAGCACATTATATTGCACAATTACAGTTTCCTGGCTTTAGCAGGCTGAAAACTAATAACAAACTGAATGTAACACATGATGACTTTTAGTTGCTCCTCAGCAGAAGACCAGAGAGGAGATGCAGCCGACTAATTGGGGGGGTGCTCTTTTCATCATTAGGCACCACCCACTAACCAGACCCATGATTCACGGCAATATCTCCCCATCCTACTCACTTCACTAGGAAGATAGTGGGATGCGACATCCCACCCACTCTACCAGGCAATGGCGTAACTACCACCCCCGCAGCCTCTGCGGAGGCTTGGAGGTGCAGGGCTGCAGGGGCGCCGCCACTGATTGCTGCTGTGTGTGAGACTGTGAGTCCGGGAATGAGCCGGAGGGCACAGCGCGCGCCTCTACTGTGTCCCTCCTGGCTCTCCGAGTATGGCAGCGGCGGCATGTCTGTCAAATGAAGTGCCGGTTTGTGAGCCAATCAGAGCTCGCGGACCGGCAGCCAATGAGGAGCTGCAGCTGCCGGTCCCCGAGCTCTGATTGGCTCACGAACTGGTACTTCATCTGACAGACACGCCACCGGAGAGACAGGACAGACACAGGAGAGGTGCGCGCTGTGCCCTCCGGCTCCTTCCCGGACTGTACCCTCCTTCCCGGACAGCACAGCAGCGGGGGACGGTGTGTACCTGGCACTGGGGGGGGGGGTGCATATTTGGCACTGGGGGTATATGTGTAGCTGGCACTGGGGGAGCACATGGGGCACTGGGGGCATATGTGTTTCTGGCACTATGGGGGCATATTTTTATCTGGCACTGTGGGGGAATATCTGACACTGGGGGCATATGTGGTACTGGGGGCACAGCCCTAGCACAAAGCATTACCCCCTGGTAACAAGCACGACACCCAGCTCATGAAATCCCTGGCAATAAGCATTACCCCCTAGCAACAAGCATGACACCCAGTGCATGAAACCCCTGGCAACGAATATTACCCTCTGGCAACGAGCTTGACACCCAGCACATGATACCCCAGCAACAAGCATAACACCTAGCGCATGAAACCCCTGTTAACGCGCATGACACCCTGAGCAAGAAAACCCCTGGCACCGTGCATGGAGCCAAGAGCATAAAACCCCTGGCAACGAGCAGGTAATTTAAAAGTAATTAGAAGCCTTACTGTAGGGCTTAATGTGTAATGGGCATTGCGGTGTGTGTCCTAATGTGTCACGGACATTGCGGTGTGTGTCATGATGTGTCACAGGCATTGCGTTGTGTGGTATACTATATCACGGGCATTGTGGTATGTAGTATAATGTTTCAGGGGAATTGCAGTGTGTGGCATAATGTATAACGGGCATTGCGGTGTGTGTGTGTCATAATGTGTCACAGGTGTGACGGTGTGTGGTGTACTGTATCACAGGCATTGTATGTGCTATAATGTCTCAGGAGCATTGCAGTGTGCAGGATAATGTATAATGGGCATTACTATAAGGAGAAAAAATGACAAATAATGTTAAGGGGCATTAATCAGGATTATTTTTTTTCCTGTGGTGGCCAACGTCTGGGCGTGCAGGTTGCAAAACTGGGGTATAAGGTAGTCTTTTCCTGCAATGACACGCCCCTTTAAGCAAAGACACACCCATTTCAGCAAGGTCACACCCCTTTTTTTGCAGGGCGCATGCAGATTCATCACTTTACTAGTGGCAATTATGGGGGGGGGGGGTCGCCAGAGAATGTTTTGGCTTGGGGGAGAAAAATTTCTAGTTACGCCACTGCTTCCAGGGGTACAGGGGACTTTCTGGGAGAGTAGGCAAGTATAATGTAACTTTACCAAATATTTGGATATCCTTTCACTTAATTAATGTTAGGCCTTAAATTATTATTATTACAGTAGTCTACTATATAAAAGCGAAAATCCGTCCTTCTCTCTTTCTATACAAATCCACAGTTTACAAGCGAAGATCGTCAAATTTTACATACAAGCGTATTAAAACATGGCGGAGGCAACAAAAACAAATAAAAATCCCTAGCACCCCTGTGGGGGAGACAGCAGCACAGTGTATACCAGGAGACAGCATAACTCCGGAATTGCTGGTGCAATGTACTCAATAATTGGTACACATATGCCTTACAATCTGGAAACAAACACTGTGTGGGGAAGACACCCCTAGCACCCTTAGGTGTGGGACAGCAGCACAGAGTATGTCAGCAGACAGCATAACTGTGGAAGGCCTGGAGCAAATTACACCAAACTTGGTACACATCTGACTTACAATCTGGGAACAAACTCTGTGGGAGTTAGACACCCCTAGCACCCCTAGGGGTGGGACAGCAGCACAGAGTATTTCAGGAGACAGCATAACTCCCGAATGCCTGGACCAATTTACACCAAACTTGCTACACACATGACTTACACTCTTGGAACAAACACTGTGGGGGTAACACACCACTAGCACCCCTAGGGGTGGCCCAGCAGCACAGACTATATCAGGACATGCATGATATGTCAGTGATGACAGGGCTGCATGTGACAGGGCCAGTGACATGATGTCAAGAGGGGAATGCAGGTAGCACAACCCACACACTGAGAGTTATATAGTGCAAGTAGCACGGTCCCCCAGCAGCACAGAGTATATCAGGAGATACATAATGTGCAGCACTATATGAGAAACTGTGAAAAAATCGATCATTTCACAGGGGCGCTGACATGATTTGAGGAGGGGAATGGAGGCAGCAGGAAGCCACAGACTGAGAGTTGTATATTGGGAAAAGCAGGGTCCCTTGGGGGACCAAAAAGGGGTCCAGCCACTACACAAAGTGCATCAGGGAAGCAAGATATGCCTATATACTAGATCTCCAACCAATGTAAATTAACAAACAACTATCATTCTAATTTACCATCCTCATCCCGTTGCAAAGCACGGGTATTCAGTTATCTACAATGTTTTTTATAATGTGTGTTTAATATTTACATTTTTGTAAACAGATATTCTTAAATTCCTGGGCAACACCGGGTACTCCAGCTAGTTTCTTATATAGCGCAGCATATACCGTTGTGCTTTACAATTGGAAAAACAGTAACAGAACAAAACTTGGTAAAAACAGACAGACATAGAGGTAGGAAGGCCCTGCTCGCAAGCTTACAATCTGTAGTGAAACAAATTAAGCCAGAAAATGACAATTACATAGGTTAGTAAATAGTTGAGAGTTGTCTGGCAGCCAATGGCACAGGAAATTTTGGTCAGATAGGCTGTTTTAAGGGAATAGCCTGCATATATTATTTGATAAATATTATTTATTAAATGGTAAATCAAGCATTTAGTAATTTGGTTGGGGCAGGAGGTAAATTAGCAGGAACTCACCCCATGCCTTAAAGGGCTTGCACTGTGACTGGACGCCTTCCAGCCTGCAAGGAATGCTGGAGCTGAAGCTGTTTTCTCTCTCTGGACCAGTCACAAGCCTTTCAGTTATGGATTTCTACCTCTCTTAAATATGGCAACTCTCCACAAGCCTGCATAGGCTTCCTTAAACAGTCTTGCATAAACTTTGAGCTTATCACATCTGAAAAACACAAGGTGGCATTCAGGGCCGGTGCAAGGTTTCTTGGCACCCTAGGCAAAATTTCTGCCTACTGCCCCACAACTTTCCCAGTCACTAAGGTGAAAGTTCATAGGCGGCGTCTTATACATTTCCCAGCCATCTGACTACATTGAGTGCAACACGGATGTATCGCTCAAAGACGTCCTTAATTATACGATAGCTACACTCAGTGGCACCCCCTTCCCAGATCCTGGCACCCTACCCAGCTGCTTATCTTTCTATTTCATTCGTCTCTCATACACACTAGTGATGAGCACCGGAAATTTTTCGGGTTTTGTGTTTTGGTTTGGGTTCGGTTCCGCGACCGTGTTTTGGGTTCGAACGCGTTTTGGCAAAACCTCACCGAATTTTTTTTGTCGGATTCGGGTGTGTTTTGGATTCGGGTGTTTTTTTCAAAAAACCCTAAAAAACAGCTTAAATCATAGAATTTGGGGGTCATTTTGATCCCAAAGTATTATTAACCTCAATAACCATAATTTCCACTCATTTTCAGTCTATTCTGAACACCTCACACCTCACAATATTATTTTTAGTCCTAAAATTTGCACCGAGGTCGCTGGATGACTAAGCTCAGCGACCCAAGTGGCCGACACAAACACCTGGCCCATCTAGGAGTGGCACTGCAGTGTCACGCAGGATGGCCCTTCCAAAAAACACCCCCCAAACAGCACATGACGCAAAGAAGAAAAAAAAGAGGCGCAATGAGGTAGCTGTGTGAGTAAGCTAAGCGACCCTAGTGGCCGACACAAACACCTGGCCCATCTAGGAGTGGCACTGCAGTGTCACGCAGGATGGCCCTTCCAAAAAACACCCCCCAAACAGCACATGACGCAAAGAAAAAAAGAGGCGCAATGAGGTAGCTGTGTGACTAAGATAAGCGACCCAAGTGGCCGACACAAACACCTGGCCCATCTAGGAGTGGCACTGCAGTGTCACGCAGGATGGCCCTTCCAAAAACTACTCCCCAAACAGCACATGACGCAAAGAAAAATGAAAGAAAAAAGAGGTGCAAGATGGAATTGTCCTTGGGCCCTCCCACCCACCCTTATGTTGTATAAACAGGACATGCATACTTTAACCAACCCATCATTTCAGTGACAGGGTCTGCCACACGACTGTGACTGAAATGACGGGTTGGTTTGGACCCCCACCAAAAAAGAAGCAATTAATCTCTCCTTGCACAAACTGGCTCCACAGAGGCAAGATGTCCACCTCATCATCATCCTCCGATATATCACCGTGTACATCCCCCTCCTCACAGATTATCAATTCGTCCCCACTGGAATCCACCATCTCAGCTCCCTGTGTACTTTGTGGAGGCAATTGCTGCTGGTGAATGTCTCCACGGAGGAATTGATTATAATTCATTTTAATGAACATCATCTTCTCCACATTTTCTGGATGTAACCTCGTACGCCGATTGCTGACAAGGTGAGCGGCGGCACTAAACACTCTTTCGGAGTACACACTTGTGGGAGGGCAACTTAGGTAGAATAAAGCCAGTTTGTGCAAGGGCCTCCAAATTGCCTCTTTTTCCTGCCAGTATAAGTACGGACTGTCTGACGTGCCTACTTGGATGCGGTCACTCATATAATCCTCCACCATTCTTTCAATGGGGAGAGAATCATATGCAGTGACAGTAGACGACATGTCCGTAATCGTTGTCAGGTCCTTCAGTCCGGACCAGATGTCAGCATCAGCAGTCGCTCCAGACTGCCCTGCATCACCGCCAGCGGGTGGGCTCGGAATTCTGAGCCTTTTCCTCGCACCCCCAGTTGCGGGAGAATGTGAAGGAGGAGATGTTGACAGGTCGCGTTCCGCTTGACTTGACAATTTTCTCACCAGCAGTTCTTTGAACCCCAGCAGACTTGTGTCTGCCGGAAAGAGAGATCCAAGGTAGGTTTTAAATCTAGGATCGAGCACGGTGGCCAAAATGTAGTGCTCTGATTTCAACAGATTGACCACCCGTGAATCCTTGTTAAGCGAATTAAGGGCTCCATCCACAAGTCCCACATGCCTAGCGGAATCGCTCTGTGTTAGCTCCTCCTTCAATGTCTCCAGCTTCTTCTGCAAAAGCCTGATGAGGGGAATTACCTGACTCAGGCTGGCAGTGTCTGAACTGACTTCACGTGTGGCAAGTTCAAAAGGTTGCAGAACCTTGCACAACGTTGAAATAATTCTCCACTGCGCTTGAGACAGGTGCATTCCACCTCCTATATCGTGCTCAGTTGTATAGGCTTGAATGGCCTTTTGCTGCTCCTCCAACCTCTGAAGCATATAGAGGGTTGAATTCCACCTCGTTACCACTTCTTGCTTCAGATGATGGCAGGGCAGGTTCAGGCGTTTTTGGTGGTGCTCCAGTCTTCTGTACGTGGTGCCTGTACGCCGAAAGTGTGCCGCAATTATTCTGGCCACCGACAGCATCTCTTGCACGCCCCTGTCGTTTTTTAAATAATTCTGCACCACCAAATTCAAGGTATGTGCAAAACATGGGACGTGCTGGAATTTGCCCAGATTTAATGCACACACAATATTGCTGGCGTTGTCCGATGCCACAAATCCACAGGAGAGTCCAATTGGGGTAAGCCATTCTGCGATGATGTTCCTCAGTTGCAGTAAGAGGTTTTCAGCTGTGTGCGTATTCTGGAAAGCGGTGATACAGAGCGTAGCCTGCCTAGGAAAGAGTTGGCGTTTGCGAGATGCTGCTACTGCTGCCGCCGCTGCTGTTCTTTCGGCGGGAGTCCATACATCTACCCAGTGGGCTGTCACAGTCATATAGTCCTGAGTCTGCCCTGCTCCACTTGTCCACATGTCCGTGGTTAAGTAGACATTGGGTACAACTGCATTTTTTAGGACACTGGTGAGTCTTTTTCTGAGGTCTGTGTACATTTTCGGTATCGCCTGCCTAGAGAAATGGAACCTAGATGGTATTTGGTACCGGGGACACAGTACCTCCAACAAGTCTTTAGTTGGCTCTGCAGTAATGATGGATACCGGAACCACGTTTCTCACCGCCCAGGATGCCAAGGCCTCAGTTATCCGCTTTGCAGCAGGATGACTGCTGTGATATTTCATCTTCCTCGCAAAGGACTGTTGGACAGTCAATTGCTTGGTGGAAGTAGTAAAAGTGGTCTTACGACTTCCCCTCTGGGATGACGATCAACTCCCAGCAGCAACAACAGCAGCGCCAGCAGCAGTAGGTGTTACACGCAAGGATGCATCGGAGGAATCCCAGGCAGGAGAGGACTCGTCAGAATTGCCAGTGACATGGCCTGCAGGACTATTGGCATTCCTGGGGAAGGAGGAAATTGACACTGAGGGAGTTGGTGGGGTGGTTTGCGTGAGCTTGGTTACAAGAGGAAGGGATTTACTGGTCAGTGGACTGCTTCCGCTGTCGCCCAAAGTTTTTGAACTTGTCACTGACTTATGATGAATGCGCTGCAGGTGACGTATAAGGGAGGATGTTCCGAGGTGGTTAACGTCCTTACCCCTACTTATTACAGCTTGACAAAGGCAACACACGGCTTGACAAATGTTGTCCGCATTTCTGTTGAAATAATTCCACACTGAAGAGCTGATTTTTTTGGTATTTTCACCAGGCATGTCAATGGCCATATTCCTCCCACGGACAACAGGTGTCTCCCCGGGTGCCTGACTTAAACAAACCACCTCACCATCAGAATCCTCCTGGTCAATTTCCTCCCCAGCGCCAGCAACACCCATATCCTCCTCAACCTGGAGTACTTCAACACTGACATCTTCAATCTGACTATCAGGAACTGGACTGCGGGTGCTCCTTCTAGCACTTGCAGGGGGCGTGCAAATGGTGGAAGGCGCATGCTCTTCACGTCCAGTGTTGGGAAGGTCAGGCATCGCAACCGACACAATTGGACTCTCCTTGTGGATTTGTGATTTCGAAGAACGCACAGTTCTTTGCTGTGCTTTTGCCAGCTTAAGTCTTTTCATTTTTCTAGCGAGAGGCTGAGTGCTTCCATCCTCATGTGAAGCTGAACCACTAGCCATGAACATAGGCCAGGGCCTCAGCCGTTCCTTGCCACTCCGTGTGGTAAATGGCATATTGGCAAGTTTACGCTTCTCCTCCGACGATTTTATTTTAGATTTTTGAGTCCTTTTTTTACTGATATTTGGTGTTTTGGATTTTACATGCTCTGTACTATGACATTGG